>NW_020454150.1:639654-787552 GCF_003342845.1 Nothoprocta perdicaria | reverse complement strand
ACTAGATGATCTGTAGAGGTCCCTTCCAACCTTAAATATTCTGTGAATCTGTGAATCTATGATACGAAAAATTTCAGTATGTTTTTGAATGAGTTAATAATGTTACCTAGCAAGATTAATAGAAATGGTCAAACTAATGTCATCTTTTATGCAATGTTGGATGAAATGGTAAATCAGCAGTTATGCCAACTTCTATATTCTGAATCATTTTGTGGGTTATCTCAAATGTTGATCTGTCCTTGACATTACTTTGGTGCCTGAGCTAAACCCTTGGAGATGATAGCATTAGTGCAGTGTCAGTTTTGTCACTTGGAAGCCTTCCTCAGTCAAATTGCAGTCTGAAGAGAGTCCAATACAGACATTCATAGATGTCTTTAAAACTTGGCTTTAACCTTCAAAGATTACTGAAGGATAATAGAATAATTTATTTCTTTCATTCAAAAATCAATTTAAATATTGATAATTTTTAAAGTCAGCTTAAGTCTAGAGGGAAAAAAAAGTAGCTATGTAGTGCTATTGCTAGCAATCTCAGTGTGGCTCCCGTTTTATCTCATGCTTATCTCTTCATATTATGGTAAATAATCGAAGAATTACAGATGAACAGTATGTTTAGGATTCATTTCACAGCAGCAGCAAACAGCACAATATTTTAAAAATAGTGTATAATCACTTTTTTGTACCTCATATCACTTAACATAAAACATTGTTCATTAACTAAGAGCACCTGCTTCTAAAACTAGCAAAACATTCTTCCTTTGCTGAAGCCCTATTAGAGTTTAACTTTCATATAACTTGTAAAGGCAAAAACGTAACAACCTTTCAGGAGATAACCCAGTTCTACATTTTTTTGAGCTCTGAAGTGACTTTCATACCAAAATTGCATCTCRGTTTTTTAGGATATCAAATGAAGTTTATTCTAAAGCTTGCATTTTTTTTATTTGTTTTAACGTTATAATTAATTGCCTCCTCTCTTTCATTTTATTTGTGATGCACTTTTTGAGAGGAAATRATCACAAGTACTTGTTGCACAAGTAGTCCTTTTACTGGAATACTTACTGCTGGGGGTTGGTGGTGCTGTAGTGATTTAACTTAATATATTTTTTTGTGAAAATTTTAAAAAATATACTTCATGGTAAAAATGGATGTTCAAGTACCTGAAGGTCAATTAGGAGAGAATAGAGCAATTTGGTCTGTCTTGCCTCCCATCTTCTGCACTATAAACTGATACCACAAAGGTAAAGGCTCATAGCAGAACATATAGAAAAAGGGACTAAGTAGAATTGTGAGGCAAATTCTAGCTGAAATCCAATGAAACAATTATTTACAGCAATTCTTCCGATAATATAGCTTCTTTTTGTTGTACGGTGTGCTTAGCTATAGCTCTATAGGTTTGTCTTAGGGAATAAGAATGATTTAAAAAAAAAAAAAAAGCCTCCTCCAAAAACCTMTTTTTAATTCAGGAGAATTTTTTTGTTTGTTGTTTGGTATTTTTTTCCTTAAAGATATAAAATATTATTATGGTATTTTAGAGTAGACATTGGAAGTACTAAATGTTGACTCAATATTCCAATGTATGAACTAATTGTGGACTTCATTTTGCCTGAAAGTCTATTGTAGCTGTAGATTTCATTAAAAGCACAAAAATTGTGTGTTGCAGAGCTTTTTCTTCTTTATGTTGCCTCCACAAATACATATTTCTAGATGGAGTTGTGGTAATTGAAAGCATTGAATTGAAGGTAATTGAATGTTTTATGGTTCCAGTTATGAGAGCTGTATCACAGCCAAATAGTTTAATGAAGAGCTGGAAAGTTTTCTTGGTCTTAAGCTATGTTTGAGCTTACACAGAAAGGCTGGTTTGCATGTGGTTTTGTGTAGAGTTGACACCTCAGAGGTATGTGACAGACATCTATGGTGTATAACAGGCTGCTCTATCACCGATATGCCTGTCCTGGAAACAGAAAGCATGAATTTCTATATTGTTGAGTGGTTTTTTTAATGCCCCTCACCTTTCTATCTTTCTTCTATAATTTCATTAGGAACAACCCTCCTGCATTTAACTGAGGCCRTTTTCTCAACTCTTATTTGGAAGAGCTATTTCTTATTATATGAACAAAGTAGCAGGGCAGCAACAAAACTGAGTAGGATTTGCCAAGTAATAAAATTATGTCAATTTTTGTCAGTTTGTATCATGCCAAAGCAGATTTAATTTCTAATGGATTGATTGCAAAGTGATGACTTTGCATTTTAACATACAGAATTGTGAAGTATCAGCTCCATAAATAAAAAATACCAAACTTTATTGCTAATATTTTTCATGAGTTTCTGCATGCTTTATGCTTTTTCCTTCCCTACAATACACTATTCAAGACATACTCAACAACAAAATGCTTGTTACTGAGATGACTTTAGGGGATCTGTTGAAGTACTCACTCTTATTTAATGTGGGTGGTAATTCTTCTTAATTGGGGTACTTTTCTGTGATTTTTGTTTCCTATTTCTCTTATGTTCAGCCTAGTTTCTGCTTCTCGGGAAGCAGTCTCCAGCTTTGCATTGCCCCCATCCTTGTAGGCATACAAACTCATACTGGTTTCTGCCTGAGGTTTGGGTCTTACCTTCCTGTATGTGGTCTGCTTCCCAYGCCACGGGCATTCTGGAAGGGAATAAAGTCCTTGCAAGAACACTATAGGGTGTGTGTGTGTGTGTGTATTACAGTTTGGAAAAGATTGACCCGTTTCTGTCTGAGCCAGAACTTTTGCTCTGGGTGGATATGCAGCTTCTGTGGGTCAGAACAGCTTTACCTAAACTTTTCAGCCAACTGAAAAGATGTCAAGGTGTTTTAAGTGATGGGAATGATTTAAATTCTGATTACAATGAGTCAGTTTAGGATTATTCAAATACAGTGTAGCAATTTATGATGCAGCAGGCAGTGTTTGCCTTTACAGAAGTTTATCGCAGCATATCCAAGATCCTCATTTAAGATAGATKGATTCAGGCTCTGAGAAGGTTCAGAACCTGAGTTTACTAAGCCCTAACTGTGTCTGTTATCCATGGAAAGAGTTTAGATATAGGGATAGTGATGATGTATGTATGTCATATTCTGTGAGATGCATATATAAAATATATGCATGGGCTAAAAGGCAAAACTTCACATTTCTTTCGCAGATTCATTTTTTGATTTGTGCTGTTAAAACAAACTGCAAAACTGAATTATGTAACAAAGACTATCAAACCTCAGAATGGTCATATGTGCTAATATTCTAATGTGAAGATAGCTGTTAATATTTGGTTTATCTCTGTTTCTGTTTGGATTACTTTTGAGTTGCAAGGGCTCTCCCACACCCTTTCAAAGTAAAGACTGACTATAACATACTTTTCTAATAGCATTAATAAATATTTACTTGATATTTAGTGTCGTTAGTTTGAATCAGTTGTTAGTATTTGTGGTACTTTGAGTTGCGAAGCTGTAATAACTTTCTTTTTTGATACATGAATAACATGAATATTCTGATTTCCATTATATTTGCATACATTTTAAAGATATTATGCCATGTGATTTATTTTGTTCGATTTAACCATTAGGGAAGATTAAAGGTGGCTTATTTCTTAGTTGTGTACTTAACAAAGAAGGATTTTACAAACATCTGTGCAAAAACATACAACATCTTCCTGTTTTCTTATCAGTAAATGCAGCTGTTCCTGTTTTTAAAAATCAGATGAATGTGATAATATGGAGTAGCAATGTCTGAAGGCTTCATTTTTGGATATCTGAAGACATGTTACAGGTATAAATAAGATACCTTCACATGTAACGCTGTTTATTATGGAACAATATCAGAACCTGTAACCAATGTTCTCTACTAAGTGAACTGCATTTTTAATGACATATATGCTAGGTTAAAGAAGTTGAAATATTTTATAATCTTGGTGTTATGCTGTATATGAGAATATAATGATTTATATGATTTTGAAAATCTCTATTTATAAATGTAAAAAATCCTAAATGTAAATCATTGATATTGGAATGCAAGTAACTTCTGCTTTGACAAGAGGGACACCACCAAAAAGTCCAAGGCCAAAGTATTATTTTTTAATTTTAATTTTTATTTTCATAAAAGTGGAAAGGCACTTGATTTGTTCACTCTGTGTATTAACATATCCATGCAAGTGAAACAGGAAGCAACATTGTTGAAAAAATTAGATGTGGAAAACTTTTTGTAAATAGTTAAGCTAATCTTTGAAGTAGCTGAATTCATTTCCCTCCGTCCTTTTTAGAGTTTATTTCAGTTTTGCTTTGTTTCTTTGTTTTAGAGCTGAGTGATGGGATGCGACCATTCGTCTTTCATAGTAGATAAACATACTCAGAGTAGCCACAGAAGCTTGTCTCATGGGAATCTTTCTCGGGCCAAAAGTGCATAAGCTGATGGTGATGTAGTTCTTTTCATCTAGAAACAATTTCCTTCGTGTTGGCCATAGCAAACTATGGAAGAGCACTAGCTTTTTAGTAGTAAGGTAAAATCTTTTCTGCATAGTCATATATATCACACGTGCGCACACACACACATATATATATTTTTTAATTGTACTRCTTTATAAAATCTCTGAGGATCACGAATAACTACAAACTCAATCTTTTCTGAGGCACTTTGTTTTCATGGCCATAGAGATAGAGCCAACTGTTTTCTATTAATGATATAATAAGTTATTTACTTTCTTGATTTCTCCTTTTATTTATTGCTTAGATTGCCTGCTGAATTCTCTGCTTGTACTCAGTATGAGATGTAGTTGGAGATTTGTTTCCTCTTTTCTAGATGACTTGAGAAATATTTCACAATTGGATAGTGTTGTAAAGGAAATCTGGGAAATCTCAGATTGAAAGCTGAGAAAGAACTAAGTAAAGCAGATGCATGCTTAAAAGTCCAAATCACTATACATTCATATTTCTGCTTCTCGAATGGTAAGAATTCTTTAAATAGTATTAACCAAAGTGCTGGAGATATGATGGCCCTGACAGTTATTAGGCATGTATAAACACACGTGCAGTGTTTCTCAAAGCACTGAATATTAATCATAGTGTCCTTTTTGTAAGGAGAAGAAGCTAGAAACTTTGTACTGAACAGGTTTAGCTTTTAGAAGTTTGAAAGCTATTTGAACAACCAGTGCAAGACTACAGACAGATCATATTTATAGGAAGGCGGGTTTCTTTCAACTTCTGGGTTGATTAGACAAGTAACCTAATGTAAATCAGTTTACATGCCCCTCAAAGGGAAATAAGAGTGTGTGATCAGATCATCCTTTTTGCTGTAATATTTTGAATCCATCGGCTTTTGGTAAAGAGTAGTGAGGCTTGTGTGTGAACTCGGTCTTACTCTTCAGCTGCTGAAGCTGATAGAATGTACAAACTTTTCCAAATATTAATGAATATTAGCTATCACAATTTCATAATACAGGATTTCTGTTTTACAAATATAGAGATATTAATCAGAAGATGTAACATTCTTCTCACTTCCTTCTAGGAGCCTTTCTATTATCTCCTTTATTTCTTCTGGAAGATCATTTTTTGATTTAATACCTCAGAAAAAATATGTCTTATTCTGGTCGTTCACCTTGAGTTTGATGAGAAGCAGGCTGGCTGCTGCTTTTCAGTCACCCATAAATTCTTGCTTTATAGAAATCTGCTTGGAAGAAAGAGGCTAAAATCAGAGGCAGAATCAAAGCATTGTTTCAAAGGTACAGATTTTTATTTTAGCAGGTTTAAGATATATTTCTTTGATTACTTGTGTTGGATTCTGTCACTATTAAAATTATTACTGAAAGATTGACTTTGGATTCTCACTCGTCAGACCAGTTTTAACACTTTGCTGTGTGGTTGTAGTTCAGCATATAAGAAGTCTGTGAATACAATTGTTCTTCTAGTATTTCATATTTACTATGATTGAATTTTCAAAGCTTCTAGTTTTTCTTTTAACGCAAAGTAAAGGAGTTGAAACTTTGTTTTGGGGGGCACTGTGCTAAAATATTTAATGAAGGGTGTATTTGTATTGGTATAGAACTCAAGATTCTGTATTGCAGGCCAAGATCCCACAGTCCCAACGTGGTAGAGAGCTAAAAGAGAAAATAGTTCCTACTCCCCAAAAAAGCATAACCCCAATAAATAGTGTGCTCACACATAGTGCTTGCCATGGTGGAAATGGTAACTTGACATGACAGTATTTTATTTCTAAATAGGAATGAGTTAGAAAGACTGAGAGTGGCAGGCATCTTATGTGGAGGATGTTTAGCAGCAGGATAGAACTGTCGTCCTTTTACCTGCTAGGTCTTATTTTTAAAGTTGTGTATATTTTTATGGAAAAAAGTTTTACGGCTATGAAACTCCATGCTTGGGTTAAAAGTGAAGCCTCACAGATGTACGCTGATCCTCGCTACCCTTTTCCAAGGCATTGTTGGTGTTCCTTGTTTTTTACTGGGATGGGATAAGGAGTACAAAATTGTTCATTTGGTTTTCCTTATGTTATTGTAATGTTTTGTGTAAATATTTGCCTTTGCATTAAAATATGCTTTTCGGATTTTCCTTTAGAGCTCCTAAACCAGGTATAAAATGAGATAGGTCGTGTTAAAACTCTAAAATGAGCACTCCCTATTTCTTTGTAGGGGAGCAGTAGGGGAAGGCATAAGCCTTTGTCAACACATGTAAACTGACAGTTAAATAAACTGACAATACGAGTAGGAAAAAAAGGGTTATAAAATTGCTTCAGCCTAAAATGTCTGTATAAACAGACTTTCTTTGCAGAAAATACAAAAACTGAGCAAGTTGATTAGGAGGTGAAATGATTTATTATTGAACTAGTGAATATATAAAAGATTAAACCTGTTGAGAAATAGGAAGTCAGATATTTGTCTGACCACTCATATACTTGGTTGTACTTTTTAAGCTTCCTTCCTGGCTTGTTAATGCTTAAATAGTACTTCTAAATTATATTAGTTTTGGATATTGTTTTGTGATAACTATTGAATTACTGAAGAGACCTCCATTTCAATCTTCCAGTCTTTTGCAGCTGTGATTCACTAGTGCTAATATATTTACCTGTATCAGTTTATTCCAGAAACCTTTGTTGTTTATCTTATTTTTATGAAGTAATTTTATTTTTTATTAATAGAAGTAATAGAAGACTTTGGCAACTGGATACACAACAGACATGCTGTCTATTTTCTCTCCTTCTTCGTTTATTTTTCTCTTGTTAAAGTCATCAAAATGTTGACAGCTGCATAACTCTTTTTAAAGCTTTCATATCTTGACAGATATTACAGATATTTGTCATTTTACTTACAGCAAGTGACAGCTAAATTAGCTTTATGCTGTATTGGAGGATATCTCAGATGTAGTGAGTCCAGTCAAATTTATATTGCATTTCTTTAATGTGCACCTGATTTTCGAGTGGTTATTAAGGAATGAACAGCCATGAGATACATGAAGAATGTGAAAATCTTGAGCTAGCAGATATTCAAGGTTAACAGATGAGAAATATGTTTCCTTTTTATTACTTCTATCATGCTGGATAGTCTAGTTTTTCCTTCATTTTCACTTCTTATTTCAGTTAGATGTGAGGTTGAAGATCTATACATTAATCCTTCTTTAATAGATATCCACTTCCCAGCTGAGTATTTAAGGCTGCCAGCAGCTAGTGTAGGTGTTTATAGGTCACAGTGGAAGCTGCTGAGTAGAACTGGATTGATACAGTAATGCTGCACCTACCTACTGTATATCTAGTTAAYTATGTTGTATCAATTGACTTATTGCTTGGTAAAGGCAAAAATGCATGCATATATATACACATATAGGCATGTATTTCAGAATGAGTATGTATATTTCTATTTCACAAGTTCAGGTCAAATTAAGGCTGGGAAGAGAACAAACAATTGCTGAATTTAAAAAAAAAAAAAAAAAAAAAAAAAAAGCTAATCCTGTCTGTTAAGTTACTGTACTGAATAACTTCAAGATATATATATTTTTTTCCTGCTAGGCTTAAATAACATATAATAATGTAAGGTACTTCAAATACAGTTTCTTGGTGACTTCAGAAATTCTTGACAATGTGAACAGCATGTTCTTCTGCATGTATCTTCTGCATTTTTTTTTGATTTTAGTTTAAGTAATATTATTCATAGGTGCAACCTTCTCCAGGCTATGCTTAGGTGGGCATAGGTAGTTTAAGCAAGAGGCTGGTCTTTTTGCGTGCACATGCACCACTCTGCATGCAGAGGAGTACCCAGCCAATAGTGCAAAATCATTTTTGTGATTATATTGGTTTACTAGCCTATATCGGGTATGAATTTAAGTATGTCTTRACTGAAGCTGATGTTGAAACATCTGCTGACCTTTGAGGGGACAGATGAAGACACACCACGAGTGTTATGGAGAATCACATCTGAAATAGGCACTGCTTTATTTTCTGTTTAAAGGTACTTTCTTTCAGCGTGCTAGATCTAGAAGATATGTGGAGGGGGTAATAGTAATAAGTAGAGATTTTTTTTGATAAAGTCTCTGTGGGTGGAGGAAATGAGAAAAGAGGTCAAGTTAGAGCTTTCCCTCTCCATTTAAAATAAATGCTTACTTAAAAAATAATACATAAGAGTCTTTCAGATTGCCCTTGAAAAGCTTTTTCTCCTTTGCTTAACAGTGCTTGCAGGCAGGTAGGTATTTGCACAGTGTTAAACGCCAGTAGCTGCCTACGGTGATGTCCTAACTGTTGGTAGATGCTAGGATTTGTTGCATTGCACATCAGTGTTTTCTTTCTTGTTCTTGAATATGAGCTTTCTGTAGTCCAGAAAAATTATATAGCTTATTTAGCTCTCTCTTAAAAACAATAATAGGCCTATTCAGATTTTATCTGTAACTTTACTTTATGTTGAGCTATATTTGTAATGCTGTCATAAAGTAGGCTAAAGCACAGTTTCCTAGGCTTTAGTGATAGGATAAATATTCCCTAGGAACATGCGAGCAGAACATGCAGATTGTTTAGTGTGAGTTAAATGCACCTATCTGGATCATAACTGTATTAGTATTACATCTTTCAGATTTGGCAAGAGCTTTAGGAGTACAGTATTTCAACACTGGTTTTATAGAAAYTTGCTGCAGAGCTGGACAGGATTAATAATGGATGAGATATATCACACTTAGCACAGTATTAAATTGTAGCAGTAGAAGGATGCAAACCAGTTCATAACCTTACAAGAACACTGTGTGCTGCAGTAATCGTTGTAATACTGTGCGGTCAAATTAACGATGAATAAAATGTGGAACTCTGCTTTCYGTTGGAAACAGTACCTGCTTCTGCAGGCTCCTGTCAGTCCTTGCGCATGCTGTCCTGAGCAGGTCATTAGCAAGATCATAACAGACCAAGATGTAATGGGTTATTGTGGATGCTTAACATGTGATAAGTAAGATGTGAGTTGACTGGCAATTTTGGGTCTTGAAGTTCMTGGATGAGCACCATGAAGGGAGAGGCAAATGGGAGAGTCCTGAAGGACCTTTCCTCAGAACAACCCTGTGTATCCAAAAGATAKTAAAAGGAAGGACTGGAATAAATCTGATCATTAGCCAGCAGCCAGCTGATTCATCACAGGAATTTTATTCCAGATGTGACAGGAAGAGGAGGCAAGGCCCCRGGGATGTGCCTGACAGGGATGAAGCTTTAACCATGAAGAACATCTGGAATATGTCAATGAGTAGATTCCTTGTGTGGGTTGTGCTTCTGTTGTGCTTTTARACCACTTCACTGACGCTTATAGTGTGTTGTACACAAGGAATAGTGTTTTGTTTGTTTGTTTCTTCATATGTGGACAGAGGGTGGAACAAACTCTGAGCACAAGAGCCTGCCTGGGAGGCAGGAGCAGGTTGTACATCCTGGATTGCCAAGCTGGCACGACACGATGGGGATGAACACACAGAGCGAGTCTCAAAGCAGGACATTCAGCCATGTGAGGGGTGTTGGAAGGAATTTGAATTCCTCTCTGAGGTGGAAATTTGAAACCTCATGGAGGAAGGCACGAGAATAGACTTAAATAGATGTTTTCAAGGTTTATATTAGGCAGACAAAACAGATGCGCAGTAAAGTTTTTAGCCCTCCGTGTTTTCTCCTTGATCAAAATGTAGGCCAGGCTAGTAAATGCTTGAAATATGATTGTTGGAGGCTGCTCTGGATTTTTATTAGGCCCTATGAAATATTTGCTCTATCTTTGAAGAGTGCATCAATTAAAAAGAAATGGTGCCTCGGAGAAATGTTTACAATAAATGCCAAAAGCCTGAGCTGGCCTCTTGTTATTTGAAGTGTTAGTTCTGAGTCAAGATATAAAGTATGTTGATGAGGAAATGCTGAGGAAGTTTGCTTTAATTCTCACTATCTTTACATGTAAAAGATTTATCTCCAGAACTGTTGTTCTTGTTAGGACTATACTTGCAGGTATTAATGAARGTCATGATAATGATTTAATAGGCACTGTATATGTTAAAACTGTACCTTCCCCAGAATTTGAATGGCAGCTCAGAATATGAGGGTGAATAATATTGTTTTTACTGTATGAGCAGAAAACTAGATTGTCCTGAGTTTTTCCAGTATTTTGAAACACTGTTTGGTCTCTGAATTTTGGACTTGGTGATCAAAGAACAAAGCGTTTTTCCTAAAACTGTGTTTTTTGGGGTTTTTTTGGCAGAATTTGTGTATGCACATGTACTTATATAAGGCTATTTCGCTCACCTATACAGTTTAAAAATAATATTTCAAGGATTGGAGCTACAGTCTAAATAAATAAAATCAAGTTGCTCTTTTTTTCCATATTTCCTCATTCTGATTGTCACACTCCAGGAAAATAAAGGAGCCAGTAAGAACAGACTTGCTAACCTGATAATCTCCAAAATGCTGTTTTATTTTTGGTGTGACAATTGTTTAGCAAGTAAGGATGGACTTGTTATGCTGAAATAGTGTTTACTTAGTTTCTAAGTGCAGGGGTGTTTTAATGCTAGTGAATGAGATTTCATTTTGTAACCAGTAAGTGATAGTCTGAAACCTCGTTGACTTTGACATGAGGTGATTACCGTTAGTATGTTATCTCYAAAGTGGATGTAAAATATAATTAATGAGGTCTTTATACTTCTTCATCTCTTCCTTCCAGTTACATTTAGCATTTTATTGTATTTTTAATACAGCAATTCTCCTATGTCTTACATTTTATATTTGATTTTCCTGCTAGTTAGACCCATCGCTCTAGATTTCATTCTTTATGGTGTCCTAGAGTCCAAAATAAGGCATTTTTGTCAAGTCTGACCTGAAACTAGTTTAGCCTTGCTCTTCATTTGGAATCATTACTGTGCATACAATAATAATAAATAGAAAGAAATCTTTAGATGTCTTTTCTAGAGGCAAAAGAAGAATCTACACAAAAGCACTTCTAGAATCTGTTTATTTTACTTGTTAGAAAATGTAAAAGCTTTCATGTTTGCTGTCTGAGTTGTATAAAAGGACAAGGACTCTTAGCCCCCTGTGATGCAAGTGCTTTGGTCCTGACAACCAAGTGTGGTTAAGACAAATCCTGGTTTTATAGTCCAGGCACTTGCTCTCGTTTTSACATGCTGGCACAGATTTTTTAGTACTAAGGATACAGATATACTTGGGTCATGTGATGGAGTTCAAGTGGTTGAATGGGATTCTTCTGAAGATAAGTGATTTTTTTTCTATAGTCTGTGTAAACAATATTAATCCAAAAAAATCTGCACAAGTGAATAAAATAAATAAGAAGAAATATGGGCAGATAGCAAAATTTTTTGTGATTAGAAGAATTACTAACTTTCCAAGTAGAATGAAGAGGAAAAGGGGTTTTTTTTGTTTATTTGTTTTGTTTTTTWAAAACAATTGTAGAGTAGCTCTGTGCTTGTATTCAATGTTCTAATGGTAGATACCTTGCCCTTTTTTAATATGTGGAGTGTTTTATCTCCTACTGGTATTTGAGGTTTTGGTTCTATTGAGTTTTTTGGTTTTGCAGCAGGTCATGAAAACAATTTAAGATACCGTTTTTCTCATCTGACTTCATTTTTCTTCAACTTTGTGCCTCTGCTTTATCTTTCAGATTAATTCCCTGTTTTCTTACATTCTCTGAAATATCTGCAAGCTCTTTAGGCAAAGAGCCTAAAGAGTCTAAAGGTTGTCACCTCAATTTAACTTGGCTAAATTTATCTTAATTTTATGATAGTTGCAGAGGTAGCTGCACCTCTGTCTAGCAGTGTAACTGGACAGCTCTTCTCCTCCCCTCTCACCCTTGAAGCTGGAGGTAAAAACTCCCTACGAGCTTTGCTGTGCAAGAATAATGCTGTGCCATGGCCAGGGTGACATACTAGCTCACTGTCAAGCCAAGCTGAAGAATTTTGGACATCTAAACTCGCTCTCCAGAACAACTACTATTCTTCTCTTTGCCTTTGTACACTTATCAGAGTGCTTTTGGTATCCTGTCTCGGGCCTTTTTGTTCTTTCATTGTCTCAAGAATTCTTGTCGTCAAGTGGTGGCTTATCTTCAGCTTTTCCCTCTCTATTTTGTTGGTATTTTATTCTCAACAACCAGCAATGAAACTAACCCTATGTAGTCAAACACCGACTAACTAGTAATACTACTAATTGTAGTATTCACCAGTTACAGACAACGTGGATAATAGGAACAGGAAGGAATGCAGAGTCTGTGCTGTTCTAGGTGTCTGGGTGGCTGCTGTGTCCCTGGATGACTGCTGTGATCCATCAGGTCAGTGATGCGTCCTGGGTGGTGCCATGCTTTCTGTGAGGAGGGATGCCAAGATGGAAAGCATGAGCCGAGGAAACTGTCCTGCTGAATCAAATRTTGGCATTTTTGTGCTACTTAGCTTGATGCTAACAGAATAGTTACAAGAAGTAAATTGCCAGAGCTTAGGAAATGGATGCTAATGTGTGCAACCCGTTGCAGAGTCATGGGCATAGTCATGGGCTTAGCTTGCGCTGTTCTAAAAGAAGAGCCATCTTCACTCAAGCCATCTACTTCCATCTACTTTGTTCTCCTGTGTTTATTCTAGCAATTTTCAGTCATCTTTACAGATGTGACTTGTTTACGGAAGTGGACTGCCTTTAAGGTAAATGTGTATCTAGGTTCTAGGGACTTGGTTTGGCATGCTGAATAGGAAATACTAATGAAATTGCACTTGAGGCTTTCTTAGGCCTCTGGAAAAGAGCTTTGGAAAGCAAGATAATAATGGCAGATGTTTTGGTAACTTATGCTCACTGTGGAACTCTTTCCTGACCATCAATCATGTGCTGACTCGTGTAGATCTGGAGAATTTATTTGTCTATGAAGGTGATGTGTTCTGTGGCTTCTCTGCACGGCCAAAGTGCTGAGTTCTGCTAGTTCTCCTGACTGAATRTAACGTAACTGAAAATATTTGCTAAGCTAAAGCACATCAAGCTTTGCATTAATTGGCAACAGTTGAAGTCCAGGCTTCTCCTTGCTTGGATGCTAGTCAGAAGTGTGATGTAGAAGGACTCCTGCCTGTAGGATGCACATTTGATGATGTAGCACTTTTTGAGTGTGCTATAAAAATAGGAACAACCATAGAAATGTACTTCACTGCTTTTGAGGAAGGGGATAAAATAGGTGATTGCACAAGGTTCGTTCCAGTTCTCTTTCTTCCTGTGTTTTCTTTACTAGGACTTTTACATGACAGAATTGTTTTGCATTGGGATTTTGTATTGGGATATAAGGATTATTCATAATAGCCTTGGTTTTGAACTTTATGCATAGAAGGTGTGTACATAGGTATGTAGAAGTATCTGCTGCTTTAGTGCAAAACTTTGCTATCCACGAAAAACAAATTTTCTGTCCCTATAAGACAGAATGTCTTTATGTTGCTTCTGAAACTGTCTTGAACTTTTTCTTTTGTTAATTAATTAGAAGTTTCTAATTAATTAGAAATTAGAAAACTTTTTTTTTTTGTAACATAAAGTCAGGTTTGTATCACTGTGATACACCATTGCATGGGTGACTATCACAATCTATTTGTGTAAGTTGCTGTTGGAGCTCTCTTGTGATCTTTCTTTATAGATCTGAATTATGGCTACCATTCTGTCGGTGTAGCTATTTCCATGTGAATATTTAAGCTCGTTAGAATGATATCCAGAGCCCAGTACTGCCTTGTTGTGCTGTTTAGTAAGTGCCATGGCTGCTGCTCGCAGCAGCACTACAGGCTGGGTTCTGCTTTTTGCAGATCACTGCTGTTGCTTGCTGAGTGCCCGTGTGGGAGCACTTTCTGTGATCTAGTGTGTTTGCTGGTGTAATACTGATTGGGAAAAGCAGCCCGCTTAGCGAGAAACATTAATTAGGTGCAAAAAATCTCCTCCCTTTCCACCCTCTCCCCCCTGCCTCCTGTTTTTTGCAAGGAGGGCAGTACAGCAAATAAATTATCTCCTATTTGTGCAGTGTTTTATGGTTGTCAGCTGTCTGTTGCCAGCGAACCACCGTGGAGTTAAATGCTTGTGACACCTTGCCCAGTCAAGGTATAGTAAAAGCCTGTTATGGAACTCGCTTTGTGACAACCTGTGCTAGTTTATATTAGCTTAACCAATCACTTTTTTCTGTGCTTGGCAAAATTTGTTAAATTAATTCAGTTGCAATTAGCAGATTTATGGGAAAGTACCCTGTTATCCTTTAATTGGAGAGCATAAAACTACAAACTGAATCTGCTGGTTCTATTTGTGTAATAGGCAATCTATCTACGACAAGGTTTGATCGATGGAGTCGTATGATGCCCTTGCCTTGTTTTATATTGGCTGTCAGCTCTTAACTGGGACTGAAGTATCTGGGTAACAAAAATTGATATAATGACTTAATGCGCCTTATTCTCTTTGAGCTACATCAGTTTAGAGCACTTCTGAGAGAAAAATGTCTGGAAAATATCAGGGAGTCATTTATCAACCTGTTTTCATTAGCATACTGCCTAGCACTGGGAAGGATTTGAATATAAAAAAAAAAAAAGCAGGATGGTACAATTTATTTCAGGTCTCATATTTCTTGGATGAAAGGAGACTTTTAATAAATGGAAAATATAGAAAGATGCATTTCTTGCTGATTTTTCCTAAATAAAAGCTATGCAAAAAAGTATCCTCAGTTCTCTTGATAATACAGTGAGTTATGCATTAGATAATGCATAATAGGTGATGAGAAATTCATTACCATGTTTCCTTAATTTATTTGAGATGCACTTCAGAAATATTGTATGCACATATCTGTGCATACAATAATTTCTGTGGGGGGGTGGTAGGGGGCTCTCATCATAGGGGGCTTGACAAAAACTTAAGATCAGATCACGTTAAAGATAAAGCTGTTAAGCTGTTCAAGAGTCTGCTAAAAGTGAAATGAAATAGGTACTGATCAAAATGTTTATATAGTGGGCAAAATGTGCATGCTGTAACAAGTCATTTGTCCTAGCTACTCTATGATGCCAACCACAAGAGGTAATAATAACTGAAAAGCAGTTGTGAGCAAGTAAGTCCTTTTTTTTTTTTTTGCATGAAAATTTTATGCATCAGTCAGACTGCATACAGTGTTCCTAATGTATAAAATAAATTGGTGCATAAATCAGATTATGAGCAGCATGTAGGCAAGCCTGCCTTTGCACATAGGAATCAAATGCAGGCATGGGAAATTCCCACTTTAACCTCTCGCAAGAGAATTTATTGGGTGGCAGTTGCATACTTAATTTTCTAGTAAAAAACTTGAAAGCCGCATAGGAAGTTCCTGAAAATTAGAGGACTTGGGGAGATGCATAGTGTGACCCTTTCTATGGCTTCTAATTATGTCAAGGATTTGGAATGCCAATCAATGGAAAATGATTTATGATTGGTAGAAGCAATCACACATGGCTTCACATTGATCAGTATGTAGATTTCCTGACATAAGAAGTTATTACCTATGACAGATACTTGTCTAACTGCTAATTCAATTGCACATATTTCCATCAGTGTTATCAAACCGCCACCAAGTATAGACCGTAACTTTGTTATTCTTTGCATGTGAAAATAAAACTACCATGAAGAGCAAGTGTGAGAGTATAGGTTGTCTGACAGTAACCACTATTTATCGATGCAACTTGTGCTTGCTATAAGACGACAATATCACCCAGTGTTGCCATGACAATCAAAATGAGTGTTGAGACCATGATATTTTCTACGACTCAGTAGAAAATCTATTAAATCTAAGTTATCTATTGCTCGTTACCCTATAACCTGTCTCCAGGAGCACAGTATTGGTGCTCTAGTAAGGGGCTCTTTGAAATATGCTCCCACTATCCTCTCTGTTTTGTGCTTGTTGCTCTGATCAGAGGGCCTAAAAGGGAAAAGAGAGGCAGTAATATTTTCATGTTGTAATCTTCATCTTTCCAGGACGTGATGGTTGAAACGGTGCCCACTTGCTGAAATGCCCAGTGGAGTTGTCATCTCAGTGTTAATGAGCGTTAACCAAAATGTTAAAACCTATCTTACAGCATACTGCCTTATTTCTGTTGCCYTTTACTCATTTACCTGTTGAAGTTTTCTGTAATGGACCATAAGATCTTTGTGCAAGAGCTGTGCAATGTTGAGTGTAACAAGGCCCCTGTATTTAACTGGAGGCAGGATGCGTGTTCGCCAGGACTGCAGTGTTCTTCTAGATGGTGTTTCTAGAATGCTAAGCTGTTCTTTGCAAAGGTGGTTTGTATTACTAGCTGTTTTKAGACAGCAAGAGAAAATAGTGATTCCTTTCTGTGCCTTCCTCTCGCCAATATCTTTTGGTCCTCACTAAGATGGAGAAAATTCTAGCAAACAAAATTTTGTAATCTCTGAAGGAGTTCCAAATCTAAATTTAAAAATCTTTTTAATTTCATTGGTATAGACTTTCAGGTATTTTCATTAGTATCTTATGTTTGGTAATTATTTTCTTTCATTTTCAAAGGTTTACAGCCTTCAGTAATTTCCAGATTCACCTCTTTATCCTTTTTCAACCAAGCTTGTAGCTACTCTCAGGAGGAAGTATATTTTTGGGAGGAAATGTAGTTATTAAATGTAAGATTTCAGTTATTTTCTCTCTAATTGAGCAACTGTATAAATGATCTTTTTTTCTCTCTAAATACATCATTTCCATAAAATAAGCGGATGCTATATCTCTCTTAAACAACTTTTTTGTTGTTGTTTTTAATTAAAATTTTTATTACAAGTTTCTAGATAGTGTGACAGTTAATACAAGTGATGAAGACTTTCTGGACATCTCAGAATAACAGCAATTAGAATTCTAGTTCTAATGTGGTTGGTATTTTCACACATCTGCAACTAATTAAACAAGGGGGACTAGCCTTGGCCTTTAATTTGCAGCAAAAGATATCCCTGTGTATGTTCTGAGAGCAAGCCAAGCCAACGTGATATACGTAATACATCAGCAAGGATGCAAGCGTTCATCTCTACAGTGTGCAAAACACAGAGGTGTTGCTTAGAATAATGTCCTGTTTTTAAATTATTTAAAACAAGCAAACAGAAGACCACTTCTYTTCCTCCCCCTCCATTCTTTCCTTGTTTTGCCAGACACCATCCTGTCTTTCACTTTGCCACCTTTTCTAAGTAAGTTACTGTTGATCTCCAGAAGATAGATAGCAGAACAGCCGCTTTGGGATCTTACTCTTGTTTCTTACTGGAATATTTCCCTGCTTTCTTTGCAAGTGGAAAAGAGCATATGCTACAAGTTCCTTCTGTCCCTCCTGACCCCAGCCCACTGTCTTTTTCTCTGATGAAATTATCCCTCTTGTTGAGTGATGTAGCACCATCTGAGACTGTGGCTACTTTTAGGATGAAGGATTATGAAGTTAATTGTTTTCAAGACTAATGACTTTCCTGGGGTTCCTACCATCTGAAACAATACAGAAGAGCATGGTTTTTCAGAAGGCTTTTATGTAATAAGTCACTTTCTTGGAAGGGATCATCTTAATGCAGATGCCCAAAATCTAAAAGTAAATGTGACCTCTCACAATACTATGAGCACTTTTAATTTTCTTGCATTTCTAATCAAAAGTATATAATCTTTTTTTTTTTTTTTTGGCATGCCTTTCATTCTTACATTGTGTGTCTCAAGAACTCTAAATTGTAGGGACGCTGAGAAATTCATATCTGTGAATATAGTATTAGTATGTAACTAAAATAAACATGTTCTAGTGTGACTGAAAGGCTGCTTTTAAAGTTAAGTGATCAAAAAGAAAGATAATGAAACTTAAACGAGGTCAGGCCCATCTGAATCTGTTGCAATGTGATCTTGACACYTAAGCCTAAAGGAAACATGTAGCCTATAAATACCAGCTGTTATGGGAGATGAGAGTGAATTAAAGAAAAGTAATTATTTTCTTTGCGTACCTTGTTTTTTAAGAAAACAGGGGGTATCGTTTGTTAGTTTTTCTGATTCTTGAATCATATATAAAATGGGTCATGTTGAGGATTTAATGGAAGTGTCTGCTTGTCATCTTAGTACAGATGAGTGACAATGGGTTGGGATACCCGATAATGGATRTATTAGGACAAATCTGATTTAAGAATCATTTCAGTGCATCTTAGCTAGGTGTAAGTAGAAATTCAATTATTATTGGAATGACAAACTCAGGGAGCAAGAGAGTCATGTGACATGGAAAAAAATAGGATGCTGGTCACACAGAGATTATTCTAATAGAGCTGTTTTGAAAGTTTTCCATAATTAAATGTATTTTAAAATCTGTTCTACCGAACAATATACCAGGACATACAGTGGTGTCTACTTAGAAATTTTGTTCAATAATGAGTTTGCCTTAAAGCATTCATAACATAAAGATATACAAAGTGAAACTTGCCTTATATCTGTTAAGAAATCTCATTTGTTAGTGTCAAGATACGTAATCTGTGTAGTATTCTTTACAGATCTTCTTCAAAGCAATTTTATAAGGCATATGAAGAACAGAATAGAGGGATTTCCAGCGCTGTGGTGCTCAACAGTTTATACTATATGGGCGAGGTGGCTGTTGAATGAAATGAATATTAGTGGTTTATTACTGGTGGCAAATACTGTAGGTATCTTTTTTTTTTTTTTTTTTTTCTCCTCTGCATTTCGGTTAATGTCGGAACTCACCTGCACAAAACCCCTTACCTTTCTGGGAAATATACACACTAGTAAGAGTATAAACACATCATTATACTTTCATGACAGATAAGCTTGTTCTGTTGGAGTGTAAACTCATTTTTCTTTAGGTGACCTTTAAATAGTATTGTGCTATTGGATAGGTTTTAAATCAATAATTTTGTCAAAACAAAATACAGTATCCTTTTTGTTTTTTCCTTTATCACTTAACCAGGTCTTTAAGAAAGAATAATGGATTTCAGTGTGTAATCTTCTACCAAAAAAAAACTCTAAAATTCTCTTAATAGGTCTGAAAAAATGATCTCTGTTGTAATTTCTATTGTACTCTTYGTTGCTGTTAGAATTTATTTTTATTTTGAAAAAATGTTGCAACAGCAGGTAATACACAGTGTTACTATAATTAGTGACTTAATGCCTTTTCTGCATTCACGTTGTAAAACAACAAAGTGTCCCAGGTGTGAGAAGGTTAAAATGAGAAGTACCCAGTAGTTATGAAGCAGCAATAATGAGTTTCCTTCTACTTACCATGGATTTGTGTGATATACAACTTGCAATTAAGCATGGCTTGGTGATTCAGTGATTAATGTATATACGACTCCTAAAGGAGCAGCACAGGCCTCCCGTCACATCCTTCATGATGTTTACAGCTGGGTACCTATTAACAGGAAGATGGAAAGGGCCATTTACAATTCAGTAACCTTTATGACAGTGAACTCTTTAATCAGCATTTTATTTCCTTTGTAACACTTTAGTCATCTACAAATGTCAGAATAAAATAGGGCCATGAAATATTTAGGATCGGCATGTGGAAATTGACTTCCTTGATTTAAGCTGCTGTGTCTTTTCATTTTGTTGTTTTGGGAGCCTTTACTTTTATTGAAAGACAATTTATAACTAAATGCTCCCAATAGCGACTGGCATTAGGACTGGAGAATTTACAGAAATCCACGTTCTTGTTCTGTAAAACACTAAGGCATACTATGCTGTGTAATAATTTATTCAAGCGAAAACATTGATTTTGGGGATTTGCATTTCAGAAGAGTGTTTTAGCGTGTATACAGCAGACTTGGTGAATTCATCACAAAATACCCTGTAATGCTTCATAAAAGTAATTAAATATGAAGTACATCAAAAAATTACTTAAGTCCTTTTTACTTATTGTGTGCCTGGAATATGCGTAATCTTTTATCATTTTCTTAAAAAGTTTTTGGGCCCTCAAAGTTCCAGAATAACCGTCCTGCACTTTATTTGATGACGATGCTAACTCTGCAGAACTAGGATGAAGGATTGTCCTCGCCTCCACAAGCTCTAAGAGAAATACAGATCCTTCTAAGCAGGTGCTTTTGTTCATACATATGCGTGCAGTTTGTGGATACACCATAAATTGGGATTTTTCAAAATCTAGTTGTGGTATTTAATTCTTGATCTCTGGAGTATTTTAACTGAAAGTATTTCTCAAACCTTGTACATTTGGAAACGTTTTTAGAATGAGCAAACCATGAGAGACCACCGCTGGATGCGGCTAGTGCCCAAGTACACAGATACTAATGTGGTGATAGCATATGTATCTTTAAGTAGCTGTTTTCTCCATTTGTCATTGCAAAATATTTCTATATCTTTCTCTTCCCTGTGTTAGAAGGTCAAGTACTTTGTCCTGATGTATAGTTAATGTAAGTGCAGTTTAGGGCTTGGGGGAAGGAGGTGGAATTTTAAATACTTAATTATTAAATATGTAAAGCTCAATTTGGCATACATAAAGTTTAGAAAGAGCAAGTAAGCAAGCATAATCATTGGGTAGAATTTGGAAGAGATGTGAAAAAGGATCCCAGATTAGTGTTTCAAGGAAGACAGTTAAGTGTTGGATGGATTTTGCTGCACAAATCAGACATGGTTGGACACTACTATCTACTGTCACTTATCCTTGACTACCCCAGTGAATAAGAATATAGCTGGAGAAGCAAAGTCTGTGATGATCAGAGAGAAGATACAGAGCAGTTCATGTAATCACAAGGGAAATGCCTCACCGCAGTATGTGGTAGCCAGTGTAAGATGGAAAACTTAATATATCATTTTTCTTTTTGTGGTATTCAACCTGTAGTAAGTTACAGGTAGCAGACTCTTTGCAACAGTTTGGATTCAGAGATGTTATGAGATGAAGACTTTATCTTTAAAAATGGAGTAAGGGGAAAATTAGAGTCAAGGCTTAGAGATAGAAGAGATACTGGTAGAGAAGGGATGAGAATCAGCATTGCATTGTATATATTGCTTGAAAATACAACTGAAGACTTAAGTTATTAAAAATGAAATAAGTGTAAACACAGTACACTCTATTGCTATGAATATTTTAGAAAGAAATATATTTATTCTAACTTTAACTAAAGAACCTATGCGATCGTAATGGAGGAAGCAAGCACACATGCATATCGGGGCCCTAATGCCTCGCTTGAGAAGATAGGCTGTGCATCCAGTGCTGCTGTTTGGTGTCCTCAATGGCAAACGTCTTGGGCCTTCTCTTGAGACTGGAGAAACTCAGTGGTGGTGGTTTTTTTTTTTTTTTTTTTTTTTTTTAATAGGCTTCTTGCATCTCCACTGCTGAGAAACGTTGCCATCTTTTTGCTAGGATTATTTGAATATTTATCTTCTCTTGCTACTTGACCTTTCCTGCCGGATTCTAGTTCCTGTGGCCAGCTCGCTTTGTGTTTCATGAGCTCAGTAAACCGTGGCCTTCAATTCCCTTGTTCTAGTATTTTCACTTAAGACCAGGAGTGATGAGCAAAAGGTTTCAGGCTCAATCCTTGAGCAAAGGGCCGCTGTGACAGGGATTATTATTTATTTGTCATCTTGGATGTAATAAGCTGTAGGTACAGCATCGAGAGCCCTTGATTTATTGCGCTGTCGACTGCCACTAGCAGGACGTCTGCTGTACCATGCAGGATGAATACCACACTGTCAGCTCCGTCGATCTGTCTCTGCCATTGCGCTCCCTCTCATAACACATTCCCATTTCATGCCAGAATACATAAACAATCTTTCATTATTTTGATGCCTTTTTCATATTTGTTCTTTACAGAACATAAAGTTTGAATTTATGGGTTTCCTTTACATTATTTCAACACACTCCACCATTTTCCGGGTTTGTGGTTTAACTCTCAGAAATTGGCTGCCAGGTGATTTAGTTATTTTGGCTTTCTAGTTTTATAGTTATTTAATATCACAGTGCCAGATACTGAGAAAATGTAGTGTATAGTAGGTATGGGATTTGCAGTCAGACTCTGTCATCAGCTAAACATGGCCATGGGGACACAGCGTGGAAATTAAAAGCTAGACATGCAGAGCAGGAAATACTCCCCCCAACCTTCATTTTAAATTTATTTAAATACTTTTCCAAAACATTTTTCCTTGGATGCTGCTATGAACGTAACGGAGAGCTGTTTAATGAAAGAGTGAAGAGCAAGCAAGCCGTTTCCCTTGAATATTTGCAATTAAGGGAATTTCTAACTTGTTGGCAGAAACATAGCTTTAATTCTTCTCTTATACTTTATTGTAGTTGGGGGAAGAGGAGGAAATACTGTCCAGAAAATTGTCATCTGCATGTTATGCATCTTTCAGATCTTTACCCATGATCTATGTCAGTTTATATTCTCTAATTTTGTTTACCTAAGGTTTTTTAATACTCTGAGCCATATTATTCATCAAGCTCTGAACAACTGAACTGAACATCATTGCTCAAATGAATGAGCTTAAATGTCACTTTAAATACAGCAAGCCAAATAAGAATATATGTCAAAATAGTTTAAAATGTATTATAAGAAAGGCAATATTAAAAAAATTACTGCAATCTGTGAAGACCGTGAACCAGAAAATGTAGAACGTTTCTGCAGACGTAGCGTGCTTATAGACTGTCAATATGAATGGACTCTTAGTGCATGGACACAAAATTAGACGGTAAATTCTTTGGGGTGTGGGGAGGGAAGGAAGGTTTCCTCTTCTGTGTTCTGCACCAAAAGCAAAGAAGAGGCATCTGTTTCTCACTGGGCATCAAGATGCTACAAATGATTTACTGACGTTAATAGTATTACTGTAAGTTATTCGGGTACACAAACATTTGCAARGTAATAATTCATAATTATTCTATGACATTACCCTATGAGATGCATTAATAGCTAATAAAGCTTGGTTCATTGCAGAGTTTGTGGGCAAAGCTTGCAAAGTTTGTGCATTCGAGAGGAAAGTGAATAATTGCTCTTAAATCTTGTGTTGAGTAAGGCAATACTGCCTTTTTTTTTTTTTTTTTATCTTTAGTGAAAACACTCTAGTGTGTTTTTTAGTTCTTCCCTGAAAGGGGAGAACGACCGTCACTGAAGCCTCTGATAGTCTATCTGGCAAAACTTGTTCTAGTTGCCTGTGAAAATAGGCGTATTTCTCCCAGATGTTAACAAATGTGAATTTCAGTGTACAAATGCGCGACAATAATTGTCAGTTCTTCCTCCTCAATGCAGCCTTCATTAGGACAGCTGGGAATATGCTTAGCTCACATTACATTGCGAGAGCTTGTTCTAGCTGCAAAGAAACCAGAGTTAATTAATATGAGAAATTTGTTTTGTGTCCCTGGTAAAAAAGGCTGTGCAGGTTGGTGTTGTCAGCAAAAGCTGCTTGTCACTTTTGACCTGCTCTGTTAAGTGTTTGATGTGTTTTCTCAGAGTAATCTGTGAATAACATTACATCCAACCGGCAGAGAAACAGAGGGAGCGATAGCAGAATTAATATCTGAAAGCGTTGATAATTATATATCAGAATCTAATTTTTAGCACAGAAAATGTGTTAATGACAGAGAAGAAAACAAAAACCACTAGCTTCTCCCAGCAGGATCCAAAGTGTCATTTATTATTTCTCAGCTGGRTATCTATCAAGTTTATGGGTTAATTTTTCTGTAGACTGTTATTTATGGGTTTTTGTTTGTTTTCAGCCATCATTACTAACAATACGGTTAATAGCAATCATTTGTTATCCAGCACCRGCGGTGATGCTTCAGATGCGAGCAGTGAACTGAGAATACTCATTTGGTAGCTGAATAAGGCTTTGACAGGGCCCATTTATAACAAGCTCATTCCACAATGTCCAGCCTATTAATAAAATTTTGTTGCTGTCTAATTAGAGATGTCTGATGTGTATAGTAGCACAGCCAAGAAGACTTTCTTCTGCTGCTTTTCCGCTCTACTCTATCATACCTAAAGCATATTTGAGACCAACAGCTCACAAAATGGGAGTGCTGCTCTCTTGTTCTGTCTTTCATAATAAGCCAAATGCAATACCAGCTTTTAYGGTGGGAATGCCCTGGTTATAAACAGAAGTGCATTGGGAGAAGGTCCCTGAGATCACCAAAAAGTTTCTCTATTTTTTTCCTGCTCTTCTTTTTCTTTTTTCTTTTTTYTTTCTTGGCTTAAAGTAGAGGTTTTATCTGAAAAAGCTTAATTAAGTCAAATTAAATTTAATATGTGATATAATTGCACGATTGTGTTATGTGTGTAGAGCCAATGGGGTTCATGGGTGTGACAGTACGTCTTTGGGGAAAGAGCAGCGTGATGCCGGAGGGAAGGGGTGTTGCTGAGAAGAAAGCTCAAAAAACAAAACAAACCCCCAAAACTTTGGAGACAGGGAATCAGCAGTGATCTCTGAATGTAGCAGTATAAAAAGAGGTGCTTAACAGTGGGCATGGAACCAAAAATAAGGCCTTTTCTAGACAGGCAACAACTCCCTCAGTATTGAGTATGTGTTGTACAACTCCTATAATGATCATATGTTTATATTGAGTGTCTTTCATTCAGACGTTTCAGAATATTTCACTAGCTGTGAATTAAATATCMCACTCAAAGTCATTGTAAGCGCTTTGTAAGCTGAAACATAATTAGGTGAAAAGACAGGGGCGTTGAGGAAGTTTGCGGCCAAGGAATATGAAGGTTTTTGTTCCTCGGTGAATTATTTCATGCCGACTTTATATTTCTACTCCTAAGCTGTCAGAGGCATTCTTGTTCTGGTTTGTTTTTACAGGTAGAGTCAAGTATACGATAATGATGAAAATGAGTTAATTTCATTTCATAAAACAGTATTGCCTGTTTAACTGCTGATTTAATGATAACGCGCTTCTGCTCTGCTTCTACTTTGCCTTACGCAAGCAGAACATCTGAGGAAGTTTGTCATTAGTTCAAATCGAGGGGATTTCTTCACTTTAAAAGCAGCAGCCACATATTTAGCAAGTATGTAGACACTAATTAAAATACAAATACTAACAGAAGTTGTAATTGTGTACTTGGAATATGGCAGTTCTGAACAGAGGAAAGGAAACAGGCGAAATGCTGAAAACTGATATAGTATTGTTTCATTGCTAGGTAACAGTTTATTTCCTTAGTCATCTTTAATGTTTTTCCGGTGTGAATTTATATCTTTGTAAATTACCTTTTGAATAAAACCACATCTATTTTTAGCATGTTATTTTCCCATAATGTTTCTTTTAAGGCAACGTGTTCTAGTGCAGAAGATTGCATGAGAGTTTAAGTCGCCAGGAACTGCTCTATGGATTTCAACTGGCAAAGGACCCATATGAGCTGGTAGGGTGTTGTGAGGTTTTTGTTTTGGTTCTTTTTTTTTTTTTTTTTTTGTTCCTAAACTGCACTTGACATGGAGCTTATCAACCCTTAATTAGTGATACATTTTCTCCCAGTGATTCCTATTGATGTTTTGTAGAGCTGAAGATGAATTGAGCCTCAACCTGACTAGAGTACGAATTGTTTTAGAAAATTCAGCAAACATCTCTCTCTCTGCTGCTCTGCCTGTCTCTCCCTTCCTCTATCCTTCCCGATAGGAAAGGTGAAAAGCTGCACGATAGAAATCAGGTTCAGTATTAGTGGTTTTGCTTGCCTGTGCAATAGGAAACGACAAGCGTCAGGGCCTCAGTCAGCAGCTGAGGGAGACGCAGATGGGAGGCGAAAAGCTCCCTCGTGGCAGCGGCAGCGCTCGGATGCGAGCGCGGGAGCCGGGATGAAGTCAGCACTGACAAAGTGCGCGGATTGATGGATGGACRGAGCTGGGAACTGGATGTGAGGATGGATGAGGGCAGAGGGGGAATTTAACACAGACAAACAGAATGAAAGACAGAGAGGAATTGCCTGCTAAAGTATTCTAGCGCTCAGAGCCCGCAGCAATTTACTTACTGCTAACCCAGCGCAGGAGGCTTCTTTGCATCTTTGCAGATTTTCTTAAAATATGTGAAGGAACCAAGCAGCAGAAGGAGCAAGCAAATTCCTGCTAGTGCTTTTTATTGCTGTCTTTCCTTCTCTCTCTTCCCCTTTTCTGAGATTTGCTCATACTCGGTTAATTCAAACTGAGCGCTGGCTTATTTTCAATAAGTTCACGCAGTATGCTAGAGCACAATAAATTCTCTTTCCACAGCCGTTATTTTAATGTTTCCACTAAATTTACTTTAATCAGTTATTGTTGCTTTTACTATTATAAATATAAATATTTATTTCCCTTACAAACTGTGCTCCCGTTAGGAGGCATACCTTTTATACGACATTCAGATGCATAACAATAATGATGATAAACCCATTATGTATGTTTTATTTTTAAAGAAAAAGCACTTGCTTTTCCATGTATGTCTTTACTCAGTGCCATGCTATCACCATCTTTCTTCAAAAGAAACATCCTTGTGCTTCAGACAACTGCCAAATTTTATTTACTTAAGAGGATCACAAAGTAATTTTTATTTTACCAGTCATGCCTATAGAAACAGAAGGCTTTAAATTGCTTTGCTGGAACAAATCAATAGGTCTTAAGTATCAACTTTAAACATGTTTTGAGGTTTAAATCTCACATTAGTGAATAATGCAAGCAGAAGTGAAGGTTCAGATACAGCATAGCAGGCAAAATATTCTCTGCTAGCAACTTTGGGCAGTTCTGTTGGCTGCAGTGGAATTTCTTTAGATTGATACAGTCGCGTCAAAGAACGTGATTTGGCTCAAGCTATTTACTTGCCCCATCCCCACAATGGATTATGAAGATGCTGAAGTTACTGTGATAACAAGGCATTACCACGCAGTGTCCTGATATGCTTCCTACTAGGGAAAAACACAACTGATCAAAGTAAAGGAAAACAATGATTCAAGAGTTGRCCTCAGTAGTATGTTGGAAGCAGCTATTTGCATAGTAATATAATAAGTTTAATTGAATTTTAACAAAGGTAATTTCATTCTCTGCATGTCAATGTATAAATTACTATTAAGGTAATTACAGTATATTGTTTTTTACTGATGTTTTTTCCCAGAGTTTCTGTGAAACACATAACCATCCTTAAATGGGGGAATTTGTCTTTATTATTAGATTCTCCAAACATATCCAGGAATGAAGCGTGGAAAGATTATGGGGAAAAGCTAGTCCTTGTTCACGTTGCACGATATATGTGCTAATCTTTTTCTAAAGCCTGCGATCAGGTATAGGAGACTGAGGGCATGGAATGTATTGCGAGTATCTTTGCGAAGTATAGGAGTTACTCATGTGAGCTATTTCTATCATTTTCTGCTCTGCTCTGCACACTCTCTTTGAGGAATCTTTAAATCGCATAGAGTAACTTTAGCCTGACTGATAGAGGAGGGAGTGATTGTCTATCCCTATGAAATGAATGCTTAAAAATCTCTTTTGGGGAAGATGGAAGCAACTGGATAATCTTTCTTTTAGAGCTTTTTAGTTAAGGTGTGATTATAAAAGATGACAAATAGGGATGCTGTTCTTAGAGCAAGTGGTAAGTGGTTTCTTAGGGATAGCAGACTTTAATTGAGGTTACATATTTTACATTTATTTAGTTGGCTTTCAAAATAATTTGACTAACACCAGGAAATGATTTGCTACATCCTCTGATCTTGTGAGGAAGCACTGCTGTGTCAGGTTACCTTGGGGAGGGCRAGATTGATCCTGTTCATGTATGAAGCAGAGTTCCGCAGCAGACAACCTACTTCTCGCTTTGTGATCTTCTTTTGCAAGTCAATTGCCAGGGCCCTTTACAAAGTGATAGCTTTTAAAATTTGTGAAGGTCATGTATTTTTTGACTGGGACGTATAATGACAATTAAGGTCTGTAATTCCTGTGTCCTAGGGTCTTAGAAGTGTGAATCTCTTGTTTTGTTTTTCAACTACAAAGCAAACTTCTGGGAATCTTAGCATTCTGGGAATTTTCTTAGGGAGTGTGTCAGATTGTTTATTCCTGCAGATGCCCCTATATGCAGCCCCCATAAAAGCCCCCTGTGCCTTGTCAGGAGTAGGCCCYCCAGTAGGAGATACAAGGCAGATGGGATGAGGCTCAGTGCACAGCTCAAGTTGTTTCTTTGACTCCCTGGTCCTGTGGTGGTGATTTGAACAGCTGAGAGAAAGTCTAGCGTTGGCCTGCAAGTTGACGATTTCCTCTTAGTTCATCAAGGAAATAGAAGATGACAGTAAATCCAAGTTCTCCTTCTCCTCATTTGGGAATCGAGGCAAGAACCTCTGTTGGAGGATAATTGTTCATTTGCCAGGTACCATTTTTTATACATATGCCATTAAATAGAACTGCCAGTCAAGTATGCAAGTAAGTGTGATCTAAGGCATATCCTCAATGTAACTGTATTTTTTGAAGGCCTGCTTTTGTTATCTTGTTGTTTTGCCTTGGGGTCTATTTCAACATAGATTAATGAACCAGCAATTTCTATACTGAATGTAGATTTATATAAAACATCTGACATTTGAGGCAAAACTTTTGGCATCCTTTCACATCTTGCTTGCTTTTTATCTGTAATATGTCTATGTTTTTGTAAATAGAGAATTATCTTTCTTTGTCTGTATTCCTCCATGGGAAGCACGAAGTGGAGTTTTGGCCCTGTCATGTTCTTCAGTAATCTTTCTTGGAGCCACTCCATTTGGGCACCAGTATTCAATGTTAAATGGCACAAGATAATCTTCCTGATATGCTTAGCTGAGGAGGCACCTGGAGAAACATTCAGTTCTTTTATAAAACTCGATTGTTAAGATCCCTGGCATGTGTCACAATAAGGACTGATGAAGTGCTTTATTTATGTTATAAATAAACCTGTTTTAAAAATCCTGTTTTAAGAAATAGTTCTTCAGTAAAATTTTTCAACTTCCAGAAATTAGTGTGACAATTTGCCATGCTCATACATGGGCAATGTGAGAAGATAGGTTCGTTTGCTCCTCCCTTATTGTCACAAAATCTCTTTCCRTGTTGGTTAACAAATTGAACTGAAGTTTCAAATGTCCTTAAAAGAGACTTTTTGATGGGGGGAATGAAGGGTGTTTAACTGCCTTTTTCACAGTTGTTTAGCTACCTTTCAGGTAACTCAGTAATTCAGCAGTATGTTAGTTCTCATTTTAAAATAGTAAAAATAGCATTCTGCTTTCTAATGAGGAACTTGCTGATGACCAAATGAGTTGGCTTTGTTAGCCAATGTATTGCAAATYATCTCATGTAGTTACTGGATTATTTTCTGGCCTAGTCTTCTGGATGTACGTTCTTAATACTTGATATATAGTGAATATATATATTTGTAGAGACTGTTTTGTTACTGCAGCTGAGATGGAATTTATGATGCAGGTTCAGTATTTATATTAAAATATAAGACAAAAAACCCCCATCACACTAGTACAGTATGAGGCTTGTGTAGCAGTGATGATCTTTCTATTGTATGTTGAAAAAATTTATCCTCATGTTTATTTAAAAAAGAAATCATCAGGCACTGCAAATAAGTAGAGAACAAATGGCTCTCCCTTTATTGAAATTTTTGCATTTATTGTGTGCTCAGTCTGATAGCCTCTGTTGCTTACCTTAATTTTTATAAACAGTAATGTCAGTAACATATTTCCTGTACATAAGAAGAAAGCAAAACTGTTTATAATAAATCTTAGTGTGGTATGTGTGCTATCATTTCCTTCATTTGACCTTGGTGGAGCAGGCTGATGGGGCAGTGAAAAGTATGATATGAAAAATGAGTGAACAGAGCGAGGTGAGCAGTGAATCAGTCTTGTGTGTGATTAGCTGTGAAAATCTCACAAACATGACTCTGAGTCACTTTTCTTCTTGCTTTCTCTCCTGTTTCTCTCTCTAAGGTATTTCTTTCCTGTGTATGTTAGTCATTTAGAAGTTAACTAACAGAACTGAGGTAGTCTTTTAATCCTAGCTGAGGTTTTAACTGTTTTAAGGAAGAAGAACAATGGTAAATGCAGGGTCTGTGGGGCTTCACTATAGCAAATCAGTCCATTTAGGTTTATCTATTGCTAAACAATAATAGTAGTCACCCCATCGTGTTTAGAGACATGAATGCGACGCTGCTTTCAACACAGCACTGTAAATCTGCAGTTTTAGCTGTAGATTCAGTGACTCATCCCCGAGATCTTGTTTTGCCATGTCAAGCACCGTGAAAAACATAATCCTTTTGCAGTAAGAYAAAACTCATTTGAAGCTTGCATGTAGATGGCCTAAGTCTTTTTACCAATTTGGGTTGTTTTATTTTGTGTATCTTTTCCTAGATGGTGCTTTTAAAATGTGTCTGTGTGAGGTGTCAGGATTAGTTTTTCAAACTTTGGAGTGAAGATTTTAAATAGGAGGGTGGTCTTGTCCATTAAGAAATGACAAACTTTCAAAAATGATTACATAGTTTGCCTTTGTTAACGGATTCACTGTTAATGGATTTGATGCACTGTTACTGCATCAAATAATACAGCAATTTTATACTAATGCCAAGACTAAAGAGTATTGTGAGATATTTCATTATTCCTTGTGTAAAAAAACATTTTTGAATGAATAAATTCTCATCTAGCATCCAGGCATCATAAAAAGCTTGGAAAAATGATGCTTATATGGTAGATATTTCCTCCAGACCTTGGGGTACTAATGTACATTCTGGTGGTAAGATCCAAAGATCACCTCAAGAGCCTTGCTGTTCTTCCTCAGGCCTGCTGGCAACAAAGGGCTTCTAGTGAACATCTCCATGAGAACGTACATATAGACCCTGCTTCTGAGTGTTCCTGTAGCTGAAGGGACCACTGTGGCTACCCTATGTAATTCCTGGCACCTTACATTGCAGTCAGTAAGATATTGCAGCCTTCTGAGTCTCCACTTACTTCACATGTTTTCTTACACTTGAGTCCATTGGCTTGAAGGGGTTGTGGATTCTTTTTTGTCCCCTCTTAGAGCTGTGGGTTGATGGGGCAAAGCATGTGGATGAGGAATTGCTTCACAGAGTTGAAAAACAAAATCACTGGATTCTTCTTTTCCACRTTCCTTTAGAATATTGTATGTGATTGTGGGATATTTTTTTCCAGGCAGTTCTACTGTCTACTAGAATTTTATTTAAGTTTCATAAACAAATGATCTGCCATTTAGAAGAAAAAAAAAAAAACCCTTTTATTCCATCTCTGTCCCTGTTCTGTTTACTGACATGTTTGCCATTTTGAATGAGTTTTTCTCCTCATCCTGGTAAAATTCATAGTTCAAAGGCGCTAATTGTTACTCAGATGTGTATCATCTTAGGGAGCTGGCTCTACATTGAACCATCAGAAGAACTTCTTGCAGTGTGAGGTTTCCTTTAGGCAGGTTTGCACTCTTTAAGTGTGGGAAGAAAACTGGTACGACYAAGAGAGCCTTTTGTTCCTTGTGTATTTGGAAGGTTTTGGGGACTTGTACTGTGTTTTTTTCTACAGAAGGCTTTGACAAATCATAATGGACATTGCCATTTTTGGAGAGACATAATAAGTGTAGTGACTTACTATTGAACTCATTTTGTAAATAGGAATATTTAGTGGTAAATGTGGTAGCAAATGTTTTTAAGAAGAAAACCTGAAAGCTCATTAGCTCAACTTCCCCAAGTAACAGGACCACAAGAAGGTAGATCCTGAATACACCATGTCTCCACAGTCTCCTAAGRATTGAGGCATTGACAATAGACCTTTTTTCTACTTAAATAGTTGACTATATAAGAATCAACTTTTATTCTAGTGACCTTTGTTCTGCATAGCATCTTCCTTGTTCAGGTATTTATGTATGTGATTTTTTTTCCAACTGAAAAGCAACTTCTACAGAGTGTGTTTTTATGCACAGTGAACAGAAATATATTTTTTATGTTGGCTTGAATTTCAGTCTGATGTATCACCTCATTAGAAGCTCCTGTTTTAGAAAATACTGAAAGACTTTTCTTGCGGGGGAGGGGGCACAGAAATTCATTTTCAGCCATTAACCTGCACTATTAACAGTCTCAAATAGGTGCAGAAGTGAAGGTATTTATAAATAAAACTTTGATTGAAATATTACACTTTTTACACTTCTGGCACAAGTGTTATACTGGGTATCATTTATTATTTTCTGGAAACTCAAGTAGGTAGAAGTGTATTTGAAGAAGGGAAGGGTATTTTCACTAAGATGTTACACTAAACTAAATCCCATCCCCTTCCCTCCTCATCTTTTTGCTTTTTCTCCCCACCCCTCCAACCTTCCACCTGCTGAAAATTCCACCTGTCCCTTGTGAAGGGTTTTTGGCATCTCCACTAATGAGCTGATGCTGTCAAATTCATCTTTTTTTAAAGAGATTCAGAATCTGTTCTCCAGAGGTGAAATATCAGGGCTTTCAGGCTGTATTCTTCTTGTAAAATATAACCCAGATCCTTTATGATGAAATAGGCACTTTAGAGGCACCTGGGCTTATCTTTCAGTTTTTCTGCTCAGCTCTGTTATGCACAAAGGTCTTTTTCTAGGTGACATATCATGTTGTATTCCAAAGTACACTTTCTTTTAATTTACAACTTAATTTTCAACCTAATTCCGAAGATTGATACTATAATGCTATTTGCAGAAGTATTGAAATGTCAGTAAGTTTTATTGTAGTAATAAAGAGAATTCCATATATCACACACTCTATAGGGATCCTTGCTTTTTGCATAGATCTTCATAGCAACAACCACTGGCTAAATGCTGGCAATCATTAATTTTTAAAGAAGACATGGTTATGATGAGTTGAGAAATTAAGGCCATGGTGAAGAATGAACTTTAATTTTTGACACTTCTGTTAGAGTCTAAGAGGAAACGGAGGTAGACGGGGGGAGGACAAGGAGAGTGCGGGGGAAGGAAAAAAAAAATGGCCCAAATCCCAGGTTCCTAATACTTAAAATGCTGTCTGCTCGTAAAAGATTTCAGTCAGGGAGAGGCCATCTTCGAGCTTCTCTTAACAAATGGGTATCAGTGGTCCATGAAATAATCAATGTCGATAATCCATCCTAGGTTCTGCCAATATGTTAATGGCTCTGCCGCATCGTTATTGCTACACAGCCATAAATCATTTCTGTACCAGAATGCTTAGCAGTCGAGAACTCAAACCCCTAGCCCGAAATAAAATGCTGTCTCTTAACAATTAATGTCCAAACATTTTGCAGCTTTGTGCCTTGATTGTTTTCAGATGCTAAAAAAGTAAGTGGGACAGATTGTAAATCAATAGAACAATAAGACAAAGTGTTTTAATAATAGAAAGACTCAAAGTAAATCATAGTTCTGTGTTTATTATTGCTTTGGAGGTTATAAATAAATAGTACCAACTGGTAAAGGTTTAGTTAACAAGGAAATATAAGGCTGGTATTGACATTTTGGGCATATGTTACATTACGTTTTCACTCGGGAAGAGAAGATGAGGAGGCAGAGGGGCTAGGTTTATTATTTTTGTCTTTAAAATGGCAGAATGGGGAGCTAAGGGATGCTTACACCTCTGAAGCATCATCCTATAGGCAGGTCTTCTCCCCTCTGCCCAGCAGTACRTCAGTAGAGTCGAGTAGGGGCTCAGCACGGACAGCTGTGCTGAGCTGCAGGCGAGCACGGGGGCTTCGCATTTAGAGAACAGGGTTGCATCAAATGGATCTGACTAGCCTTGGTCTGTGTCAATTTAGCTCGCTATTAAAGGCAATGTAAAACGTGATGGGAAGTCATTAACTCTGTATTGTGTATTTACACAGCTTATTTGTGCCGATTGCTGTTGCTTGTGCTTTATTTTGGTGGGATGTGACCACTGAATAAACAAAAGTGCAAGGGTGAATATTTCTGTACAGAAGAAGGCCGTACGTGGCCATTTCTCTACTTCTGTTCTATGTTGAGAAGAAGAATTACGTAGGCCCTTTTATTCCAAACATTAATACTGTTTTATTTGCTGTTTTATAACCACGGAAGGCAGTACTGTTGTTGAACAGGAAACATATTAGTTATCACAAGGAGGCTGAATCTATGTAGTATAACATTAATGACTTTCCATCAGGTGGTAAACTATTTTCAATAGCAGAGAACGCTGCTATCTATTTCTAAGTGAGCTCTCAATGAGGAAAAGCTTTCACTTTTTTTTYYTTTTYYTTYYTTTTTTTTTCCCCTCTTGTTTTACTGTATTAAGATTTCAATGTCTCATTTCGCACAGGGCCAAAATAATTCCATATACATCTCTATATACATTTAATATATTATCTTAGAGTTAGAATAACTAATGGAAAATGATTTTTAAAATATTTTAAGGAACCTAACATGTCAACTTTATCAAAGTTGTATATTTTTTTTTCTGTTTTTTGCTTGTATTCAGGGATGATACTTCATCTGAACTGAAGGTTTTRATGTTAGTATTTTAAATGGCATTATTGATCAAACCAGCCTAATACTGGGTTTGCATAATGCGTGGTTCAGACTCAATAGGTCGAAGCTAGTTTGTTATCTAAAAAACACAGAACAAAACAACAGAAAAAAAACCCTTTCTTCAGATGAAGGCAGGGAAGAAAGCTAACAGTGGAAATGACAAGTAGGCCTGTGGAGTTATTTATTTATTTATTTTTAGAACACCATCTTGCCTAGCATTAAATAATTTGATTATGGTTGTAGTTTATTTTGGTGCTCAGGATGTGCAGGCAGGAAGGAGCCAGAAAAACAGTGGCTCAGTATAGACAAAAGGACAATTAAAACTGATATGACTCTTAACAGAAGTGGCAACAGCAGCCAGGATGGAAGTAATTTATTCAAAAAATTGTCCAAATGCATAAACTCCACTGATGTATGGTATGGTGGTGGGACAGTGGAAAATGTGATAGTTGTTTCCGTTGTGTGAATTACTCAGGCAGGATGCCTTTGTGAAGTATGGGGGTTTGTTTAATGTTCTGACAACAATTTAGATCCTGTTATGGTTATTGCAGTGTAATGCAGTAGTAAAAATTGAACATGACACACCAGCAATTTATTATTTGTATGTTTTTTAACCTTGAGTATCGGATTGTTTGTCCAAGCATATCCTTTGATTTGCTATGAAATTTATTGTTGATAAAAACAATCAGATTTCCATTAGAAGCAAAAAATTCATTTTTTTGCCATGAACCATAGATTTAGAAAAAATTCAAGCTCGACTGCAGGACTTATGACAGGTAGGCTTATGACATTATATGGTAATTCAGCATGAAAGAATAATTGTGACACTCTACTTGGTGCTGGAGTATAATCGTGCTGTGAGGTTCAATTCACTGAAAGGCCAAATTATCTTCAACTACATTAGTCTGACAACCTATAATGCTTTGCAGAGGCAATTTGTAGATGTTTCACAGAATGCCAGCAAACATGGCTTACCATTATGTTACCCATTAACAAATTTGTGTAGAGGGAAAAAAAGTAACTTTTCCATTTTCTTAACTGTTTTCAAGTTCTGGAATACAATAAATTTGTACAGGGTAATAATAGTGTATGCTTTGCTATTTGGTATTGGGTTTTAAATGTGCAAGGAACATTAGAAGACAGATTAATTTTTGAAGGGTACTTTTTTAGGAAATATTTGTTTTTTTTTTTTTTTTTTACACTTGAACAGCAACATCTTGTTTCTCTCGAAAGAATAATATAGAATATGAGTTCAAGTTACAGGAAAAAGCACAGCACACTTGTGCTGTAGAAAGTAAATAGCAGTGAACTCAGAAATGCTGTTGAGTGACAGCTTAGACTTCGAGCATGTGCGTGACTTTTCTTTCCTCATCAAGTATGAGTCCTGACTGTTGGAAAATGGCATGGATTGACTGCCTTACACACACACACCATCCATCTGTGCCATTTTGAACTTCAGAGCAGCTGTATAAACGTGCATTTTTTGGGGGGCTGAGTTTCTTTTTTCCCTTTGAGTTGCGTTAATTCCCACCTTCTCGCTGAAGCTGATMTGGATTTGAGTGCTACTGTAGTGCATAAAGACAGAATCAATACTCATTTGGCAGTGAAATGTATAGTCATGATGAAGATCAGTACTCTGTGATTTCATCAGGATGTTAATTTTATTACCATTGCAGGAATGGGTTATTCCTTTCACAGTAAAAGTGACAGAAAATGCCTTTGCATGAGAATTGGTTAGATAGTATGTCACAGCRTGAGGGTTTTGCCACCTACATCTTGTGGAAGTAAGGGTCTCCTGAGGGTGGACTGTGCAGGAGATGCTACTGGTGAGCCCCATTCTGGGGCACAGTGTTGACCACCCTGAGGCTGCTTGTCTGGTCACTCCAACCTGCACAGATTGACATCATTGAAAGTGTGTTTCCTTAAAATGAGATTTAATGAACTGGCTTAGCAAAGCTATCTGAAGATAGAAGTTGATATGGAAGTACTTTTGCCTAACCTCGCTAACTAGAGTTGCTTTGCTGATATCTCCTAGCTATTCTAATGTCTCTAAGGCATTCCACGTATTTTTACTACTTATGTACATGAAGGCAACATAGACTTTTTTTGTGGTGAAATGAGATAGGGGAAAAAAAAAGAATTGTTACTGTGGAAGAATATCTTGCTGATGCTTAAATTCAGAAAAGATAGAAGGGCTATATTGGTACATTGAATTACTGAAGTTAACCTTATTGTGAAATAGTAACTGTTGATAYGAGCCTCTCTGGAGAAATATTTATGGAAGTCCACAATCTGATTTTTGCTTTTGTCATCCTCAAAGTAAAACACAASTGTATATCTGCCTCTACCAGCTGAAGGTAATTCTGGAAACTAATTCGAAACGACTTACCACTGCAGATGTATTCATAATTAAACTTGTAGAAGGGTTTAAGCATTGAATKCARTACAGATAGAATCATATGCCTTATTGGTCCTTAAGTCTGTTTACCTTCTTAACAATATTTTCTGATGGAAAAGTTGCTGAAAGAGAATCGAGTCTTTGATTTTGATTTCTGGGAGAGTTTCAGATGATTCTTCCTGTTGGAGTTCCCAATAAGGTGGCACACACTTCTTTCTTGCTTGTAGTGAATAGCAAGCAAAGGAGGATATGGTACTGCAATACCCAAAGGGAAGGATTTGAGTGACTAGACAGGGAATGTGGTTTGTTATYGTTATTCCAGTAGTCACAGGTATTGCACGAAATCACTGGCTCTGGGCTCTTCATTACTGCTCCTGAACAAAGCAGCCAGCATTATTCCTACTGTGCTTTTATGGCATGCACAGTATTTGATAKAATGTATTTGTTAGTGATGGTTTGTTTGGTGTATGAGGATTGGGGTGTGTATATTTTTATTTACTCAGTAAATTAAGCCTTGGAAGAGATCTAGGGAAGAAAAAAATCAATYAGAAAATTTTCACGGAGGGTGACATTGTAGGATGACCAACCCTTATAAGAATCTGGTCATCTAAAGATTGATTTAAATAATTTTAAATTTAGTATTTGGGGTAACTTCAGTTCTCAATGTTACAAGATGGTAACTCCAACCAAGTGGTTTAAGGTAGAAAAAAGCAATCTTGATTAAATACTATGGTGGGCAAAACTCAGAACGGAAGAAAATGGATAAACCGTGTGCCCTTTAGAACACAGCATGCAAAAGCCTCCACTCAATGAAAAGCCACCTGCCAGAGCAATGCAATTAGTTATTTTTCCTTCATTATCTGGGGTTATTGTAGTGCATAAAATAAAGTTGTCTGCAGAACAAGACTACAGAATTTCTTCATGTGTTCACAAGAAAATCATAGATAMGTCAGCTGTGGGTGTACAAGAGGACATCCAGGAACCTAGAGYTTATTCAAATTCACTGAAGATCTTCCTGCCCTTTTATTCAGTCCTTGATTGCTTCAATTCAGCACCTAGCCCGTGTGTTGAAAGACTTGGACAACTTTGTTACAGGGTCAATACTTTTCTTGGTACATTACAAAGTTAACCAAAATGAAATGTCTTGATATACTCAAACAAACACAAACAGAAACAAACTTCCAAAAGATTTGCTGCAAACAGCTGCCCTTTTGGGCTATTACTTTTTGGTTTTAGTCTGTGGCATACTTGTACCTTTGATATTCAATTGTCAGTATGCRGGACAGGAGACGTCTAAAAGAATGATGCAATGATAAAAGAAGAGGAATCTGCCCAAACAAAAGGAAGTTGCTTTTAATTTTTATGGACAGTGCTTGAAGGAAAGCATAGAACATCAGCTGAGGAGGTAGTTTTACAAGGAGGAAAAAGGGTTTATGGGGGGAAAAAAATAAAATCATCTCRGGTAACAGATTATTTTGCAGGCTATAGAGTCCCAGTTGTATAGTTAAGGACATGCTGCAGCATTAATGTTTACGCATAATGCTTTCCAAGTAATTTAGGCTGAACTGCCACTGACTTACTTAACATTTATAGGTCAACCACCTGCAGAAAGGGCATATAGGTAGATTATTGTTGACTTTATGGCTATGGAAGCTGGCTAATCAGTGAGCATGCTGGGAAATAACTGGTCACGCTCGACTAGCTTTAACACCAGGCCCTTTGATTTCTTATGGGCACAAGGTAACACAGTCATTTCTCAGGACCGAGGCTCTTGCTGAGATGGGAGCTGGCGTGTGGCGGGGAGAGCAAGTCTTTAAAAAAAAAAAAAAGGGGGGGGGTAGAAGATTTCAGAAGTAGAGTGCATGTGCAAAATCAAATAATTTATTMATTCCTTGCCAAACATATTGTAATATTTACAGTGAAGCTGTTGCCTCTGTAAGCCAAGTTGCAGGCTGTGCGTTAGAAGGTGGTTGGTTTCCTCTTTGCAGAATCTTCTGCTACCATCTGTGTTCCCTCAGCCCTTGCGTGTCCTGACCTATGCATCTGAAGACAGGCCATTCTCCTGTGTTAGTTACTCTCTGACTGCTTGTCTGCACAGAGGTACACATGCCCCCTCGTGTGATAATTGACAACTTTTACCTTCTAAAGTTCATAGGAAAMAGGCTAGAATGCATAATGAATTGATTTATTTGGGCCCTTAGGTTGTAGTGTAGGCATCTCAGATAGTGTTTGTGTAGCTGTCTTGATTCTTAGGCTCCTCTTATGACAGCTGAAGAAACTCAGATGCTTTGTGTACTGAAGAATAGGGTCCCAGTTGATGTCTAAAACATCCAAATACAGTAGTCCGAGTTTAATCCTCTGCAGTGAATCCACATGAGATTTATTTCTCACTGATGATAAAAGTTAGAAACCTTCAGTTAATATTGGTCATTAATTAGAGCTTTTTTTCTTTTTTTCCTCTCTGACTGTTTTTCACTTTCCAGAAAGCTGCATGGGTACTCATACRTATAACTGATGTATAAACACAATATATGTCTCAAGATAAACATGTTCAAATTTCAAAGGTATCAAACTTCAGTTATGTTTGAAGGCATGATATATTCATTTTTTTCCTCTTCAGCTATATTCTTGCAATATTTTCTGTATACATCTCTACATAYGTGTGCTAATAAAAGTAGCATATTCTTTTAAAGCAAAAGATGTAATTTCAGCACAACAGTAGAGGAAAAAATATAAAAGAGGATTACGTTGATCTATGCGCATATCAAAGACTAGTAAACTGTGGGAGATGTCCTTTTTCCAGTTAGGTTCTTTCATGTTTGCACTGTATTGACTTTGAAAAAAGACACTCAGATGGGTAGTGTAAAGCAGGATAATTAAATTAGAGAAGAAGCATATATGTTTTTTTTCTCCCTAAATGCTAACATATTCCTCTGGCTGATAGTCTCACATTATGAAAAGCAACTTGAGAATATTTTAATGAACAAGTTGGTTTTCTAGATTTTCAGATTCTTTCTTCTCTCTAGAGATGAATGCCCGCAGTCTTTTTGAAACGATGGAATATCAGCATGCGACTTGTAAAGTATCAAACTGCAAAAAGCAAAATTGAATGGACTGATCAGGCATAAAATTGTTGATGTGGAAGGTATTGGACATCTTAATAGTGCTAGGAACCATCAATGAAGGAAGATAACTAGAGCTGAAAGTTTAACTGTATGCAATGTATTAACACAATTAAGTTGTGGTATGATCAAAAAATGGCACTCCAGGAGAAACCCCAAATGTTTTAAAATAATTTAATCATTGAATAACTTGAATTAATTTTTTGATAAGTTTCTACCTTTGAAGTTAAATATATATATATATAGATGTATATATCTTGGTATATTAGGTAGTGATAAAAACAACCTAGTTAGCAGCTAAGCCTTGCATGTGTAGTACMGTTGGTATTTAATTCTCTTGCTCTAACCAGGAGAATGTGTATTATTCACGTTTATTTCAGCAACTAGATAGCTTCAGCATTCATTTTCCTTTTTTGTGTGGGAAAGTGCTAAATGGCTCATTTCTTATTACTACAGGAGGTTCTTAATTGTGGTTTATAAAACTAGTTGGTTTTCGATTGCAAGTCTGTTAAATTTGAAAGCTGCATTTTGATTTATGCAGCCATGCATTGTACATCAACGCTTTTTTTTTTGTTTCTTTGGTTTTGAAAAACAGCCAGTGAAAAATAATGTTACAGTGTTGAGCTGAATTTGGTAGTTTTTAGTCACTGCACCTTGAAATTTTACAATTGGTGACTTTAGCTGATTTCATTTGGCAGTGAATTGCAAGACGGGAAATGAGCCTTTCTACTTTTCAAGTTAGTGCTAAGTCATTCTGAAGTTGGAGCTGTTCCTTGATCAGAACTTGCCTAATATAAATTTTTAGGTTATGCTGAATGAGGAAGATGTCACTGCATAGTATTCTGTCTTTCAAAAGTGTTTTGACTTTCCATCAAGTTCCAGGTGCTAAGTTGGTGGCTTCTTCCAGTTGACTTGTTTGGCTTGAGGGTGGGTGTAGCAAATGAGTCGTTTACTTAAAATGCAAATTATTCTGAGATCACGGTAACTTTAGATCCTGTAATATTAAAGTCACAATTTGATTTTCTGTAAACAATATTCTTTAAGAAAAAAAAAAAAAAAGTAAATCGGGAAATCATTTGTGTGAGTGTATTAATTTTTAATCCACTCTGATGGGATTTTGCATTATCAACAAATATTCTTGCAGCACAATGTGTTGGTACTTAAGTTGATGGCTTTTCCAAGTAYGTTTTTATAGGTTTATATTAGGAGGACGCAGTAGGTCTGGGAATAAGACTGTTATCAGAGTAGTGATATTTGTATAGAAAATAGAAGTGTGAGGCCAGCCATTCCCAAAACACATATTAAGTGTCATGCAGTTATTTTATTTGGAGTTCTGGAAAGCTGGTAAGGTAAGCCCTAATGACCATACTTCACTTGTGCAAGTTAGTGGCTACTTTTTTTTTTTATTATTATTATTATTATTATTATGGTTGTTTCTGAATAAAGACTATATCCTCATGTGGTTAAGCTGCTAAACTGGGTTACCCAAAAGCATGGTACCTACTTTTTTATTTTTTTAAAAACTTTTGTTGTTGTTTGCTTTTATTTCTGTCCTAGATACTAATGAAAAGCTTTTTGATTGTTTTTGTTTTTCCTTTTAGTCAGATAAAAGATTGATTTGTGACTTGGCAGAGAGGGGGGGGAAAAAAGAAAACCCAAACCTGACCTCTGTTCATGCTAATCTATATTTTTAACTGTTATTTCTGAGGGAGTGATTTATTTACAGTGACAGCTTGTTACTTATGGTAGCTGCTGCCAGCTTCTGAAATAATCTGATAATGTCARATTGTGAAGGGAAGCTATAGGCTTTGCCTTGAATGATTTGCTATAAATCATGTACATAGCTGGTGCGTATGAGGATGCTTGGGCTGATACTGATAGAAGTACAAATCAAATACAACATATGGTAACCCAGTTCAGAGTCAGAGATTCTGGATTAAGCCTATTRGGTTCATATATTTAAAGGAAATGAAACAGGCATCCCAGGTTGTATATCAGAAACTTCAAAACGAGCGATGAGGCACCAACTCGCAGGGCAAAAAAAGGAAGAGGAGAATATGTAGGAAGGAGTTAACACTGAATGACAGGCAGATCCTGAACATCCAAGGGAAAGAAGCCCGTAAGAAGCCATGGACAAAGCTGCTGAGAGAGCTCATCAACAGTCACATATCCTGACGGCCAAGAGCAARTTCAAAGTCCCCAATGCAACAGCATATTACAGCTTTTGCTGAGACGAGTGTCAGTGCAGAGTGAAAATTGCAGCGATATTGTCGTCTGGCTGTTGCAGCTTTCGTATCAGCAGCTAATAATAAAATTAGCATGGGGGGTTTGGTTTTGTGAGGTGCAAGTTCAACTTTTTGAATAGAGAAAATCAGAAAGTTTTACAGGGCAAGTGGTTGTTAGCCACGTTGGAATGATAACGGTTGTGTTGCGTGGGATAAATCCATTTTAATTGCAGTRGTTGTGCTAAAGATGTGACTTTTTTCTAGCATAGCCAAAAACTAAGGCCACCAAGAGCCATCTGTCAGGTGAAGAATTCACATTTGGAACCTCCTCCTGAGCTCCAACCCCCTTAGATTGCTTTTGTACCTTAAATCCATAGTGTGAAGGCAAGGTGTTCTGTTCTGTGGGTATATTTCATTAAACTTAGAACATTTTTGAAGTACATCTATAAAGAAGGGAAAGGTGTCTTCATAGTTGGCTAATGCTGCRTCTATTAATACTATATATTGGAGAAAAAAAGAATTGGTGTTATCCCTTAGACTAGCCCTTAAAATAGGAAATCTATTGTTTCTATTGGATGCATCTCCTCTTTGACWGATATGGCACAGACTTTGTGTGGGAGAACTATTTCTTTCTAGAAAGGATGGCACCATCTCATACCACAGTACAGCTGTAACTAACCTTTTCTCTCCTTTTTTCCCTCATGCTGAATTTCTGGCTTTCTGTTTCCAACTATCCTTTTCCTTCTCTGCCGCCTGCTTATCAATCAATCAATCACTGTGTCCAGATATGTAATAATGTGGTGTTTCTTCAAGTGTGATCGTGAAGTGCATAATCAGCTCATCAGAAACACAGGCAAATTACAGTAACAGGATTTTGGATAAATCTTATTTTTTTGTTAGGAAAATTAATGAACAGAGCCTCTTTTTGTTTGAAGATGAATAGTAATGCCACGTTTTGTCAGAGGCAGTAGTAATTGGTAATTAATAGCACAGTGTCTTATATCTCTCCTGATAACCAGGTGAAATAAAATGACTTTCTGACTACTAGCTAAAACTTGCCCGATATTGGCACTGACAAACTGTGAAAGGAAGGGMGAAGTCCCCTGTGAGAAGACGAGTTTATTATACAGATAAGATTTCCATAATAAGGGATAGTGATTATGGGGAAAGGCTAAAATTCCATTAACCGAAACAAATTACTATGACAAAGCCAGAGGGAGTGCTTTGCCAAACTTACAACTCCTTTCATAATATTCACACGCCTGTTGGTGTGCAGTAAGCAGCATATGGACCTACTAGTCACTTTTCTGGCTCCTTCGTGCCCCATCATGGATACAGGTACAATTTTTYACGTGAAGTGAGTCCATTTACCTGGAGTTTGGAGGATGTCCCTTGCTAGTTGAATAGTGAGATGTCAGGCATTTTCTCTGCTGGAACATGCCAAGCGATACCAACAGCTCAGGAGAAAGCTGAGTTGCACCTATTTCACTAGGAAGGGAATCTTAATTGACAGAGAAATGTAAATATGAAATAGGTAATCTCTCAGGAAGTGAAAGATCCTCTCAGAACCTTGTATTTATTTCATCATCTTGATATCGCCTTCTGACTATGATTTCTGATTCTTTTTTTGGGTAGAAAAGACAATTAAAATGCTCGTTCTGGTCCTGTGTGCATGGCTATGCATGTACATCTCTTTGCAGAGCTGTTACATCTTCTGTGGGTCTGAACACAGATTACACTGTGCTCCTTCTGATTGCTCTCTATGTAATAACTTTAATAGGGTCTTCTACTTTTATGATTTGTGTGAAATACAGTAAAAGAAGTCATTTAAATATAAATGTCATCTTTGTACTAATTTTTACGTAAAAAAAAAAAATTAATACTGTAGTTAAGGGTTTTGTGTAGAAAGTGTTAGGGTTTGCAGCTATAGCTCTGGTAAGAACAGCAGGCAAGACTATAAGCTTTAATTTATGTTGTGCATTGGACATTTTTCAGAAACTATTTACCCATTACCTCTTAGGTCAGTGGCCTAATAATGCAACAAAGCACTTTTTGAAATTGCAGATAATTTTCAGTGCTCAGATCTCTGTGTAGTATTGATGGGGAGGGAAGCTGATTAGGATCTTGGGAATTGTGCTTGATGGGAACAATCTGGAAGGAGTGAAAAATTATTAAACACACACAGCGGGAGTTGTAGGATTTACCATTGTCGTGCAGTGCTATTAATTCTCATTGCATCGTACAGCAGCTTGATTGCACACTGTGAATACTGTTTATTGGAGAACGGGTACAATTTTGCTGCAGTTGTTGTAATGTAATACTAAATGCTAATTAGGCTTCTAACAATAATTAGAACCTCTTTYGAGACTTAGAAATAGAAACACTCAATTGAATTCACAGAAACAAAGACCTTTAAGCTGTGCCAGGAACAGTATCTGCAGCAGCAGTATCAACTCTGTGAAGCTTTTTTTCTTTTTCCACTTTGGTTTATACATTTCATTTACAGAATTGCAAACATGTATTTTTACGGTGAGCATAATAAGTTTGTTATGCTCTCAATAAAGTTATTTTCTTAAAGAAAAGTTAATAGAAGCAAGTAAATCTTAGAAGGACAACCGTGGATAAACTTGACCTGAAAAATTATTAATACAAAGATAACTATTGAATGGCTGCTGTTCCTCTGTTACCAAGTACAATGCATCTAACTGTCCTGTAACATGAAAAAAAGAAACAAAAACTCAAACCCAGGACAGGTTCTTCCTTCTCCTGCTGAAAAGTTACACACCTGTTCAACTTGTAATTTACCTGTTCAATATCCTTTAAATCTCTACATAAATCTTCCCAAAAATTGCAGTAAAGATAAACTTTTTTTTCTGGATAATTTCGTCCTTTGCATTATAGACTTGCTTTCCGTTTTGGACCAACATGTTATTTTATATTCAGTGGGTGCTTTATAGAAATCAGTGATGTATCAGGGTGTTAAGGAGATACCGAGACTGGGTTACTGGTTTGAAAACATCTTTGTATGTCTGAAAAACAGAATTAAATATCCTAGTACAAAACTTGTTTTAAAAGTTTTACTGTGTGTATGTTGCATTTTGGTTCAAAAGCATCCTTTCCTACTTCCCTTTTTGTGATTTTTGGAGAAATTCAGCTAATAAAATCAAGCTTCCTAAAACTTCGGTAGAATGGAAATACCAYGCAAAAGCAAACCTGTTGCCTAATGATTTTGTTGGTATACCTTCAGCTTTTTTTGCAGTCTCTGTGGATTTATGGTCACACTTTCAGTGTAAAAGAATGACTTGGTGCAAATTGTGTTTAAAAAAAAAAAAAAAAATCAAAAAAAAAAATCTTGTTGTCATTGATCATGTATTGCAGTAAATAAATAATGAGTGGCTTCAGCTTCATAGCAAATTATTATAATGAATGCTCTGAKTCATGGTTATTTACTTATACAATTTTGAACTCAGTTCAAGGTCGCAAATTTTATTCCACAATATGTGGGAACATTTATTTACTGAAATCTTAACCGCAGTAAATGAGGTTTATTTATTTATTTAATGTGCCTTTTGGTGATATCTTACCATCTCCGAGTGGCCTGTGTTTTCGTTAGAGGCTTCAGCAATCATCTGGAACAGATTTAACTTGAGCAAGACAGACTACAGTGCATAAATCTCCTTGTGCAAGTCAAYGTGTTGAAGGGGAGAGAAGACTTGCAGGGATACGACGTCAATTTTGCTCTTCTCCTTGCCGGCTGCCTCCTAGTTTTGTGTTGGGTGGGAGGCCTTTTGGAGGATGTCGGGTCAACCCAGCTCGTGGTATGTTTTTTCTTCTAGTATGTCCCACACAACTGTGTGCAGTTGTGCACACAGTGCAGGGGCTGTGACAAACTGCCTCTCTATGACCTGGTAGTTTTGGGTCAGAGTGAGAGAAATTGGTGTTGTACTAAGATGTATGTTAATACATCTATTATTTATATAGGCATTAGTGAATGCTATTGTTGTCTCAGCACAAATCAAGGTCCAGGCCGTGGCCTTGGGGCTTTCAGGGGCTCACTTTATCATGTGTTGTGATTTTTTTTTTCTTTTTTCTTATGAATAATTAAAAACTTAAATTACTTGCCATGTTCGAAATTCATATGCTAGGGAAAATAGCTACATGAAAATTAATTTTCTGTTCTGTGAGACTGACGGGAAATCAATTAATCTTGATGTATTATTTTATGCAGAACAGGGTGCAGGAACCAGCAGAGAGAATGGCTACAGCTGTTCTTGTTGGTCGGGCCATATATTATTGTTGGCGGCTTTGACAGCTTCTGAAGGAAATGGCTGAAGGGTATCAGGCAGGTGAATCAACTGTAAAAATTTATTGGAGGATACAAACTGTTTCCAGGGGACTGATATAAAACTCACACTTGAGAACTGAAGTATTGAATGTTTTTGTGACTGAAGCAGCTTGTTGTCAATATTTATAGCTTTTCTCTTTGTTACATGTCCTATTTGTTTGATTAACTAGTCAGATGTTAGTGTCTGTTTGTAATTTATTTGTTGTGCCTTATGTAGCATTTTTGATGCATAAAGATTTACCACTAGGTAAATAAAGCATCTCGTGCAATGCAACATGCTAAATAAAATGACAGAGCTGTTTACAGCAGGTTACAACTTTTATAACTCACTAGGTAGATCGGTAACTTTTGTTTACCTGTGTCACTGTTAAGTTGAAACATGTCGCAATGCATTAAGTGCTGTGGGATAAGCAAGTCTCTTTGTAAATAAGTAGAGATTATAATCAATGTATACCTTGCGGTAAATCATTTAAGAGAGTCTATAAAGCCCTTTATGTAAACCCATACATAATGCAAACGTTTCTAAAATAAAATGAAACACATTCATGCTCTTTAGAATGAGCTTTATACTCACCTTCCTTTCCAATGTGTTTGCATGAATGCTCKTTATAAATAATAAAAGGGAGAAACATTAAAGCAGTCACTAACATGCTGCRTGTCCCTATCAGCGTGCGGGGTTCGGGGTCCTGCAGCAATGCAGGGTTTCCTTACAGCTGGTCCATAGTAATTCCTAGCTGTTGGAAAGAAGAGCAGCATTTCAGTGGCGCGATGGGGTGGGTGGGCAGCAAGCAAAGAGCTGCAGTACTGGAGAGGCTCCAGAGYTGGGTCTCCAGGGCATGGGAAGGTGAGGTTTGCTCCACCATGAACGCTTCCTCACCAGGGCTCTGACACTGGAGTGTGCAGCTCTGGGCTAAGCAAACAGTGCCTAGAATATGGAGGTTGGTGAAAACCAAATATTCCCAATGGAGAAAGGTGTAGGAGATGGCAACAGTGCTAAAATTCGTAAACAAGCATAGAAAGCATCTCTGTTATGGATCCTTCTCATATCTTTTAAAACAAAGAGGCTATAGCAAGAAATGTGAAGCTGTCAGTCATRTTAACCTGAAGTGGGGGGAAAAGGGAATAGAGATTTCAAATTTCATTGGCATAGTGAGGATGGATACAATGCTGAAATTAACTGCAGCCTGTTCTCCTTTGCTTTTCAGTTTACTGGGTTTTTCTGGCCTTCAGAATAGACTGTGAATCATGTTCTTTTGGTCATCCTGTCTTTCAGTTTGCATTGTTATTTAAAGATACATTTTTTTTTCTTCCTTCCCCTTCCYCCCAATTTTCTCCTTTTCCCCCCATAAGCTTATGCCCATTTGAGAATTCACTGAGTGCATTGAAGAACTACGTAATTATGACCTGTACAGTGCTGAGCCCGTGCCGTGCAGTGTTCTGTCACTCCACAGGCCACGAATCCCACGCTGGAGCTCCTGGGGCTGGGGGCAGCCGGTATCCTCGGAGGGCTCTGCCCCACAGTGGAGCTCTGTGTTTTTGAGACTGCTAAGGCAAAATCCAAGCCTTGCTGTAAAGGATGCAGTACTTTATGATTGTGGAGTTATCAGGATTAAGAAATGTTCACGTCTTTAAATAGTTTTGCAAGTTAATCAGAAACTTGGCATGAATATTGTAGCTAAAAAACAGAGGTGTGTGTTAAAGAAAATAAAACCTGTGAGACTCTGAAGCTGATCAGGAAATATGCTGATCTCTGAAGACATAATTAGAAATGATGTTTCTATATATTAAAATAATGAGTAAAATGAACAAGACTGGGAGAAGAAAAATCAACTTTTTAAAGTTAATAAATATTTCTAAAGCTTAATACTACATTAGTTTAGAGCAAACGTAGCAGTTTAACTAAGGTGAACTTTACATGTCCTTCCTGTATTAAAAAACACTATAAAGAAAACTGAAGTTTAAAGCAATTGTTAATGAAAGCTGGCCGCCAGCATGACCTCCTGAAAATACGAGCATGTATTGGTCCAACTTTCACAGATGTTAAACATTTGGTGATGTTACTTGGGGCTGCTTGAACCACATTAAAGTCCAGCCACTAGAGTGTTGAAACAGTTGGGCACTATAATAAAACATACATAAAAAGAAATTGTGAGGCATTAGGTGCTGTTTGCCGATGACATTTAGGAGATTACAATTTTTCCATACGTCGTATTCACATCTACATAAATAGTTTAGGTATTTAAACTAGTAATGGTATTTGTATCATTTGTAATTGCTACTATAGTTCTGGCAGGTGCACATAATTTAACAATATGTCAAATATGACAAATTATTGTTGAGTTACAATATAGCCTTAATAAGAGCACATCTGTTCCCTCTATACAGTGGAGAGGATGCCTGATTTAAAGAGTTTACTTACTGATACTGTATTGTTGTTTAAATATTTAACAGGATCTTAGACACGAATCATAAAAAATACACAGTAGTGTATAAAAATGAAGAATCTTACTTTCAGTAATGTTTTTGCTATTGCTAAATCTATTCATCCCATCATAAAGTTTTTCTGCACTCTTTAAATGGTGTCTTCTGCAAACGCACATATCACATATGTCCATGCAGAGAGTGAGCTACGTACACGAAGCCTCTTCCCTGTCATAGAAAAGTTACTGCCCTCAGGGTGAAATAGAGGAACTGCTTAGCGGGGCCAGAGGTTCCTGCAATACTCCYTGTGTCGCCAAGTGGAGATTACTGCACCTTGGCACTTGAATAACACTGCTTAGCTGCTCTTGTCTGTTCAGARTACTCTACTGTGGTATCAGGTCTACAAGAAGGTTCAAAAGTATTGGCTCCAGTTTTACTAGGTTACTAGGGTATATTCCTATATTCTAGATTACTAGTGTATATTCCCTTAGCAAAAGGCTCAGTCGGTCAAGGCATTTTGCCTTGTTCGTTTAAGGGGCAGGATAAACTTTATATTTTGTGTGTGCCTTTGAAAGGGAGTGTATTGAACTAATGGCTGTGATGAAAGAAATGGGTTTGGCTAGCATCTGTTACCATTTCTGTTAAATYGGTTTAGTTTTGAGAGAGACCTACTTTATTTAGACCTAATGCAATTTTTGTCATGCATTTATTATCATAGTTTAGAGAATAGAGAACATAGTTTCAGAATAGAGAACAAATATAAAAAATAGCTGTAAATATGGGATTACTTGTCTAATCAAAAATAATTTTGAGAAGTTTCACATATGGTATTTGAAAGTTGATTTATTTATACCCATCTTATGTCAATATTGAAGTAAATGGAAAATGTTTAAGATCTCTGCATGCCTGAACTCTTAAGTACATCTGCTGTAGCCAATTCCGTCTAGCTTACCATTCTGTTTCTGATGGGTAGCAATAACATGTTATTTAGGGAGAACATAAAAGCTTTGCCACTTTTGGTTGTCCAGCTTCCTAGCATCCTTATATTAAGGATGTTAGATGGTACATCCCTCTTAATATATCTGTTTATTGATCTGTTATCCATTAATGCGTATAATAATCCTGTTTGTATTTGCTGGTACCACTTGCCTCTGTGACCTCTTTTGGCAGGAATTCCCAGAAGTTCATTGGCCATTTTGTAAAGAAGTACTTCTATCCGTTTTAAACYGATCTAGCAGTTTTACTGAATATCACAGATTTGCAGTCCTGTGGGATTTGGTGAGGAACAATTCACTTTATCTGAAGAGCCAAAAAAAAATAGTCGTTATCTCATAAATGGGTTTGGGTATAATTGTACAGTACTTGACAAATCTACATGTTTCTGCTGCGCGCGTTCTGCACTATTTTTGTCTTCTGCTCTGCTGCCCCTGCTTTATGTATGGATGCAAGTTGTATAGAAATGATGCTGTTCTTAGTGTGGTTTCTCTTTAGTAGCCATTAAAACATCCTGTGGGAGGGGACAGAGCCAGTAGTTGGAGGAATTGCTCAGGCTAAGGAAAAGCTTGAAAACACATTTATGAAATGTAATGGTTTGAAAATGTTTGGCCAAGTTTGTCTTGGTGTATGTAGGCTTTAAAGAATACATAGGGTTCTTTAATTGCTCACAAATGGTCTTTCCTATCATTTTAAGAGGAGGGAAATTGCTGAGAGGCTCATGAGTGCCTGGTCATTCTATTGCGTGGGGTAAGCATTCCCAAAAGGTGTTTGAGAGGAAATTCATGACGTTCTTCACACTGGTGAATGATTGTCTTGAGGAATAAATATCTTCCCACTATTGTTGTTACTTGAGCTTTGGAATTTGAGTCATTTCTAATGTTCCTTTCAAACCAGTTTTCTGCTATCAGGTCCAACTTGCTGCGCTTAAGCAAATATAATTGCCTAAAAAATGTATGTTTGTACTGGGAGATGGAATATAGTTCTAAAAGGAAATGGCTTCTYGTTCAATAAAATTAAAAACAGTAAGAGGGAAGTAGGTTTGTATTTTTTCCATGAAACTCGCAAAAAGCCTTTTCTTGTGAAAAGATTAAAAATAGTTGGGGTATTATGGAGTTGTTAAACTATGTAGACAGTAAAATCACTGGGGGCATTACTAGCTGCCAAAATCAAGTGGTTTTGTAGTTACATAATTGTCAATTGTTGAAGGGTCTAAATGACAGGGAAGATATATTTCCAATAATGATTTTAAGTATTTTAGAAATCACAAAGGAAAAGATGGCTGTGCTTACTTATGCTGCCGATTAAGTTTTACAGCTCTGCCTCATTTCTTGAAAAGTATTTTTCAAAAACCTCTTTTTTATTGAAATGTGGTTGCTAATTGTTTGAAGATTATTTTAATTTTTTGCATGTTGCTCTTAAAATTTTCATTGAACATAAAACAGTGCTTGCTTCTCTCAGGAGCATGGTTTCTCTTAACTGTATGCCCTTCATGCTTTATTATGCAATTTAGTTTTTCATGTCTTTCATTTATCAGCAGGAAAATGACTTCAGAAAAAWGAATGATTAAGAGGATAAAATTGCTATTAAGATAGAAATTATATTTAAGTACAGCGAGTTTTCTGTTGCTCTAAAATAGATTTAGCTGTGCTGTGTGTAGATTTTGAATACATACAGGAAGGTCCTCTGTTTCTTCCCAATGTATTACAGCCTTCAGCATTCTTAGCAAAGGTGTATTTTTATTTATTTATTTAAAGTTTCTTTGGCTAAGTCCTGCCCTCTTAAGTGCTTGTCAAAGTAATTGAGAGAAATAAGATTCCTGGAATCTCTTCAATAGTTGTGTCTTGTTCGTTGTATGAACTGCTAGCTGCAGCCAAGCAGAACTGCCCATTTCTTTAATTTCTGTTTAATGGGAGGGCTGTCTGAGCAAGATGGCCTTCACTGGTGTTTTCTTGGAAACACTATATTTAACTTTGATGAAAACTTTTTATGCAAACAAATGAGTTATAGGAGCAGCATCAAGCACAACTCAAATTTAGCTAAACCAAATTATAATTGTGTGTATTTTTTTCCTCACTGTAACTCCAATCCAAGCACTCATGGATTCTCCTGTTAGTCACTGATATAGAAGTTGAAATGTAATTTCTATCTAACATTTTTATTAAACATTTTGTTATACTTTGCTATATTTTTTTCAAACAGAGACTCTTTTAATCCCAGTATTTCCTTATTAGTTACTTTGCTTTAGTTTAAAAAAAAAAAAAAAAAATGCACATGCACATACATTAAAAAAAAAAATACTGCTAATGAGGGATTAAAGAATATGGTAATGGAAGGATCATAACTTCTCTTTTTCAAAAGCCAGGAAAACATACATGAAGTTTTATCAGTAAAAAATATTTTAACTAATTACTACCTTAATTGAACTGTGAATTGAATTGTAAATTGAGACTTTAAAATAAACTGCATATTCTTTAAGCCACTTTAAGTGCAGTTTCGGTAGCTTTACCTAGATATATCATGTGTTTTTGATGTTTCAATTTTATGAGGACCATCCTAGACTTGATTATAAAAAAAAAAAAAAAAAAAAAAAAAAAAAAAAAAAAACTATTTGTTATTGACATGGAACAATAGTACAAGCAGTTCACGTATATCACAGTTCTGTGACGTTTGCCTGCACCACCTGTGTGAAGACTGAAACACTTCAGAGAATACCAGATGTGGGTAATGGGCTACAGAAAGCCAGTATTTGGGGTATACTTTATACCCAGAATAGGAGAAGAGACGTTTCTATATGTTTTAGTTTCCAAAATGGTTGTAGTGTTGGAAAAACAGCTACTTTGTTTGAAAGACCTTGTTATTTGCAACACCCACAGGCACCAATCCAAAACRTTCCACAAACTCCTTTGACTTAAGTTCGTGCTTTACTAAACGTTTTCTGTTTTGTCACTGTTAAAGTTGTGAATAAAGATGAGTTCTCACAATTTGTTTAATTTACCTGCAGGTAATAGTATTAGAAGAGATTGTGGTTTAGAAGATATTGTCAGTCTAAATGCTTCTTCCTCTTACACATAAAACATGTTCTCTTCCAGCTTAACTGCATACAACAGCTTTTATGTTTGTTTGTTTTCATGGGCTTTGTCACTGTTACTGGTATTAGTTCCCTGGTAAATAATGGCTTTTCTGTACTAAGAGAGACAGTTGACTTATTAGATGTCATTGGCTCTCCACAACCTTTTTAAAGATGTGTTTTAATGCAAGCTTTCCTCTTGATATATTTGCTTTTCTTTTTGCTATGTGTATCCATTGAGATAGCATTTGATATAGCAGGTTAATTCACTCGTGAGCTGTGATTTGACCCTGACGACTTGGCGCACTCTTTTATTTCCTTTCTCTCTAGAACTATTTTGACCAACTCGAGCACAATAGCACCTGCCCTGCGTGGTATGTAAGTCGCATGCAAAGATGCAGTGTTGAAGCCATTGGTCCTTGTGCTGTCACTGGTTTGGCAAGTGTTGTGTGGGCTGCCTGTTCTCTGCAGGCTGTTGGATGCCATCATCCTTGGTGGCATCTCAGAGCTTCTGCTTGTTTCCAGGCATGCACCCCCATGCTGTCCAGACCGTGTTTGCATGCAGATAGTGCCTTGGCTGTTTGAGCACTTTCATAGGCTTTTACTTGAGGAAATTAGAGTGCATGCACTGGTCGCACTTATGCAGGCATGGAGAGATTTGCTGCTTCCTTATGCAAGCCTTTTAACAAAATGAGGGGAAAAAGGCAATATTAGGAGCCCTACTGGGAGATGCAAGCTTTCTTCTTCTATCTTAAGGATTCTGCATGGTTTGTTGCAGAAAATATGATTGAAGTAACACAGAAATGCATGACTGAAACATTACCAATTGTCAACTTCCTTGAGGCCTAGCTAGCCAAAAAATATCTTCTCTCCAAAGGCAAACAGCAAATGAAAGCAGAATCAAGAGGCACATGTACCTCAATCAGAAAAATGCTAGTATTTCCCAAGAACTTTGGTGTTGCTTTTTGGCAAGTCAGTATTAAAAAAATAAAATAAAATGTTACTTTTCACCTTAGGATACATGTGTAGTTCGAAGTATTAGCAATTGACTGAATGGATAACAATCCATATTACAAACTGGTTATGTAGTCCTGCAGACTGCACAATCAATAATGCACATACTGCTTATATCTATAAAAATTTTGTAACAGCAGCTAATAATTTATTAATGATTTATATACTGTATCTAATATTTTATCTTTGTATATGACTGGAAGGAGGGAKGTTGATCATTTTTAAACCTACATCCTGCCCCATTTTCTGATTTCAGGAGTTCCAAGAATTGAGAGTGCTGTTTTACCCTAATTGAAATATGTTTCTTAAACCTTCCAGGGGTATTTTATTTTGTTGACTGCTTGTGAAATGCATATTCTCACATCATGTCTCTATCTAATCAGCTGGATCGGTGCTGGTATTTCAACTATACTCACACATTTCTGATCACTGGGCTAGCATTTATGTTCTACCTAGATAAAAGCATACAGACCCTTGCCATTCATGCTGCCTTTGATGCAGTTAGATCTCAGTATGGGCTGCAGAGGGAAATATATGCATCGCTAGATTGGTTGGACAAGATAGATACGGGTTGTTCAAAAAACTATATGATCAAGGAATTTTGCAGAGGGGCCTGGGTACTATATGTCACAGTTGSCTGTTGTCATTTGCTGCTTTGTATTAACAATAAGCAATTGCAGTTAGATTTAAAGGTTAAAGGGTTAAATATTAGCATGATATTATTAAATGTTGCAATGGGTAGCCTATCCAGCTGTTCCAATTGACAAACAACAATATAGSATAGCCTGAAAAAAGCCTCTATTTTTCTGCAATTGCATCAACTGGCCTGATATAAGGTACTGCCTTTCCTTTACACTTTGCCTTTAATTGTGTATCATTTCCTTTAACAGCCCATTGTCCTCTGACTTTGAATTTGTCTCTTTGAAGTCTGGGGGGAAAAAAAACTATGTAAATGAATATAAGTACCTCAATTGCATGTATAAGGTGTTAAATTATCCCCTACCCACTTTTCAAAGTCCTGGGAAGAAAGGGAGTGTTTAAAAATTAAATATTCCCATCTAGGTTAATGGTACTTTTCACCTGATGGTTTCCTTCCTTCCTTAGTCACTGTTTGAGTACCAATGCTGTGTTCCTGAGAAAGATGTGAGATTTTATACTTTTGCAGCAGCATCGGCAGTAGTTGCAGTGATTTTTTGTCAGTAGAAAAAAAACGTTTTGTAAGAAATCGATTTAAAAGAATATCCATCTTATTTGCATACCTACCTTTTTGGGTTGCTACTTACTCTGTACAATAAATTACTAGAGTATTCCACATGGAAAATACTTCAAGTTCTCCTTATAGAGCTTGTTTCTCTCTTCTTGCCTTGCCTTGGACAGGGCTTCTTGAGTCTGTGCAGTTGCATGTTTTTTGTCTTATAAAGCCTCRGAGGTTGTGCCACCTCTGTTCACAGCATAGTGTCCAAAGCTGCTCTGTTGCATCTTCTGCAAGGGTCTCTTYATGGCACGATGGAGTGGTTGGGATTGGCAGGGATTTCTGGAGATCATCTGTTCTGACCCTTTCTCAGGYAGGGTCAGCTGAAACAGGTTGCCCCTGATCACATTCAGGTGGCTTTTGRATATCTCCAAGGATGGGGATTCCACAACCTCTTTGGGCAGCTCACTCCAGAGTTCATCAACCTGCAGAGYAAGGAAGTATTTTCTTGTGTTCAAGTTCTTGCAGTCCCAATGTTTTGATAAAGGATTCTTCCAGATAAGGTTCTTTTGATGAAAGAAGAAAAAATAGTCAAGGTTGATGTCTTAAGAGATGTTCTGTTATTGTGAGGTCTTTAACCATTTACAGTGTTTTTAATAGGAACTGTCTTAAGTTTAATACCGAAGTTCTGTGCTCAACTGTAGCTTGTGACTTTTCTGGTTGCTAAATGTTCAGGTGTATGGCGTCCATATTATCAACTCACTAGGAGCTAACAGCTTTTTTTTGATAAAGGCTGGTGGGAATAAACTTTTAAGATAAAATCACTATGCARTCATATATTGTTACCTTTAAATGGTGGTAGGGCTGCTAAACTTCAGCTTGAATTGATATATGTTGTCTTTTGAACTTCTGTTGTATTTATATTTTATTTTTAAATGAAGTTAAGCCTCTTAAATTCATTCCAAAGCTACATGCCATCAAATCTCATCACCAGTCAGTTAGATTCCTAATTAACTTATACTCTATAGACCTATTTCTTTGCTTATATTTCTTTCAAGATTCTCTAATGTGCTGTGAGTTACACTGGAAGGAACAATAAGATTTAAAGGAAGAATTAATTTAGAAAGTTGGGAATAGAACAGATAAGGGAAAATGAGAAAAAGCAGCTTAGTATTTTGTCTTGTAAATGGCCTTGCTCTGGTAGACCAAAGAACCCATTTATTCAAAGAAAGGAGGAGTGTTAATGAAATAGATCATGAGCATAGCTATTACGGTAATGAATTTTAACACTCACTTTGTTATATGATATTTTATTTATGAGCTTCCTGATTATTCAGATAAAGACAAGAAGTTTATAGCAGTAGATTATGTCTTGTTTTCATAAACATATTCAGTAGTTTAATAAACATAATTTATTTTTTCTCCTTAAAAATCAGCAAAATTTATGAGAGATTATCTTAGGGTTAATGAAGTCTAACATTAAGGAAATATTGCCCTATAATATTGGAGCCTTCAGTGCTAGAGTTGTAATTGCTTAATGCTTTTTTCTACAGGCTATTTTTATATAGTACATGCTTTGTACCATTAATCCTGTTTTTACATGTTACTCTTAGGCCAATTCATTAGAAAATATATATTTTTTTTTTTCAGTCACTGCCTTCATTAGATAAAATATAATTTTATTATACAAAAAAAAGCAGGTTATTTAAATTTTTTTCATCATGAGATCATCATGAGGTGCAGCATACGTATTTTAAAGGATTTTGTTTTGTTGAGCGGTTGCACTGGAAGTTTACTTTCCTATGTTGAAAATGTTCAGGTACTGAGGAATTCCTGTTCATATAGTTAGACTTCTCTGAGATCTTGTTAATAATCAATTTCACATGTGAATCAGCTGATAATAGGCAATCAGCTATTCCCAAGCAAAAAGAAAAAGTTCTAAGTTAGTGTTGATGTGTGAATCTTCCTAGCTAGTGGCATAGTAGTTATTTGGCATCTTTAAAATGCAAGATTGATGGCATATACAGAAAAGAGATCACTTTACAGATGCATTTATTGCCTGTTTTTCTTCAAAAAATCACAACTAAGGAAAATGAAAAAGTGCAGTACATTTTAATGTATTAAATCTCACCCTTCTGAGCAGTTTAACCACTATAAAGAGGGTCAACATTTGAAGATATTGTTAGTGCTTTTAGAATATAAAAATATATTTTAAATCATGAGGAAAAAACAATATACAGGGTTCAGACTAATCATCTTGAATTGATTAGCATTGCACAATTGTTTGGGCWGCTGTATCAATAAGGCATTTTCCTGAATTGCAATTATTATGCATGACTCAATAACTTAGGGAGATTTGTGCTGATATTTTATGCTCTGATTTTTTAAACAGACAAGTTTTCCAGGCTATGAATATGACTAACAAGATATTTTAAAAGTAAAATCAGTTATAAAAATAATTATTATGCAGTGTATATAAAAATAATTATTATGCAGTATATATGCAGCTCGGCTCCACACAATAATAATATAATTTTCTGTACCTGGTAGCCTTGTTCTTGCATGCCTTGTGCGTGGCATGTTAGGAGGGAAGCACACAAAGGAATCGTGGGAAATTGGGAAGCAACTGGCAGGTAGGTTTGCATTTTTTTCAGGTTAATTCACTTGATGAAAAGCTGCTGTATGTGATGTGTCATATATCAAAGGCAGGGCATCAGTAATCTTTGCTCAAGGGCACGGGTAACAGACAGAAAGACATGTGAATGAGATGGAAAAAAGCAACTCATCCTTTTCTGCTAACACCACGAAGGAGATAAAGGAAGATTTATGAGTCATCTTGGACCACATACCAGCAAGAAGCATACAGTATTTTTCACATGTTCCAAAAATTGGTGGTAGAAGGTAATCAGATTGTCACAATGTCCATCAGGTACTTTATGAAGAAATTGGGTCCTTTGGGCTCTTGATTGCATAGTCAGCTTTTTCTTTATACCATAGTAGGGTTTTTTTTTAGTTATTTTTAAGTTATGTTACTTGTGTGTTTAACTGCTTTTAGTTGTTAGTTACTGATGGCAAGCAAAAAAGACCAATGAACCAACTCCCTGCAATAGGCTAATTCTTTGTTTCAACTTCACATTTTCAGATAACTTATTGAACTGAAAAATTGAAATAATTTTGGGGACTTTTCCAAAGTATGTGCTAAACAGTTACGCATAACAGCAGGAAAATATATTCTGTAGCAAGAAGGTAAAAAGCATTAATGTCATACTTTCATAGAAGGCTGAGTATTGGTGCATGATATTTTGCTATTAATTTTGATACTGTCTAAAAACAAAGTGAGACAAGTAATAAGGCTAAGGAAGGAGTCAGTTTTTTTAACACCTGAAATATGCTACCCTTAGATTAGTGGGAAAATTTGGCTCTGTCTTTCCAACTGTAAATTACAGGAATGGACATGAATTTAGATCTGCAAAATCATGAACAAGTCTGAAGAATGGTTTTTAATGAATTTTTGTTTGGCTCGTAGCTCCTAGGCTATTAAAAGCCTTTGTGCTCTTCCTGCTCGCACATGTGTGCGCATGCTCTCTCTCTCCTTTTTTCCTTCCTTTTCCTCTGGAGTCATGTGTAGTCTATAAACATGAAAATAAAAAGTGAATCTGACCTTCCATTTAATCCAGTTGTTTCAAGTTGCTTATCCCTGCGATATCCTGGGATTTAAGTAATAACTGTAAGAGTGGGTGGCAGCAAAGTTTGCCTTAGATGCCCTCAAAGAGTGGCTGCTGCGCAGCTTTTCGGCACCTGCAGCACAGCCACGGCCATTAAAGGCAATGATATTCTATTGACTTAAATCACAGCAGTACTGTGTTAGACTCTGTACCCACTAAAACCAAGCAGCAAGTTGTGCAAAACACTTCTAGAGTGGGTGCCCAGAAGATGAGAAGGAAATATGGGTATCAGAGACCATGCAAAGAACTAGCAGACTGGTTGACAGTTGCAAAGCATGCTTATGACTAAGTCTCAGTGGTCTCCTGAGCACCCTTTTTAGCACCTCAGTCTCTATATGAGACCACCACTAAACCTGACTTTGTACCCTGCCTGTCCAGCGTTTTCAGTAGATTTTTGTGCTATAATGTTCTTTGGAGTTCATTCTAAGATTGCAGGAATAAAAAATTACTTCAAAAAAAGCCACTAGCCTGCTTCCCAAGTTTTAGTCACTTATTCCTTAAGGCGTTGAAAGTTTAGTCTTCTATTAGGATTATCATGAATATTGGTAGTGTGAAATAATTAAGATGCATTCTGCTACTAGTACAATTCAAAGTATGTATATATATTTATATASGCATATACACACACACACGTGAAGATGGCACGATGTTGTTTGGAACATGATATTGTGTAAACTTAAAAAAAAAAAAAAAAAATCCACCTTCTACAGGAGTGCACGCGATAAATGTATGGAGAAAATAAGTTACCAGTCAAAACTAGATACAGATATAAGTAGAGAGTTATCTCGACTTTCTATGCTTGCCTCTAGGAAACATACTGGTCTATCTTACATATAGATTGCATAAATCTTCTAGTTCATGAAAATGTTATAGTGGTTCTAGCAAACTTTGTTTCCAGGTAATAATCCTAAACATTATGTAGACTTCAGCTGGACTCTTTTTGCAAGGAGGTGGAGAGGAACAGGCTTAAACTGACAAGCTAACTTCTTGTATATGCAGATTTAAAAATGTGAGTATTAATTTGCATTCAGCTTTCAATTAAGTAGTATTTTCAGACTATTTCAACTTTTGCTTAATGTCTTTTTCTATGCTACTGTGTTGTTTTTCTTTATTTTTGATTGATGAATTTGTCGTTTCTGAGTAACTATTAGTATTCTTTTCATATTCATGTATCTCACGTTTCAGACTCAAATGATTTCAGATATTTATCTATGTAGTGCAGTTTGGGAAGCGTTGTGCAACAGTGTAGGAGCGGTTCTAGGCAGGGATTTGGTGAAGCTCCACGATGTTGTGGGTGCTTCTGGGCTTCACTGTCTCCGTATGTAAGTCCAGCTGGTGGAAGCTGAGAAGAGTTCAGAGCCTGCTCCCAGCTTACGTTCCCCTCAGGGTGGCCAACCTTCATGTGGTCTAGCAGCTGACCTCTAGGACCTGTGCCAGTCCTTTGTGTTCTCCTATGGTTTCAACATATCCTTTCCAAAATTGCAGCTGTTGTTGATGCTCTGAGTCAAAAGTTTAGCCTCTARGAGTTAGACATGATAAGGAACAAGTGGACAAACTTTGTACAGTACTGCAAAACATGAGTTTCACATGGAATACTCTAGCCGTGTTGGAGATGTCTGTCTTAGGCAAAATAATATAASCTACTCAGGCTTATTTACTTCCATCTTTTCAATGTTTTTGGGTTCAGAACAGTGGCTTCTGGGAAACTGGAAGGCTTGTGTGGTGCTCGCTCAGCTCCTTCTGCCGGTTTTCTTTGTCTTGGTCTGGGGCCCTAGTTTAACTTGACACTTGGTCCTTGTCACAAAAGCTATTTTTTTTTCCTTTCTTTCTTTTCTCTCCCCTTATAATTGAAGGGAAAGAATGTCCTGTGACTTTTCCTGTGATGTTTTCTTTGTAAATCCTGTCACCACTTTTGGGGCTTTCTAGTAGGCACTCTTACAGTATTGAGGGAAAGGGAAAGGGGGTAGGTCTAGACTTCCTTCAACGCAACCTGTCTGTCTTGCTATCCATTTTACTCTGTCAAAATACAACCCCAGAAAGTAGTAATCCTAGTCTAGAAGATATATTAGTGGTTCTGTCTATTTAAATCTGGACCAAAAGGGGTATTTGCTTGTTTGTCTATTTGATGAAAATTATGATGTTATTTATACTCACTTCCTCCAGATAGATTCTTCAAATACACAGGTTTGAAAAAAATCTGAAACTGCTCTAAAATAATATGCAAAAATTAAGTTGCCAGAAAATGTTAATAGTGYTGTTTATTTTATAAAACCTTTTGCTTCTGTGTGACATATGAGGTAGATCTTCCTGATGAGATAATTGCTTAACTTTCAGTTATGTTGTGGTAATATCTTGCCTCCTGATCCTGTGCTATCCTTACGCTGAGCATTACTTTCCCATGAATTGGTTATGGTCTAGCCAAGGAGCTTATTGAGAGGTGATTAATGAGTCGACTTGTGTAAACTCAAGTTTGAAAGAGACACTGTCAATCCTGTCATACTTTGGTGTAAGCTATCCTAAAAATAACTTGGTTGAAGAGAAGTAAATAAAAAGTGAAATACATGGCTAGACTACAAATGAAGAATAGATGTTCTGTAGTCCCAGTGTACAGAAGGTGTACGTGCATCCTGCATGACACTTGACACTAGAACAGTTTAAATGTGGGATGTGTGGACTCTTTTGTTGCTAGTAATGTGATGCTACCTCTAGAAATCTGCAGTCAGGAATCTTATTATACTACATGTTACAGAAAAATACCCACTACTTGGAATACAGCAGAGAATGACAGACAATACACTCATAGTTAAGAGTACTTGACTGGTATTTGGGTGTTTGAGTTTCTCCTTGTTATTCTCCAGTTGACTACTAGTTTCGTGTCCTTTCTGAAAAGCACTTGAGCTCTGTGTGTTCTGAAGTCTTTGAAACAGAGATTCTTATAGTCAGTGACTATCTTCTGAGATTCAAGTATAAAAATTTTCTGAATCAGTCAGTGATATATATGAAAGTTAAGAGAYTATGATGTTTTCCTTATGGTCTTTGAAAGATGCCTTATTATACTGTTCAGCAAAACTTTAAACTTTAGCAGATTATTCAGCAATGGTTTGTTTTTAGAAACCATAATTTGCCTACCACTATTGATTAAAGTTAACTTTTTATTTTCTTTAGYGAGAACAATTCTCTTCAGAGAGCAAATATTTAGAAAGTTCCTGACCYGTAATGATGTACCTATTATTTTAGTAATGTGTTCTAACTGTTTTGAGTTAGCAACAGTTGGGTTTGCCATAATGGCAGTACAGCTGTTTTTAAGTACATCACGTTTGCTTTTCCAAGAGCTTCTTGCTGGTGAGAAGCCAAATGCTGGGATTTGTGGAGTTATTCTGTGGTTAGTTTTCTCATGTCCTTCTCCATTCCTTGTCTGTTCAAGAATGTGTTCTTTCAAATGCCATCTACTTTTTTTTTTTGTGTATCAATCAGAGGCTAATGTTAGTTCAAGTTTGGAATTTTGTTTTTAAAGCTTGGGTTTCTGGGCTAAGCATATACACCTCAGCCCAGCTTTTGTAAGTGACATAACTTGTTTGCCAGCAACTGAGATAGGTGGATGTTTTCSTTGTGATGTGCAGTGGAGGAGGTGAGAAGAAAAAATTGTTCAGCCTGTTCAGTATGGTAATTTTTGGCTCTTCCTCTTTAATTCAATATTTGCTCTAAAAAAAAAAAAAAAAAAGGACCCTTTATTATTATTATTTTGATGGTCTACAGGAGGATGATTGTTCTCTGACTGTAAAATCTGGAGTTTAGGTATGACATGACTAGCATGTATGATGTGTCTGAGTCTGTTACTCAGTGACATCAGTGACTGAGCATGTAGAGGTTCACGGTCCATACCTGCATGGCTGTTATGCTTGCTTTTAAGCCTTGTGCAAGTTTTTGTTTAGTTAATCTCCAAATTTCATTCCACATGTGAATTACTGCACTATTACACACATTATACTATCATTTGTGTTGCTGCAATTTCTATTCGTAAAAGAAATTGTTCTTCTGCTCCTTTTGAAATGAGCAATATATTTTCAGATGGCAGTGGGATACAKTTGAGATTTTGAGATGTAATGATGATACAGTTCTGTGAATGAGTGATTTTTTTTTCTTCCTAATGAGAGCTTTTAGAATATTAGAGGATAATGCTTTTCCATTGGTCAATATCTAGTATTTTTTGGCTTAAGATATTTTATTTTAGAAACCAAACATTTTAAGGGAAAAATGTGATATACAGGTAGTATAGCCTGCAATTTTGCATATGTTTCTGAAGGTAATGAGAAATTACTTTAGTGTAAGCATCCCATTAAAAAGACTTGCTACAAATACAGTATAATGTTTGGGGAATCCATTTGCTGTCAGATTTTCTGTCTGGAAATACTCATGCAGCAAGCACAGAGGAAAAGGTGCTAACCTGGGGTTCTAGTTGGAAATGAGTTTGGTTCTCTTAGGTCTTGAATGCAGCAGACTTGGAATAAAATGTTCTGAATATGGTTCATGCAATTGAACTTTTAAGGTAACATTGTAAATCACAGAATTATAAAGAAGTGAGAAAATCCCTTAATTGCAACAAGTTCCCCAGTGCATAAAAGGACTCTCTGGCAGAGAAAATTGGCAGTGTGCTGATGATCAGATGTAACAGCTGGAACACTTCTATTCAAACTGCTTTAGGAGTAATAAACCTAATAATTTATCCACAAATATGCTGTGATAGCTGTAATTCTGTTTTTTTTTAATCTCTCTGTACTTACATAGTTTTATATGCATTTTTATTTTGGTCTAGCAGTATTTTGTGCATGAAGGTTAATATCATATTTTTTTCAGACATTATGGAGTTTCTGGGTCAATTTTTTTTTTCCAAAGTTAAGGAAAATTAGAATTTTTTAATGATACTGAGAATTCCTATTTGAATTCCTGTTGTTTTTTAGTTGACTTCCTTTTTCATTCTCTGTATCGCAAACACCAAAAAGTGTCCTCTGGCCTACCTGTTCTTTTCTTATATTTTCCATTTGGTTTAATGGCGTCAGTGTCTTGATATGACCCGTTGTGTGACTGTGCTGCCACCGATGAAGAAATAAAGAAGTGGGGCCCTAGTGAACATATGGAGACAAATTGGGGAGCTGAAGAAAAGCAAGCTGTGTTTATAGCTGAAGCCAGAGGTACTGTGCATTGACTATGGACCTGAGGAAAGCCTTTATAACTGCAAAGTTTCCACAATGGTGTTTTCTCTGCTGGATGAACCATTATCTATGTTCTGAACATGTTCTAGGAGTCTCATTTGTACGAAGAACTGTGCTACTTGTGTTCAAGACCTTTTTCCTGGTATTTAGTTGGTGTAGTTGGCTTTCAGGCAGATCTCTGAACTTCAGACTCTGAAGTCTCACTTCAAAAGCAACCAAAAGAATGCTCAGGTGCAGCACCACCTTTGTTTGAGATGCGATACCATCTGAAATCACTAGTGGTTCTGAGTGCTTGAGATCAAAACAAAAGATTAGTGAGTTTAAGACATAAAACATCGTCTCACTTGAATAATCAATCATATAGAAAACAACAAAATGTGGTCAGTGAATATATCTTGTAACTGCTTGAGCAAGTGACATTTATGAGCTAGCGGCGTGTATGAGCTATTGTAATCGGTTTCCAAAGTATAGGCACTTTCTTGTCTGAAATGTTTGTACCCAAGGAGCAGGAGTTAAAATAGGTGCAGTCAGAAGAGAATAGAGCCATCAAAATGTATCTGTTTAAAAGTAGTATTAAGGACATGTCACTGTGACATTTACTTCAGAGTGAACTTTTATCTTCAATTGTTTGTGTGCAGTAGTTTTGGATGACTTGTATTTTGAACTTCCAAAGTACTTAGAGTCTATTATACTTTTCAGGACAGATAATCTCCATTTTCACATACTTCATGCTGAAAGGTATAASAGTAACATATTGGTTTGTTCTCAATGTCTTGAATGTTTAGATACTTTTTCTGTGGTTTTGAACAGCGTGTTTGTGTGTGTGCAGTTATATCCCTACATAGACATGTGATGAGCAGACACGTGAATTTAAGATCAGTGTGAACAAAGATGCCTTTGTAACTGCTCCGTCCTTTGAGTGTTAAATTCAAGGTGTGACCTTATTTATTTAAAATTTCTGTTTAGCAGAAATGCTGCGCTAATATATTATTCTGCCTTGATTGCCATTTTGGGGAAGGCATAAGTTTAAACTGTGCAAGTCGGAAGAATTATTGAACGTTACAAGAGAATTGGAGCAATCTTGACTTCTGAGTTAATTTTATTTGCCATTTATAATCTGTTGTCCGTATTAGTAACATAAGGTGTTATATATAAATGCCTAAGTATTGTATACATGAAGTATATAACAATGTCAAACAATCCATCTGAATGCGTTTTACTGATTATGTAAAAATTAAAGATGTAGATTCGGTAGATTAGACGTTTGCCTTTTTGATCTTTATTTGGAGGTGACATCTACAAAGTACTGCTTATATTTTTACATATGTACCCAATATGTAAACCTGAAACTTCTAGTGAAGAGCAGGAATGTTTTAATGTTACCTAGTAAGCAATATAGAAGTTCATTTCTTTATTTTGCAGATGTCTTACGAAAACAATCTAAGCTGCACCTTTTTAGACCTTTCACTGAAATGGTTTTAAATCTAAATGGTTGATCTTGGAGTGCATTATAAGTCAGTATTGTTCAACATGGCAGTTTATTGATGGTAGTCTTTAATTATGTCCGTGCTGTCAACCTCTTCAGTCCCTATTGCTTTGTTGTAGATCAGATAGAAAGTGTGAAGTTTTCAAAGCTGTAGAGATGAAAGAGTAAACATATTCAAACAGTTCATTCAAATATGCTTTAGAAAAAAATGGTACTACCAGAGCATGCAAGGAAGCTAATGAAAGCCTAAAAGCACTTTTTTCTTTTGATTACAGTGACAGCCTGAGAGTTCTATCACAGAYTAATCTTTATGTAAATTGGGAAAACGCCAGAGAAAGACCATGATCAAGTAGTTTATTAAATAATGGTAAACAAATACAGATTTACAGGCCTGCACTTCATTTGATATGTGAACAAAAACATAATTTTTCATAACTGATTGCATCTGAAGTTTAAGAAACTACTCTGTAAGACTCTTCATTTTCTACCACATGGGTAAGTGACTCATAACCATTTTATTGTCTCATGTGACTGAAGCTGTGATTGGCTATTARAGGATTTTTTCCASCATTCTGACCAGTGATATTGTCAGTCTTCTTTATCCATACAAAAATATAACTTTTTCAAGAAGCTTAGTATCATTATTAAGTTTGAACATTTTACATTAGCTTTTATTTTAAAGCATCAAACATTTTTATAGTGATAATTAAGAAAATGGTGCAATCAAGCTCCAAGAATGATGACACTTTATTTCTCTGATCTGTAGCACCAAGATTTTTCTTGGGCAGATTTAGAGTGACTTATATTTGTCCACAAGCTGGTTTCTGTTTTTTTTCTTACTAATGTTTTGGTATCTTTGTGATCTTTCTCAATCATGGACACCCACACTTTGTTATATGGTGCTATGTTTGCAGGCTTGGTGTATTTCATACTTTTCTTAATATGCTCATTTGCCTGCTTTTGAGTGACAGTTTATCACACTCATTTTATGAACAATTTGAGATATGGCTATGAGAAACTTGGCGAAATAGTTGGTGCTTACCTTTTACTATCAAATTTAGGCATTGGTGATGATATCTGGTGTCAAGGACTTTTTAGAAGCGATTAGTTATTTTGCATTGTCCTTGGTAACATTAAACTCTGTCTTGATCTCTCTTTTTTCTTTTCTTTCTTTTTTTTTTTTTCCTTACCTTTTGAATTGGAATAAACAAAGCAAATAATATGGGGCCATCTCACTGACTCTGAATTTGGAGACTATGAATCCACAACAAACAAGGAGAGTGTGGAGACAAACTGATTTTTCCATGTCTATATTTTATATATAAGAAGTAGAGCAAGGGGACTAGGAACCGATGGATGCAGAATTAGGGATGCCAGACATCTGGCCACAAGAGGAGACTAGACCTGCCTTTGCAAGAAAAATCAATTGAGACTTATTATGTATTAACATGAGCAGCATATTGGGCTCAGGAAGTCCTTAAATTGATGATGATAGTGGGTGAGTGGGAAGTGTTGAAGTTTGGTTGCCCTTTTCTTATGTTCTTTCCTGGACACTCACCCTTTGGGGTCCCCTTAGCCAAAAGGTGCTGAGCTACAGAAAGGTTTGCTCTGATGCATCTTATTGTTTCCTTCAGTGTGGGATGGAAAAAACTGACTGGTAGATCAAGGCCGTAGCTGGGCACCTACAGTTGTTATGTTGTTTCCCTATAGGTGGTTAGTGTTAGATTGTTCCCAATAGGACAAGCCATTTTAAATTAACAAACACCGAGCAGTCTCTTTATATAGTAGTAAAGGTGCTGGGTTTGTGCTTAACCTTTTTTGCAACTGTCAGGTTTGCTGGATCAGTAGGCAACTGAAAATGAAAGGTTAGGTTGTAATTATCAACTTGGTAATAGTGCAGATATGGTGAAAACACATCCTCCCCACATATTTGCTTGATGCTACCTTTATTTTGAAAATATTTAGTATTAATAGCTGTGACCATGGAATATGTTTCTWTATTTCTTAATATTTTCAAACATTTTTGTTTTGAAAAATAAGAAAACAGTGGGTTTTTTTCCTCATCTATGAGCAAAAGTTCTCCTCAAAGCAAACATGAAGCATTCCCTAGTTTTTGTGTAGTAGCCTTTCAGATCTTCTTCCTTTGGCCAGCTTTCCTCCTTTTCCCCATTTTTCCTCCCCCCTCTTCCTCCCTCCCTCTTTCTTTTTTATTTTTTATAAAGTAATAAAGTAGAAAGTGACAGCAGGATCAGCTTAAAGTAACAAGCACATTGGCTTTGATTTTGTGTGTGATACTGCAAATGCAACTTCCATTTTACATTACTGTCAACAGAAATCACATTAGTGCGGAAGCAGCAGCGCTTGCTTTGGGATTTCCCCGCCTGGTGTTTGGGGATGTTGTGCAAGGGAGGACGCCCTTCTCCAGCAAAGGGTCACTTCACTGCTGAGTTCCCTTTATTTTTAGTAATAACATCCAATACAATTGAAAGTGGGGTCAAGGTGAGGCTAGGACACTTTCAAGAAGAGGGCTGGGGAGAAACAACAAACAGATGTTCTTTGATGATAACTGTTGAAGAGAGAGGATTTGGCTGAGAGATCTGTAGCTCTCACTTGTTGAGAGCCTTTAACTTGAGCCAGTGGTGCTGTTTTTCACCCCCCAGAGTAGCAGTGTACCTGCTGTTGCTATCAAACCACTTGCCAACAGTGGCATCTGCTCAGTGTAGACATCAAGAATTTGAATGTCAATATCTTTGCCTTGAAATGAATGGAAAAGTATTTGTCACTCAGCAGCAATCATTCTTCAAATAAAAGGTTAGCCAGACAGAGCCCTTAATCAAAGAGTCGGTCTTTTCTGTCAGCAGTGCCTTTTAAATAGCAATGATGAAGGCTGGCTGTCAGGGAGTGACTTGATGAGCTAGGTGATTGATCTGCATAAATCATTTTCTTTTAACATTGTCAGTGAAAAGTAAATTGGTGGGATTTTGGAGGGTATTAGCTGTATTGAAATTAATATATAATATTTTAGCTGTGTCCTTAGTCTCTCAGTTTACATTAAAAAGTGAAAATTACATAGGATCTTAGCCTATATTATCCTAATGATGAAGTATTATTGTTATTGCAATTACCATGCAAATTAAATTCAAAAGTTGAACATGAAACAGATTTTATGAGCTTCAAGAGAAATACTGTTAGTAAAGGAACCAAGGGGAAGCAGTATCATTTTGCAGAAGCTTTTGATTTAAAAGACAAATTTCAGGAGTGTGGTTTAGAAGTGGTTTATAAGCTTGAAAATTTAATCRTGTTATCTACTTCAAAAATAACAACAGAAGTAATTTCCCCAAGTACTGAAAAATCTTATGTACTGTAGGTTTTATTGTCACAGTAAAGTGTGTTCTGTCAGTCTCTGCATTAATTTCACTGYGTTTTATATAGTGAATTTTTTGTTTTCTTTTGTTTTCAGAAATGTCTGAGGCTAATTGTGATGTTGCCCAGTGAGTGCTGCCGCTATCGATGGCAGCGGAAGCTCAGCACATATTTAAATCTATAAATCTAAATCTATACTATTGGTTTGAATTGAAGACGTGCAGTGAGGAGACCTTCAAAGGGGCAAATTATACTTAGCTACTTTTGTGCTTTAGAAATCTGTTTATAAAGCCAGTTTGGGTCACTAAGAGAAGTTGTTCTTAGGCTAGAAAATATGGCCTACTCTGACTAGAGTTGAAAACGCCTTCTAAGTCACTTTTTTCTCTCTCCTTCAGATTTTTTTTTTAAATCTTTTTTTTTTGTTTGAGTTAATTCTAAAACAGATAGATGATCTAAAATCTGCGAGGTAGCACCCCCCCCCTCCCACCATGGTCCCCCTGGCCCAGGAATCATGCATTCCCATGTGAAGAGCTGCTCGACAATATTTGCACATTGCAAAACACCTATTCCGAAGAAGTCCATGTCTGTGGGGCTCATCGACAAGTTTTCATGTTTTTGTCTTTATTCACAACACTGCTGCCTTCCTTCTTAGCAAAGAGCACAAAACAGGACCCGAGCCAGCAGGCCTGGGAAATGAAATCAAAACAAAGCACACTTCTGTCTTTCCCTTTGCCCCTTATCCCACCTTTAAAAACCAAATTTACTGATTAGCCATCATAATTTGTGAAATGTATTTTATCCTTCATGCGCTACCTGACCGATATATCTAATGAGTTGTTTAAAAGGGTATTGTTGACTCTTACTGCTCTTGTTGTAAGTCAGGAGCATCCAGTTTGGCCACAGACATTGCTGTTAGCTGAACTACTGATCCAAATGACTATAGCAGTTTTATTGTGTGGTGAAATAGCTTTGTTTGCATGACCACAATAGATTTTTTTTTTTTTTATACCGAACTTTATCTAAGATTTTATTTCCACTTCATGAAACAATTATAATAATTATTAGGTTACTAAAGTAATTAAAGTCTATAACTTGTTTTTTTTGTAGTCTATCAGTGACTATTTGTCCTTTTAGTGAGTATCTGTTCTTGCCAGTGTCTTTCTAATTTTTACTGAAACTTTAATACTCTCTCTCTTTTTTTTTTTTTTTTGTAACAGTTGAAATGGAATGAAGATTTTAAGCAATGGATTTAAGAATTTTGTAATGTTTCATCACTAGCAACCTGTAGGTATTTAAAGCTGCAGATATTTACCCTTCTTTTGATGAATATTAAAACTTAAACTCATTTGAAGGTTTCAATACAAATATTTTTGGTGTTTTTGTGCTACAGAAGTGAGTATTTCTTATAATAAAATTATTTCTGCTTTATTCCTCATGCTGTTATCCATTCCATCTTGCATACTGTTGTGTCTTATAACCTAATATGTAAAAATATCAAGGAAAGACTGATTTTTGAAGAAAAATATACACTCATTCAATATATACACTCACTGGACTTTGCCAGTTGTTTTTTTTTTTTGTTAATGTGTAACTTACCACTTTAACCACTTATTAGTGGTATTTTAACCACTAATAAATTTGTGTTGTGCAGCACAGTTCCTATTTGAAAGTGTAAAGTTGCCGCTTCTTGCCTGTTTAGAACATYAGCAGGCCTACATGTGTGTAGGTGTGTGTAGTAAGGGAACCTTTGATATGKTGAATATGATGAGGGGATGTATCAAAGTCCACTTTTGAGCAGTATTGAACCAATATTTAAATTCACCAATCAAATTAAATCAAATTCGTTCATCTCTGAGCTGTAGCAGAATAAGCTTGTGAATTTGCTTGCACACCATAATTTCTCTYTTTTTGTTGTTGTTTTAATATAAAGAGTGTAGGKGTCTGTATTCATCTATTAGGAAATATTTCTGTGTGCATGCATGTATGTGCTGTGACCATCCTTCTTCATTTTCACCAACTTCCTTTCTAGCAGATGAATTTTAAGGAGTAAACTGTAGCAGCTCATCAAAATTCCCATTCAGCAGTGACCCCTCTGATTATAAGGTAATTCCTGGCCTAGCAATGCGGTCACTTCAATCAGTAATTCATCATATGCCTTTTTATAAACTGTTTAAAATGAGGTTGAAAGCTCGCTGATAAGCTTGCTTTCATTCAGCCCAACAAAGGCCGAGTGTTTGCTGGAAGTTGGCAAAGTCCGCTTAAAAGATCACTTCCTACCAAAAAACCTAAAGGCTTGCACAGATGTGTAGTTAAGTATTCATTATGAACATGCAAATAATGCTGTCCCCAAGGAACATTCTTTGATTTTTGAAACTGCTGTTGCTTTATTTGGTAACTGCCATGAAACATGCTTTTGCATTGATAAAGTGTCTTTCAGCAAATCTCTCACAGAGAAGCAGAGGTGACTGTAGGAACAGCCAGTTTTCCCCYTTTTGCATAGGCAGGACATAAATTTTACATAAAATGATGATGCTTTATCTTTAATCTCTACTGACATTAAAAATAAGGCAAGAAATAAAAATAACAGAGCCCATAATACTGTGGTTTCACAGACTTGTTTTACCAAAACTTGGTACTGAACTCCAGTTAGCCTAGGGAAAAGACGATTTTTTTCTCTATGGTGCTCTCTTGAGAGAAAAGTATGCAACTTTTATGCAAGGTAATAGATTCTTTAAAAAGCTGAAAAAGGTGTTATTTTTTGGTTCAAATTTATTTTTGGAAGGGAAGGAAGGAGAAACTCTATTGTCCTCTGAAGCACAGGCCTCCCAAAGCACTGAATTTTCTCCAAATTAAGTACTGATATTGCTTAACAACAAAAGACTTTTTAAAACCTGAGTTACTTTAGCCACAGTTTACAGTTCTGCAAAAAGTTATATTGGCACAACTGTAGAGAAGATAAAATCAGGTGTGAGACAAGGAGTTAATGGTTGGAGAAGAGGAGGAGGAAATTCCTGAGCAGGTTTGTCACCAATAATATTGCATTGCTCCTCTGTATGGTAAACGTTTCCAAAATTTTGATAGCTTTTACTACCTTGTTGAAGATCTAGCTTCTACAGCAAGCACACTTTCAAATCCATTGGTCTCTGCTTGCTCATTTTCTAATGTATTTAGAATTGGTAACTGCTTTTCCACAGTCTTGGCAAATTAATGTTTTTAGTTAAAAACAATAGCTGTGTTGATAAATGTAAAATGATTACGTGGAGACTTGTAAATGAAACTGTTTAGAGTGGGGAAAAAAAAAAAAACTGTGGTTTTAAACTCCATGAAAATGGATTACATGAGATTCACTGTTCTGGGAAAGCGCTTTAAAAATGACAGGATTCTTTCTGCATGATGGAACCCTTTACACTAAAGGATTTTAAACAAGATTACTCATTTTGTTAGGATATTTGAATCTACCAGCTAGTTTATCCTTGTAGCTTGTTAGTTTTTTAAAGGTCATTATCAGCGTTTTAAAAATACATTCATTAGCTGTGTTTCTACCAGAAAGATAGCTATGAGTTAGGAAATTTATTTGACTTTACTTATAAGTCAATTATAAGTCAAATTTCCTCAAAGTACATGAGGGGAGAGTTTGTGAACGGTCCACCATTTAGGAAAGATCTCAACTATTTGTACCTCACAGCATAYTGTGTGAGATTAAACTGTGTTTGAAATGTCAGTACTGAATTGCACTTATTTGGTTCCTTGGGTAGTGCTGAGGGATGCTTATTATGGTAGCAAATGCTTGTTAGCTTGCTAGAAGGAGGTAATGCAAACCATTCTGTTGAAGGTGTAAAAYGTTTATGCTTGAGGTTTTGTTCTCATCAGTTAAGTATGTTCAGGTTTTGTCTGCTACCAGACCTTTTAAGTTGTGTATGATGCAGAACAACAACTTTTTTTCATCCTTGTGGAATAGGAAGTGCCGTTGCTAGAAGTGGTGGCTAGTCAGGAGCTGCTACTGCTGTTAGTGTGTTGAGGATGAAACACTTCACATGACATTGAACTTATTTCTCACATAGCATTTTTTCAGAGAGGAAGGTTGGCTGATCTTTTATTCAGTGCTAGAGCTGCCAAATGCAGGCAACAGAAAACCCACCCCATGTTAGTTCTGTCAGCGAAAGTTAAGGTTTATATTATTTGTGGTTTCATGCTTCGTACATTTCTGCTTTTTAAAAAAAAAAAAAAAAATCCAACCACATGAGTGTTTAAAGAGCACTTATGGACAGAAAAGTGACTGTAAAATGGCAATTCTTATTCAGAAGAACCTTCAGTCCTCCTGTGGTGAGACACTGTGTGCCTCTACGGTTTCAATAGGGAGGCAATGGAACTGCTTTGGCCTCCAAGCAGCGAGGTGGCTCCCAAACCCACCGGACCAAGTCTGAGTTAAACGAYGAGTTGTTTTATACTTGAGCTGCTGTGGGAGCAGAAGAACTTGGCTTTCAGATCTCAGGATGAGTTTGTGCAGCTCCCCATTGCCAGAGAAGGTGACCCAGCAGTTCCTGGGGACTTAGAAGAGGCTCCCTGTGCTCGCAGAGCTTCCTTAAGCGAGCACACAGAGCTCCAGGACAGGGATCCATAGAAATTCCTGGCTTTGCAACTACACAGCAGCTCCATGGTGAAAGATGGTTTCCTTTAGGGTCTGAGGGCAGCTGCAAGAATTTGTGGTAAATCTGAAACTCTTCATCAGGTTGGTTTTGCTTTTATTCCTCTCCCTATTCCTGTCAGCACTGGAATTCTTACTTGTTTACAGTTTAATGTCTAAATATATATATATATCCTATAAAGAAAGCAATTCCAAAGTGTTTCAGGGAACCCTTCGGTAGAGGGCATGGATACTTCATGGCAGCATTTAAAATCCATGCCATGTAACGAACTTGCAGGTCTCTGTACAGGCACTGTCATGTTTACCATTGGAATCTCTTGTCTCACTSTGCCAATTAAACATTTCCCTGAAAGACTTCCAAGTAAATAGAAATGATTTCCTATCAGAACTGTATGTAAATGTAGCTTTACATGGTGTGCTTTGTTCAAAAAGATGTATGCAATATTGTTCTAGGCCCAGTTTAATTCTCAAACAATTTTTAGTAAGAATATGTCAASTAGAAATTTGCTATCAAAAATCAGCTTTGTGCCTTCCTTGGACTCCTGTAGGAAATTAAATATATTGGAAATATAGAAAACAAGACTATGGCTTTAAACTGTGGATATTGTGAGGGCAGAGACTATACTGTACATATAATGACGCTCCTGCATGCATACATACATATTTGATATAGACARGCAGTCATATTTTCTTCTGCACAGATCAATCATTGTCTTTCAATTCCTGTCTTGTCTGGCATCTGCTGACCCATGCTTTAATTCTGTCAGGTCAGAGATATACAGGCCTTTGTAGTGTGCTTGTACTTCATGTCATGTCCCAGCGTTGTTGTACATCTTGTTTCAGAGATATTTTGCTGTAATGTTCTGTGACCTTTTCCATTGAGTGAGGCAGTTGGAGAGCCACTCAGCGAGGGAAAATTGAGCTGTTTTATTCCTCCCTAAGGAGCCTCATGTTTCCTTTCCACCATTCATTTGAAAGCTATCATTTTCTTGATTTTATAGCTGAAAAACACCATTGATTCACTGGATGCTAGATGCTAAGAGTCCTCCTATTGACAAGCCTATTGACAGTTTTCAGTATATTCCGCGTCTAATTATCACTCTTGGCTAAATGATACACCTTGTGGACTTGAGAGATGGAGTCAATAGCTCTGCCCGTATTGTTCTAGCAGCCCCTATTGAGGTTGGTGTCAAAGCAGTGTGATTTATGCAATCAGAAAGAAATTTTCTGTTGGTGTACTGCATAATTAAACAAAGTACAGAGTGACTGGTGACAAAACCAGGTCTGCCAAAGTCATCAGCAAATGAGAAAAGATCTCCACAGTAAATGGCTGAGACATTGAAGAATCTCTTTTGGCATCTTGCGTTTTTCAATTTTCGAGTGTTCGATTTTTCTTCCTGGTGTGTTGGAGAGGTTTTTTCTGTTTTGCCTCTCTTCCATTAGATAGTATTTGAAACTGAGCATATTAATTTATGTCCATGTTAGTAAAGTCTGTGCTGCTAATACTATTATAAATAGGGCTATTGTTACATTTTACATGATCACTTTTAAATAAAGAATATATTTGTGGCTTGTGCTCTGAGACAAGCAAAGTGCTGAGTATTTTAGAAAGTGAAAACCTTTGCATTTTATCTGTATTTTTGACCATTAATGTTCATAAATGATTTTTTTTATGCAATATAATATTTTGACCTGCTTTTAAGTAGTGTATCTTTACAGATAAGAATATGAAGCAGCCATAGGGGGAGAGATATTCCTTCAGTGTTTGTGCAGGGTTGCATAAATGTTGACATATTTGTATTTAAATACTTGTTTGATGAATCAGTGCATTTACCCCTGAAAGAAACAGTGTCAAATAGTATGGGTCAATGTCATGCCATGCTTTGTCTTGGAATTTAAGTATATCTACTCCTCTTAAAGACAGATTGATAGATAGCAAAAATTCATAACACCTATATCAGGGCTGTATTTTCATGATATTTTATTAACTGTTGGATTGAAGTAACTTGTGAGCCAACCTTCATATTGCCAGTGCCAGAAAAGATGTCAGTGGCTCTTTTTCTTTATTAAGCAATTTCTTTCATACTTATGGGACCATGAGTCATCTCATTCAAGGTTTTCCCAGTGAAAATGTTAAGCTTGGCATTTCTTCTCTTATCCCCGTTGYGCATTCCCCTCTTCCACTGTGGAAGAAGGAACCTGAAGGCAGATATGTGGCCGGACCAAGAAAGCACCAGACATCTCTGGAACTACCCTTCACAGTTCAAGTTGAAAATAACATTGCCTTGATATATGGTGTTCCATCCCCCTCAAATTTGCTTTCACTATGATCATAGGAAGACTTGAGTGAAATATGCCAACAGAAAGCTCTAGAAGTGCTCTATCTAATGTTATTAAGACCATGAAGATAAAGGACATCCAATTATAATCTCTGAACAAAAAACCTAAGGGCTGCTGTTCCCTTTCTCTTACTTTTCCCCCTTTCAATTTTTCTCTCTTTGCTAAATTATATACTGCCACATCAAGCTGTTGCTTGATCCCATATGTCGATAATGTGTTTTTAACCAGATTAAAATAGATATTTACACACACATACAGMGAAAAAGCCTTACGTTGCTAGTTATCATTCTTTTTAACACATACAGATATATTTTGAGATATCTTCTGTAATAGATTTGTACCACTGGTGACTCTTTTGTGATGTTTATTCTTTCTCACCAGTTCTGAGTGCAGATGAGATGAAACAGAGGTTTGATTGTACAGTTGTTATCCCTTGAAGTTTGGCTTTTGACTTTCCTTATCCCTTGAAGTTTGGCTTTTGACTGTTAGTGTCACAAAGCAAATATTAACTGTGTTTAGCCCTCTTTAAAATAGGATGACTAGTTACACTTATATTGAATTGTTGCTTCATGCTGTTTGTACTAAGACCACACAGAAGTAATATTGTTTCTATATTTCTCATTTGTCATGTAATCTCTGTAGGTTTCCCCTTTTTTTCTTCTTTTTCTTTCTTTTTTTTTTTTTAATCCAATTCACAAGTTCAGCTGAAGAATCCTGCAGCTGTCGTTATTATACAAACAAGCTTGTGGAAAAGCAGTGCAAGGCTGAACTAGCAGCAAGCATATGGAGCGCTCGTTTTGGAGCGGTACATGGGAAAGAATGCAATGCTGCGTTTTCCCTCTGGGATTGTCAAGAAAGGTAGAGCCCTCCGAGAGAGAATCCAAGAGCACAGCAGATCAAAGTGTGTTTGTGACTGCAATGCCCTAGGGTTAGCGCAGTGCGAGGTGTAGCTTGGCAAATCACCATGCTTACAAACAAAAGAGGGTACTGTATTCAAATCTTCCTCCGAGCATTTCAGCATCTCAAAATGACAAATTATTGTTTTTGTTATTTCTGCATTTGGAATTGTTTATGCATTTCAAATGATCTGTAAAGTGAATTGTGTGCACTCAACAAACTTTTCTTTAAAGTAGGCGGGTTGGAAAAAGCGATGCAGTCACATTAAATGCCAACTATTCTGCTCTTCATTCGGTTAGACAAACAGTAGCCTAAAAAATGGCAGTGGATTAAATTGATATAATGACAAGAATTCATATAGTATACTGTAGAGAGGAGGAGGAATAATGCACTGTCTTTGAAGTAATGTAATGCACTTTGATCTGCTATACATGAAAAAATCTAATATACCTGTATTTGTGATTATTCCAAAACAGTCTCACAATATGGTAAATGCAGTTTTTACAAGCTGCTGTTTAATTTTAAAGAGTGATCTATTTCATCTAGGAAACATTTCTTAAAAATAAGTATAAAAACATGTTTGTTTGTTTGAATTGGACCTCGAGTGAAGATTTCACAACAATGTCTCATTGCTAATATGTGTATTGAACAAAAAGATTAATGGAATATATGATGACTTGAGGGGTTTAAATTATTCATTTGATGAAGGCATGCTCTTTTATGGAGAGAGAAAGACTTCTTTTTTCTATATTTAAAAAACATCCCCATTTAAAAAAAATAGCAATTTCAAGACAGCCTTTTCTGCCTTTCATAAGGGAATCAGATTGGAAGATACAATTTTATAATTTATTACATATAGGAACTACTTTTTCAATAGTCCTGATGAATTAACAGTTTCTGTTAATTCATTTCTCAGGCTTTCATTTTTTTTTCAGAGAGATCTTTCACTCTTGAATTGTGCTCCAATACATTACTATTAGGGTTGGATTATAATACCTTCATATCTCATAGTATCTTATTTCACAAGTGGCTTCATTTGAAATCAGTGGATCTTAAATGGAGGATAAGATGTCGTTAGTTGATGATGTTCATGTTATGGTCATAATTTAGCGCATGAAGTTAGTAATGTCTTCAACCCTGTCCCCGCCACACTTTTTTTTTTTTTTAAATCGAGACTTTTATTGTTCTAGTCCCTGATTAGACCTGCTATTTCAGTGGTCCCTGTTTTCAGTGGTGTACAGAACAAGAAAATGGTGAGAACATAGCACCAAACATTTTTCACATCATCAGATAAAATTTGCCAAGATAAGTATGGTGTAGGAAATCACTTCTAAAAATTCTCCTTTGCTATTAATTGGAGGAAAACCTCTTAATGAAGGGGGAAAAAAAACCCTTTTTCATGAAAGTTTTTTTTTAATGTAGTTTGTTAACTCCATTTATATGAATCTGTGGACTTACTGCTTTCTCTTTTCTTAAGTCTTAAGGCAAAGGGTAAAACATACTGTGAGAGTTAAACTTGAGTTGCTGCCATTGCAACTGCTTGGGGTTTTGTTCCAGCTTCATGAATTCCTGATATCTGTTGGGTACCTTGTGAGATGGAACCTTGATGGAGATGAAAAGCAGAAATGGGATTGCCAACTAGTGCTAAGGTGGAAACTAAATTTTGTTGTTGTTCAATTTCATTTGTTTCAAGCTTACTTTCGTCCTGGGTTGTGGCATCTACTGTGAATTACAGGATTCCCAAACACATCGGCTAGACTCTAGCCAAAGTGTGCAGACAGAGTTCTTTGGTTACTGCTGTAACCAAGTGCTTGCTAATAAATAGGAATTTCATTTTCTGGTTTATCAGATTTAAAAAAAAAAAAAAAAAAAAAAAAGGCTGTCTTTGCATTAATGCCCCTGGGGTGATATTCAGCATCAACAGCAAGCGTCTGCTGCAATAGCCCCTAGGCAACTTTTGTTGCTTTTTTTGTTGCTTAGCGTAGTGGCTCAATCCAACTAGTTAAAATGAGAGTTATATAAAGTTACTAAGGAATAGTGCTTTCATTCCTGATATTCAGCCCCTACTGAATCACAATTTGTCCAGGGAGGAAGCCAGATTCTGGTCCCATCTCCTGTCTTTACTGTACTTATATAACTTGCTGTTTATCGTATGTGCTCTAAAAATCTCTATCATCATCTTTTATTTTCTCTTCTCTCTTTCTCTCTCTCTCTCTCTCTTTCCTTTTTATCTTTTGTTTCCCCCTCTTGCCCCAGATTATTTTATGGATCCAGTTTAAGAGCACAGTTTCACAAAGCATTGAATTGTTTCTACAGAAGAAACTATAACTTATGCCAAGAGACGGAACTGGGCAGGAAGAAGGAGAAATGACAGCATTAAAGTTAATCCTTAGTCCATCCTTTCATAATTTTCCACCATCATTTAAGTTATGCAGGGGTATATGTGGTTTGGTTTCATCATTGCTCATGTAGCAGCAGCAAGAGGTCATAGGCACGTCTGTGGTAGGTACTGGGGACTCTGAGAGCTGCTCACCCACTAATCTGTGATATCTAGAGTATTTTTCTGAAAGACTTCTGTAACACATTATGTTGCAAGAGTTTGCATTTAAGACTAGGTAGCTTTGTTATCATATTTACTCAGTCCCCCTGTGAGCCTTCTGTTATATTGTTACTGGAAAGGCAAGACCAGTGGCATGGCCAGGTGTTAAAAACTTTCTTCCTGTGTCTGGCCTAGCCCAGCAGCACTAACTCAGTGGTGGGTTTGGCTTGTCATCAGGGCAGGCATCCTGGCACATTTAGATGTACAGAGTACCACCTTTTACATGGAATCTTGAACGTAGGAACTCACTAGCTGGTCTTCTGCTCCATTTGAGACAACGTAGCACATGTATGAGAGACCCTGTCGTGTCAGCAATCTGCTCCTCTGTTGTTAAGCAAAACTGTTAGCTACTTTAGGTTTAAGTTTTTCTTCTAATATTTTTCCTTGATTAAAGAGAGCATGATTCTTTTAATGCTGATTATCACACTTCAGGCTGTAGACAACTAGTTGTCCATATGCATCTGGCAACTTGCATGGCCCTGGCTCTATCTCTTTGCTGCCAACCGCTTCTGCAGGTGTCTAGYGCTTTCACTGCAAAAGAGAGCCTCGATGTCTGTAATAACAGCTGGAAATGAGGAGGAACTGCCAGCCTGCTTACCTTTATTATTAGGTACGGGTGTTATACCCAAGTGGAATGGAAATAGAAGCCACCAGGCTTCCAAAACAGGTAAAAATGACCAAGTGATTCCACAGGTTAACTTACTTTTTTTCCAGTAATTTGGTAGCCTCTGTTGGGAGGCATCAGCAACGTGATGTGATGTTGACCTTGGCCTCACTTGGAGTGGATGTTGGAACTGGGTAACGCGCAGGGGTTCACTACAGTCTTGATTACTTGATGTCTTGATTGTTTTGAGGAACTGTATCTATAATACTGCCTATATGAAGTAACTCTCCATTGTGCAATAAGTCCAGGAGGTTATAACAACTCTGGAGAGATACAAGTTGGTAAACATTGTTGCATATTAATGCAAGTTAAACAAGTTGGTTGTTGCATATTAATTAAAACCTAATGAGTAATTTCCCTCTTTTCTATCCTAGTTGCTTAATGGGTTTTTTTTTAATGAAATGAACCTTAGTTTATCTTTTTAGGAATAGATATTGCTAAAAATGTTCTAAATTTAAATGGAATGTTTGCGCAGATTCACCTTATGCATCCTGGTAGGTAATATGTCAAATATCAATATTCAATTATTAAAAAAACTTTAAAAAATGTTTCTACGTTGTGTGCTAGTGATAGTTTTCAGCAGAACGCCATCCTGAACTCAAATAGTCATGCTTTGCTTGAAAACAGATAGAGAGCATATAGCATTTTGACAGAACCAGATTAAAATGCTTTGAATTTTGGAAAAGATTTTTATTAAGCTGTTGAATACTCCAATAAAAGAGAAGCAGTTGTCATTTTGAAGGCAGTATTCTGTAAACAGTGAAGAATTCCAATTAGCACATTTTAAGCTGTGGTACTTAGAATTGGGACATTACAAAATGAAATTATGTCATGGTGCTGTATTCTAGCAGGGTTCTGAAAAAAGTCATTGTATGATTGTGCAGTTCCCATGCCACTTTTAAGGCAGTGACTCTTGTTTTCCTACCCCAGTTAAAGAGAACCTTTCATAATTATCTAAGAGCTAAATGTAAAGAGATTGCAGAACATAGAATCGACACATTGTGCTCTGCATAGTATATATATGTCAAAAATCCTTTAAAATAGAAGTACTGTGGAATAGTAGTCAGAAAATAAATATTCAGTGCTTGTTCTTCTAATGGTAATTGCACTAGCTAAGCATATGTCTTGGGGTAAAGAGTCAGAGTCCTACCAAAGTGGTGGCAGATGGACAAAMGCAAAAAGTTAAGGATGTGCCAGAGAATAAATTAGAGTTACATAATGACAAATCTGTAGCTGATGGTAAGTTGACTAGCTGCAGGTCATGAGCAGCTCAGCATAGATGGCTCCTGCAAATAGATCTGCACCAAACTTGTTTAATGCCCCAAGYAGTAACTATGGAGATCCTGACAGGGAAGTGGTATGCTTTAGACTCCACAGAATGCCAGGAGTGATTGCAGGGGACCTAATTATGCAGCCCATACTCGCGTTGGTTTGTAGATGTAGGAACAGATCTGCTGGACTCCAGTGGGAATATTTCGGTGAGTGGCCTTGCAAATAGTAATTTGAATGATTCATTGAAGTGTCCAGGTATAAAAACTGATTTCCATTATGAAAGTTCCATTCCGTGAATGATATTTCTCAGTTAAAGATAGTTAAAAGCATTATCAGGCATTCTAATAGACATATGGATAGTAAGTGTAAAAGTTTTTATAATTAGTTGTCATTCTTTTGCATTACTAAGAAAAGATATAATTTACAATATTTACATGAAAAGGTAATAATAAAAGTACTTTATTAGGCAAATAATGATATTTTTAGCAACAGGATAATGACAACAGGATGCATCCTGGTTTTGCTTTTATATTGTTTTTTTTTGACTAATTTCACACAGGGGACCTTTTAGTAGATAGTAAGGTAGTATTGGACTGTTAATGTTAGAGCGGGGATATCTACCTGAAGCTGGACAGGCTTACYGGAGGTGCAGCAGTTGAATAATCTCTGCCCGGAAAGGGCAGCTTAGCGGTGTCTGAGGAAAGGCATGTGAAGACCACTTGGGTCAAGATTTAATTTTCAGCAGTAGTGGCTTGCTAAGGATAAATATAGATAAGAGTTGATCAAATTGAAGCTCATAAATGATCTTCAATGACTACAGCAAAGTAGAATTGTGCTTAGGTCAAGCAAAACCAAGAAAATTCTAAGGAACTCTTCAAGAATTAAACAGAGACTACCTGAAATCTAGACCTTGAAGCACATGTATTATGTCCAACTAGTGTTGTTTTTTCWTCACGCATGATGATGCCAGAAGAATGAGGAGAGGGGAGAGGAGACTTTTCCTGCTGTAACAATGATAATTTGCAATGTAAAACCCAAACCTACATTTTTAGAAGAAATTTTGTGTGTCTTTCTGCCCTTATCCTCCTGGAACAAGTTATCAACTAGTTTTTGTGTTCTTTGGTTTAGATTGTAAAATAAAAATACTGCRAAAGGATACATAATTTCTGACAGGATAAAAAGACTCCAAACACCTAGGAATTCCTCTAGAGCTAAGTTGTCTCTTATGTGTGTCTACGGTTGGGGCTGGGGTGATTCACAGCAGGCCAAGCTCATTATTCGCACAGGTGGCTCTGTGTCTGCAGCAGACATTTTGCTCATTTTTCAAACCTGTTGAGCCATCTTCCTGCATGTCAAGAGATCTTTCTGCCTTTTTTTTTTTTTTTTCCCCCCCCACTCTGGGAATTCTCTGGGTTTTGTTTCCTTCCATAAGAACAGTTCAATTTTATGCCTTCTTGAAAAGTCTTTATGTTAATTTATTTTTTGCTTTCTTCTTGTCTGAAGTTCTAAGATTAGTTTCATCCCTTTCCCAGTCTTTTCTGTTGATTTGCTGTTTCCTATTGTCCGTTTGCTTATATGTTTATAAACTCCATGTCCTTTCCTGTTTTAGCCTAATCCAGAGTAGCTTTTGAAGTATTGGGGTTCCCTGCATAAGAGCTGTCAGGAAATAAGTGTTGTTAAGGTCAGAGCAGGGCCTGAGGAAGAGCTAYGTTTTGGTAGGGTTCATGAGCAGGAGTATTTCCTGTGAGTGCAACTCCTTTTATTTGGGAAACTCAAGTGCTTTTGCAAATATTAATACAGCCATATAAAAGCTCTTTGTGGCAGATGCTAACATGTGTCCTCCTGACTTCTCATTTTTATAAATTAATTTTCTTACCTCATTATGACTTACGAGATCGAAAACTAGATGTGATGTTGCGAGTGAGATGAGTTAATCTTTCTTCTCTGAAAAGTTTAACTAGAATAAATACTTGGCGTGATTTGAGTTATTAAGAGATGTTTAATATGAATTTTAGCCTGTTACAGACTGAGAACGGGACATCATTTTAAATATCTTTCTACGTTAGTGTTTTGTTACATAAAATTTCTCTTGGAAATAGTAAAAATGTAATTTTAAAATAGTTATTTCAGATTAATTTCACTGTGAGCACACTGTGAGCAAATGTTTTTTTCGGCCTAGTTTAATCCATTTTTTTCGCGATGGATTAATTTAAACCAGGAAATAATGTTCTTCAAAATAATAGTCTGCATCCTTATGCAAACTGAAGCTGGAATATTTGTGCAGAATATTTACTCTTGAATAATTATGGGTGCATATTGGACTGTGTTACATCTATTCAACAAGGAATGTTAAGGGTTTCTTACTTCTGTCTGGCATTTTCCAGAAAGAAATATGTGTACTTGCTCTGTGTAGTATATAAAAAGGTGAGTTAATGCTTCTGGGAAGCAGCCAAYACCCTGAGCATGTGGATTCAGTGCCCCTCTGTAATGGCACCTTTCGGATTTACTGGCTTACTGGTTTGAGTGAGGTTCTTTCTAAACGTCTGGTCTTCAAATTCTGTACCAACAGAATTTCCTGATGGACAAAGAGAACACTTGCAGAGAATTTGGATATGCAATCCTCTAATTCCTATGTGAAAGTAATGAATTATCATTTGGGAATGGAAAAAACAAAAACAAAACCCCATATTTTAATTTAAAGAGTGTATGTTTCTGTATGAGAAGCTATGAGAAAATGAAGATTGGATCGTCACTCTTATAACTGAGGAAAACTCAAGGTCCATTTTCCTCTAAACCTATCTCAAGAAGAAGTGTTGCACCTGTGCTATATATACTCAGAAGATGGATGTGGCATTGCCAAGGTTTAAGTGTCATCCCCTGGAAGTGATCCTTGAGTAAAGCTATACAATGAAACTCTTCATGCAGGATGACAGTAGCACTAAAAATTGTAAATTCTTGCCAAGTCATGATGCCACCCTCGGCTCATTGCAGTAACAAAAATCGTTTTCTATTTGTGTTGGAGGAGGCAAAAAAAAAAAAAAAAAAAAAAAAAAAAAAAAAAAAAAAAAAAAAGGCATAAAATTGTACCAGAAGAACTTGTTATTGTTTTCTCAGATGCACTTAAATTTGCTTTATGATTTCAAACTCATAGAATAGTCTCAGTATAAGAGCGGGGCCTGTAATCAGAAAATGTCTCTGCTAAACTTCATTCTTTGAGTGTAATTTTTTTACAGCCAGGTAATTGCATTTTTGGCTGGAGTTCTGTGTGCCAGTCATGTCTCTTGCCCAGCTAAGGCAATGACAGGTGTGTGGTCCATCTGATTTCRTAAGAACCTGCAGTGCTGACACGTCCCATTAAAAAGATGTGAACTCAGGTGTGTCTAAAGCAGAGGCTGACTCTAGCACAYACCATATTTATTCTTTATATGTCAACCTTTTATTAGTCAGTGTGAAATATTTGTATGTGTCAGTCTGGATTCATGTGGTGACACTTTTTAAAAACAGGGTTATACATTAAAACTAGATGGAAACAATTTCTCTTAATGCTATTTACAAGTACAGCATTACAAAAAAATTGTTTGCATTTTTTTAAAAAGATGCTATACTGTACCAAGCATATGATTTATTTTGATAGTCATATTTCTTTTGAGTCCCCGCTGAGAAAAAGGGGAATATAATTTTTGTGAGGTATTTCTGGACTTTGACAAAATACTTGTAAAGTATTAAATAACTTAAAACTATTGTAAGGTTTAGGCCTAAAAAGTCTTTTTAAGGTAAACTGGACTGAAGAAAGACTATGTTAGAAAGTTTTTCTGTTCATTTTTAAATAATGCAAAAAAAAAGTGATTGTCTCATTCAAGAATGTGGTATGACAATCAAATCAAAAACAAATCAAAAAATAAAATCAAATCAAAACTACGAGAAAAGTGACACCCAGGTATAGACGTTGGAGGTAGGATTACTTGTATGGATGTTACTTTTAAGACTGCATATCAATGAGAAAATTGGACTATCTTTCTAGCAAGGACTGTCTTTGACTAATCAAATAGGAGCTGGTACTCTTGGTTTTATCTGTATGAGAAACTATGAGAAGAGGCTTAGAAAGTAGGTATGGGGAAAAAGGTACATAACAATTGATAAAGAACATCTAATTAGATAAGATTTGGCATAAACAGTGACATTTTGCAAACCAATAATTAGAGTTATATTATAATTAATATATATATTTTTTACCTTGTGACAAAGCTGAGTGTAATCACAGCATTGCTTGGCTCATGATGTATGTTACTAGGAAGAGACCTAAGGAGAGTTAGAAGTGAATGAATAGAGGAAGTGGGAAAATGCAGTTATCAAGACAAGAGGGAACTTCTAAAAAGGATAAACTAAAAGTGTGAAGAACAGAATTTGGATTAAAATTATAGCTGGCTTTAAGGAGGAGAAGAAGGAGGGTTATAGAATTGTCTTGGATGGGAAACATTAGAAATCCTGTCATGTGAATATATAAAATGATTTTAAGATGTGTATGGAAAGAGTCACAAATGTAGCAGAGAAAGATCCTGCCTGGATAGTAATTCTTTCAACCTTTGCTTTCCTACGTCGTGTTCTTGTGGTTGCCAGATATTAGGATTACTGTATATGAGATTACTGTGTGCAAGACTGATTCTGGAGGAAAAAAACACAAAACAGCTGTGTTCAGTGCTGGGTATTGTCTTACATACAAAGGAAAATACCTTGTGTGGAACTTCTGTTTGATTCAGCTCATAAGAAAATGAGGGCAAAGCTTAACGTCAATGTTGTTCTAGAAGCTAATCTTGAGTATTTTATGAGCAACTTAAAATTGTTGTCAGTTGAGATCATTGTATTTGGAAAGGTCTCAAATAAAATAACCTATCACTTTCCCTAGGAAGTGTAGTTCCATAGCTTATGTCACATGCTTATGTGTGTTGAATGGAAAGGCATAAACTCAACCTATGATAATAGGAAAATTCCTGCAATATTCTTCTATCTATTAGGTACAGTTCCCTTCAGTTGCTTTGTATGGTTATATCATTTACATTTTGTTTCTTTTGATGTTTTCATAATTTTCGTACCACCCTTGATGTTATTGAAAAGGAATAAAATGTATGTAAGCTGAAAAGAAGTGCTTTACTGCCAGTGTGCTGCTTTTAGCATTGATTTGTTATAAAGCTAAGAGACAATTTAACTTGGGGATGGGGAGAGAAGGGGGATTACCTAAGGGATACTGTTGTTGAGGAGAGTGTAATTTTATTGTCAGATATGCTTGGACTTATTTTTGTCAGAGTAATTTGCAGTAATCTGTGGGCTATTTGTGCTCTGATTTTCTCAAAAGCAGTGTGATGTGTTTCTTGAGACCTATTGTACAGTTTGAGTTAACGTATCTTTTAGACTGTACCTCCCTTGCAAGTCTGTAGCCTCCCTTGCCAGGCAAGGAGGGTGCAGTGACATTCAGAGGCTTGTTGGGACGCCCAAAGTTCGTAGGCGGCTGCTCCTTAAATCTTCTGGGAATGCGCTCGGTGCTCGCTGCTATTCTGTATGTGCAAGAGCAGCACTGTAGTCCTGGGCTTTAGTTCCTTCTCTTTATAGAGGTATGAAATTGTTCCTGTCACCTTCAATTTTTTACTGATATTTTTTTTCTTCTTGTTTGCAGGTAATTAATTATACCTACATATTTATTTCAGGGAGTCTAATAAACTTATCTATACTCATTGAATATGTAAGTTATGGGAATGAATGTGATGGTTATGATTCTATCCAGCGCAAAATGCATGCATCATTTTTAATATCTCTGTGATTTTAAATTAGCAAAAGGTTCCCTCCACCTTTCAAGGCTATACTTTGTGGCTTCATGAGTCTGAAACTTAAGCAAGGATATAATTTCATATTTTGAGGTTATATTAATTCCCCTTCATGTGTATGTTTTATGTATTTAGTAGCTGTATTTTTAAACATCTATTGCAAATACACTCTACGATTTCGGTAGAAAATTACTTTTTATATTTCTGTAATGATCCCCTTGAGGTTCTTTTTACATAAATCCTTTCTTCTATTTTCAGATACAGATCTGTTCCAGAGAATAAAAAGAGCATTTGTAGTAAAAAATGTAAATTAATTTTTTTATATTAAAAAAAATCCTTCATGGGACCTATCTTCTGAAGTATGTTGATCAGAAGCACTCTTTTATGAGCTGGTAATTTGTATATTTTGTTATAATTACAAATTCCTTTTTATAACAAAAATATGCAGTTGTTATGAGTTCTTTTGCAGTGTTCACTGCAGATATGTAATAAGGARTACTCTGTACCCAGCTTATAAATTTGTCATGGTCCATTTTTTGTTAAGTACAGTAATAGATTCTGTGGGTACTTACACCTCAAAGTATCTTGAACAGAWATTTTTTCAATTTCTATTAAATTTTTGTGGTTACATTTTATGTATTTCATTTGCAGCGTTTAAATATATATCRGTGCCAGTCCTCCTTAGGAAGTTTCTAGAATTCTTTGTTAGCAAAATTACTTCTTGGAAGTCAAATGAAAATACTAGGTTGTTCGAGGTTCTCAGAGCTRAGTTCTGAAGATGATCCACATGCTAAGTCTTCTGAATATTTTCTTTTTTACTGGGTTTGATTTTCGAGCTGTGATTTCTCAGTAATATTCTTAATACTCCATTTTTATAAAAATATCATGGATGGGATGTGCACAGCCAAATTGATTCCTGTGATGACATTTAGGACGCATGTTTTATGGGGAATTTGTYTTATCCTTTAAACATCGATATACTTTAAAGGAGGAAAAGATGGAAAATGGAAAGCAATTGTCCCTTGTGATGTATTGCTGGCCTGGTACCCAAAGATGTTGAGCATCCCCTGCCAAGGCACTGTGTAGCTCACAGGATCAGTCCCTTAACCGGTCATAGTGACACGTAATACATCACTTTTCTGGGAAGATTGAACTACTCCCTTTCATATATGAWAGCATAGTTTTTTTCCAATATGGTAGTGAGAATCTGTACTGCTGTGTAGTGTTTTGGAAATACTGTATATCTATATGCACCATTTAGATTTGCCCGTGTGAACATATATACAGTTTAAATGCATGTAGTTTTCCATTTTCCAGTAAAATTACCAGAGAAGTAAAAGAAAAATTTGCTGGGCCTGTTCTTCACTTAGCTTTTTTATTTTTAACAAATGAAAAATACGTAGAGCAGTTGTCATTTGTTAAAGTGTAGCAGAAAGAGCGAAACAGGCCAGTGGATGCTTCATCAAGAACGCTCATTCAGAATGATGAATGTGGCTAAACACACATTTGTTCGTAAAACTTGCAGAGTGGATGAGCATCATTAAGCATGAGGAATAGGTGCAGCACGCTGAGAAGAGAGTGGAGCAAACAGATGTTGTGAATTTTCGCAGACATCCTTCATCCACCAGTCCATCATTAATATGGTTGAAGGTGATCCTTTCTTTTTATTTAATAAGCACAAACAAAGTGTGTGTGCTGCAATACTGCTGAACACACTTTTTCCAGAGGGAGCAGGGTTTAGATAGTGGGCTGCTAAAATGCAGATAGATTTACTGTTTACACATGGTGATAGCATGTCAGCCTCCTGAGTTGTATGTATGGTTTAACGTGGCTGCTTTCTTTCCTCTATAAGTGGCTTTATTTGTTAAGCTTGCTAATATTAAGGCCTGGCTGTGAAAAAGGTATCCCGAAAATCCAATTGATCTGTGGAATTAACCTTTTTTGATGGTTTAAGTGCTAATTTTGATTTGTTGCCTCTCTGTTCGTGTGAGTGAATTCCTTTATATATAGTTGTCATCTTTCCAGGAATTTCTTTAATTCTCAGTCTTGAATATTATTAGCAGTCATGTCTCTGGGTCAGATTTTAATTCCTGGTGTCCAAAAGGTTTGGGGTAGTGTATTTTATCTTTGCCACACATTTTTCATGTTCTTCTGATCTTTTTTATAATGCCTTCTGCAATTATGAACTGTTAACATTGAAGTCACTTTTGCAAGTACCTGACATTCTCCTTTTCATGATGGATAGCTTTATTTCTGGTGGTGATCTGTATGTATAAAATGCTTAAGTCATTAAGTTATTTGTATATAATAATTTTTAATTATTTTTTAATTTTTAATAATAAGTTAATGTGAGTGCAGCCCTTCACAGCAATAAGAATGTGCTCTTGAAAAACAGAGCAATGCTTAAAGGCCTACGTACGTAGTTCCCCTGCTCCCCAAGTACTTGCTCCCCAAGTTCTTGCCAAGATGCTGGGAACTTTCCTTTGCACGCTTAGCAAGCATGGTAAAATTGTTCATGAGGGTGAATTTATGTGTAGGAAATTTTTACAGGACCACAACTGCAAGGACACATGTTGGAAGATGACCTTAAGATAAGGGTAGTGGGGAGAGCAAAAATACAGGAGAAATGTGATTTTGAAATACCCTAACATACAATGTTCAGTCATTCGGTGGACATACAGTGGTCAGTCATATGTTTCTCCATCTAAAGACTCACTTTCCTCCCTTAAACTTGTGCTAGAGCAGAACCTGTTCAATGAACCCACCCTGTTCAGTGTCTCTTGCAGCTGCAAATGAAGACTAATTCAAGGAATGCTAATTATCTCTCCACAGAGCAGAAAAGGGAAGAAAAACAATAACTCGATAGTGCCTCTTTCTCTAATTTGTTCATCTTCATGTTTTGTAATATTAATTATAATTTTCTTTGTTAAATTTCTGTTGGCTTTTGAAGTGTTAGTGAAGACGTTGCATAGGAATATTATTATGGAATGTTATGCCAACCATGTTAAATCTCTCTCATTAGGGAGAAAATGAACAATCTTTTAGATCTTTTCTGAGGCTAATACAAATAGGTGATTTGCACCAGAGGCAAGGTCTTCAGTGGGAAATCCCAAGAGCCCTTATTGGTTCCGCAGACTTGTGAATTTTGCAACGTGGAGCTTCTAAAATGACTTAATTTCTTCTTTTCATGTTTTTGTTTTGCAAGCTGTCTGTCTTTGCAAGGCACACAAGATGTGAATTTGCATTGCTTGATTACAAAAAAAACTGTCATTGATCTTTTTCACCCTGAMTTTTTTATCATTAAAAGAAATATTACCTGATTTTATTAATATTATTCTTTTTTGTACTTTGGGTTTTAAGCAGCTATTACCTCCAAAATTTGGGAAGACTCCTACCTACCTAGTTTGGCTGCCTGGTCCCATCGGTTATCGTCCTTAATCAGTTATCGTGCCTTCCTAAAAAGGAACTTTCACAGCAGTGCTGCACTGGGCTTGTGGCGTATTTTTAGCCTCTTGGCTGGGGAGGTTGTACAGACTGATCTTTTATATCTGGAGAGAAGGAATGCTTGTAGTCCTCAGGGCTAGATGTTCCTCTTGAATACTGGCCTGTGTCAGTGACCTGAGTTGAAATGTCACGGGTTTTGAATTATGACCTATTTCTAAAAGTTTGCTTTAGTAGGCGAAACCTTTGGCGTGTTGAGAACATAGCCTTGTTTTTGTAGGCTGCAAGTCAATGTGGACTTTGGGCTGGAGAAGGAGCCCAACAATTTTAAGTAGGGGCAATGCTGAAAGTAAAATCTTCCCCATATTGTCAGAGTGTGAATATGCAAGACTGCTTTAATTCTGAAAATGATTTTAGTGGACTTATGCATTTACAGCGTCTTTGTATGTGGGGGAATGATTATAGAAATACTTGTAACCCCAGGAATTTGAACTTTTTTTGTATTATTATTATTTTATTTTATTTTTAAATCAGTGATGTGCAAAATTTAAAAGGAACTGATTGGATTAGTTGCCCATGCAGATTGACAGCAGACATATACTGTACGTAAGTTTTATAAAAATCCTACACTAACAAGCTGTAACATGTACTCTAGATAGAAGGCATTGACTTACTAGTTTAAATTACAAAGTATTTATTTACATTAAATGTGTTATTTGGTTTTATTTTATGTAAATATTTATACTGGTAATCATAGCATGCATGCCTGTGGGTACCTGTGTATATCCACTTATGGGCAATAGGGGATTTGTACCGTGATGCCGTTCAGATAACGGCATTAGCAATGATGATCAGAGACACAAAACAAACTCTGTGACAGACAACATTGAGGAGACCATTTTCTCTTGGATGAAGACAAACAAAACAAGGATAAAGGAGAAGTTTATCACGGATGATGGGGATGGTAGAGTAGAGAAAATATACTAAGCAGCTCTCAGTCGAGGGACTGGGCCTCCCTGGTAGGATCGGGGGATGAGAGTGAGGAACTTGCTGCCATACATCCTCATGGAAACTGGGAATATGTCTCTGGTTGAAAATAGGTTGAGTCAAAAGAGGTCAAACTAAGCCAGTCTGCCAAGGAGAGCAACTGGAAGCATTGCTCCATACGTACCCTGTTGTCTTGGCAGTGCTAGGGACATAACACCGGGCATCCGGCCTAATCCAATATGTGAGTTTTTATCTTACTGCAAATTCAAAAGCAAACATAAAGATAAGACCTCTTAACAAATTAGATGGTTTATAAGTAGCAGAAATGGGAGTAAGAAGTCCAAGATTCTGGAGTCTGATTTGTCATGCATATGTATATATTTTTTCTTCATTTTACCTTCTTCAAATCCCCTTTTGAAATTCTTATGATATATAGAGCATACAAAGCTTTACAGTGATGTACCACTATTGTGCTGCGTTTTTCCTCCTACTCTCTTGTCCTCCTTTAGTGATTATTTCCTTCTATTTCCCAGCTGCGTTTGTAAGCACTTGATTCTGCGTGGAATATTTTCTGTTTTTTTTCAAACTGAGGCTGTTACTTGGGTGAACAATAATTCAATAGCAGTACCACTTGCCATTCCTACTTTTGCAATGGGCACAGGACATATCACATGTGTCAGTCCTATTACTAAGGCTGAGTGATGAACCAGAGCAGGAACAGGTCCTTAGGTCAAAAATGATTGTGAAAAAATACTAGAGGAGAAATGATCGTGACCCAGCTCCTTTCTCCACTGTTGTTCATTGAGCAGCTCCCCATGTGGCTGCTCCCATGGAAGGGTGAGCATGGCGCTCATGTGAGTAGCTAAGGCAGAAAGTACTTGGCCTACAAAACTAATGTTCCTCTAACTACACTGTGAACTTCCTAGGCAGAACTGCAATATTAATCATAGTAGCCACTGACTAACTTGAAAGCATGTGTGTAATATTGATAAGCTGCCTAAATACTGCTTGCGTAAAATTGTATCAAAAAACCCACAAATTTGGGGAACATTGATGTCCGTCACAGGTATTATAATGGTGAATTGTTTTCCATATGCATTGTAAAAGAATATTTAGTAATGTCTTATTMTTTATGTTTTTTTTCAAGCAGACTAATTTAAATAAGAAAAAAAAAAGCATTATATTTAACAACCCATTTCCATTTTCAATGCAAATCAGATACAGCTTTTGCCATATTGTGCTTCTTAGTCTCAGTTCGTACATCATTTTCATCTGCTAAACTGTATGGAAACATCTGCTGGCTGGACAGTAAGCAAAAATGTTTTCAGACTATATCTTAATGTGCTGATCTATTCAATTTTATGGCCTCTGTAAACACAATCTGTAGTTCATTCTTTGTTGAGAAACATGCATATAAACTGAGAAGCCTGTAGSGAAGTAAAATTGATAATGCACATAATTATTTTAGATGTTAGCTGGGGCCCACATGCAGTAGTTTAAGAATTTGTAAGTAGTATATGAGAAGAACAAGCTATTTCAATTTAGATTGTTTTCTGGAATCCTGAATCTTGTATTGTCCTAAGGTTTATAATTTCATGTTTTTTCCTAATATATTTGGTACATATTCCTTTTTGGGGAGCTTAAGCTTACTCTTAGATTGATTTGGGTTGTCTTCTGGGTTTATGGTACAGACAGAGAGAAGAATATAATTCTTGAATTCCATCGGATAAACTTAATGCCAAACTCCCGTGCCAAAATAGTTCCTTAAACTAAAAGAATTGAGATAAGATACAAGTAAGAGCTCCAGAAATATTAATGTGTAAGTAGACGCCTTAATCAAAGTACTTATGCCTGTCACTCTAAATCCTTTTACTGATAGATTAATAGCTTCCACGGTAACCTGAACCTTTTTTTTTGTATTTTATTTTTAAATCAGTGTGCAAATTTAAAAGGAAGTGATTGGATCAGTTGCCCATATAGATTGACAGCAGTCTCAGGTKTTGCATGCTGGCAGCAGTACCATTGATACCGAACAACACGTGCTCTTGAGAGAGAGAGATCATCTTTCTGCAGCATCTAGTAGCAGCAAGAATGGTGGTTAATGGGCATGTGTGCAAGCATTGGTAAACTGGGGGAACTGGGCACCAACTGTGGTCATGGTGGAGCACGTCTTTCCTGGTCCAAAGAGGGGCAAGTATGGAAGTTTCCATTCCTATTCCAAAGTTGTTGTTTTCACCTTTAAGGAATGTATCCAAGTCTTCTGTGCAGGAATMTTTTTTTTTAAGAGAGGAATAATGATGCTGACTGACTGGCAAAGAGGTAGAGAGGACGGATATGTTAACTAATCTTAACTAAGTGGAGGCCACCAAGTGTTACTGTTGAGTAATAAGGAAACCGTTTGAATTGTAGAGAAGGGAATCCAGGTACTCATTGCTTCTCTCTCAAAATCACTATCAGGATATTTGGAGGACAGGCTATCACTATTATGTTAAATTGTGCTACCTACAACATAAGCTTCTGTCTTTGCTAAAGCTGCCAGTTTTTATAAACAACTGAAGACAGAAAGGGTTTACTAAGAATAATGTTGAAGCCCAAAAGAATCCTGCAGCCTATAAATCTTAATAGAGGTTCTGAGATTCCAAGGGGCTGCATGTGTCTCTTTTACCCAACCTCACTCCATCTTGGCTCCCTTGTGATGACTGCAATTTTCTTGAAACGGCAGCACGGTGACTTGAATTTACTCGTGGCACTATTTGCCTACAAACAGGAATACATGCATATAACCTATGCAAATCAATAAAAGCATGTCAAGACCCCTTAGATCGCAGTACTCTCCTAAAATGCAATTTATCATGCTGCAAATGAGAGTAAGAGACTAGGTAACAAATAGTGTCTGATCATTTAACTAGCACCTGTTGTCATGCATTTGAAAACTGCATTTTTCATTTGACGTACAGTAAATTGCATTTTCATATATATTGAATGGAAGAGGGGACTTGRGGATGTACGTATGCAGGGTTTATGAATTTTATGAACAATGGAAGTTTTACAGCTGCTTCCTTGAAGAGGTCGTATCAGAATCTAAAAATCTATTTGTTCAATTGCTGGGAATACAAAACGTCCCTAGGTATTTAAAGAAAAAAATAAAAAGAAAAGTTTCTAAAGTATATTCATAACATTTATAAATATGTAATTACAGAAAAACAAACAAACAAAAAAACCCCAAAACACTACATCAGAAAGTTTCAATTATTTTTAACCCTAAAAATGTGCCAGACTCTTACAAGATAGTACTTTTATTTCTTTTGTGGACATTCCTGGCTGATATAAAACTCCTTGCATATCTGAGATGAAGCAAGTTAGACMTTCTGGTGGATCTTCTACTCCCTTAAAATCTAGTCTGGGAGCAATAGGGAAAGTGTGTATAGGGCTATGAAGAACATTTTTTCCCTGCACCTAACTGCTTTGTAAAGGCTGTTTAAATTTTGCTGTTGTATTTAAATTGCAGTAATCTTTAGAATATTTTCTTCTCTGAACCTCTCTCTTAGTTCTTTGTCTTTGTGGATATTTTCATATAGCAGTTATAGTTTAGCTCAGCATGGAAAGCAGTATGAAACTTGGGTATAATTTTGGATAAAGAGGTTTGGTCCTTCAGGCATGTTGAGATACAGGGTTACAAAAATTAATCAGTTCTGCTTTGTTCTTGCCTTTTCTACAAGTTGAAAATTTCTCATTTTTATATAACATGCACAAACAAATATCTTTTTTTTCCATATCATGTTATTTTGTCTCTATGATGCAGTTTTCTTGTGGAGGTATAAAAAAAAAATGCTGGCTTTTAAGTAGTTGGAATTTTGCTCATATAAACATACGTGTATATATATATATCAGAGTTTGAGTTCATTTGATGTACATACTTTTTTCTTTTTCTCTTTTTTTCCCCTAAAAATGCATTTATTAGAGAAAATAGATTACACTTTTGTTGATACAGATGCAGGAATCTGAGAAGTCCTGGAAGGTTTTAGAGTGACAGTTTCTAGGAATAGAAGTGCAAGTGACTGAATTTGGCTAAGCTGGATGTAAATGCATATTTGATAAAAATGCTTTTGATATTCATTAATAGCAATGAAAGTTGAAGCACTTTGAAAAGGAACTAGTTTGCAAGTGGTTCAGCYTGATTTTAGTATCAATGAAATGTAAATTGTGTTATGGTGCAGAAAACTATGCCAAGTCATGGATTTTATTTCAGATGATTACTATGATGAGCATGTTGTGTTTATGTGAACAAAACACTAATCTGAATGGCTACTTAGTCATTTTAATCAGCTTGTAATTATGGTTTGGCAACAAAAATACTAGATTTGTCCAATAAAATTTGTAGCTTAAATTATTTTCCTAATTCTTTCCTTCTATATTTTTATACTAGTATTGCATGGTAGTACACTTATTCTAGTTTTGTTTTTCTGATTTTAATGTCACACTGGGTTGACCTTTGAGATTCTATGCAAACATATATAGCAACTTTGTTTTGGGGGGAAGATGGCTGCCTTTCACCCTAAATACTACTTCCCTGTTGAAGATGATACCTCAGCAGGCTGGTGAAACCTCTTGTCCCTTGCACATGGGAAGCAGCTGTGTTAGGAGCTCTGTGTACAGGAGGATTTGGGATGGGATCCTGCTCTTCTTGGCCTCCTCACAGATGCTCCACACATGATCCCAGGATGTCCCTGAGGAGCAGCAGGGCCAGGGAGGAGTTGCAGGGAGCTCATGTGGTTCCACTTGGCTCTCATTAGTGCCCTATTACCTCCCGCTAGCCTTGTCTGATGGAGACATGGTCCTGGGAGAAGCAGTGGTCTTGAGGCACCTTATGCTTCATACTGAGTGTTGCTGATTTTACAAGAGTTAGTGTTATTGTCACAAATATGTCCGCTCGTGAAGAGGAGTTGTTCTTCGATGCGCCTTCAGACTAAGGAAAGAAAGGCATGAACTTCTCTTGAAGCTTCGTTCCCTCCCATTTGCTGACAGCATACCTATATGTGGGGAGAAGACTGCCAGTGAAAATAAGCTGAGGTTTGGCACATTCCTTCTCTGGTTTAAAAGGTGAGGATTTTTTTTTCTCTTGTCCCAATCCTGGGATGTAGTGGGTATGAAGAAAGCTGAGTTTTCCACAAAAATCTTTGTACCTTATTTTTGGTACAAGGATGTGTTTTCATAGTTATGTAGCTTGAGGTATGAAGCACTTTCTTGTCATTGAGTGATGGATAGAGAAAATATCTTGGAAGTCTTTGTTGACTTTGCACATTCAAACTTCAGGTTTATTTATGAAAGAATCGAGAGTGATATTTTTAGGAAGACTACCATAAGTGTGCATAGAGGCCCCAAGGAATTTTAGTTTTCTATAACTCTGTCAAGTTAATGTTTTATTTCTTTTCCCTCAACGATTCTTAGCATTTAGAGTAAGCACTTGCATGTTGACAGTTTGTGATGCAGTCATGAAGCTGTGCAGAGCTGGTGCTGCAGCTTGCTCAGACCCTCCTGCGTGAGAGCCTCCAAAACTGTTATTTTTTCTGTAGCCCTGCTGGTAAATGAACGGTTGGATACTTCATCTGAGTSTTAGAAAGTCCATGTGTCATGTTCAGTGCAGTGAAAGGCCAAACTAGAGTGTGATGTAGAGTGCATGTGGTCAGATGTAGAGACCTTCCCCAGGAAAAGGTAGAATGTGTTTCAAAGTGTAAGGGAGAAAAAATATTGAAATGARGTGGTTGTGTTCTGTTCACCGACAGTGCAATAGGCAACCGTTTTTCTCTACATTGTATGGGAGGGTTTTTATTTTGTTCAAAATGATTGAATATGATTTGGTATTATTACTTGCCGATAAACCTCTATTTTTGTGCATTTAAGTTTCAATCTGTTCTATTTTCTTGTGTCTAGAATACATTCAGATTGTTTTAAAATGAGAAATATGCCAAATAGTGTTGCTTTGGTGCTAAGATTTCCATTTAYTTAGCAGAGGGAGAGGGAAGAAGAAAATTTGTAAAATAAAACATCTTTGAATTGCCCGCAGAGGGAATAGAAAACACATATTTTAAATATTTTGACATAGGAGGTCAGATGGAAAATGTTTCATTTTATTGTTTCAGTGTTTCATATTTATTTTCTGTGTTGTCTGCCCCATTTTAAAACTTGTCTAAAAAGTAGCTGCTCTTAACAAGTAGCCGCTGTGGCATTCATTTGTAATACCGAGCAAATGCTGTGACTTTGCCAGCTGTGCTTCTTTTTTAGTGCAGAAGGCTCCAAACTATTCCTGCTACTTGTTCTGAAGATAAATTAGTGGCTTCTAAATAATGCAGTGAACCCTAATTCTCTTTGATTAGTAGCGAGTTAGATGATAGCGACCCATTGAAATTGGTCATCAGCATAAATAATGAGTGAATGAACTGATAAAATGCAAAGTCACCGGCCATCATAAATCAAATGAAATCCACTTTCTCTGGAAGTCACTGAAATTAGAAGTCCATGCTCCTATTAATTATTTTGCCTTCTGAAGACGACAGTGTTATAAATCAGCCTTGAAAGGCACTTCACTTAGAAAGCTGAAGGAGTAAGACTGCCTGCAAATTGTTTTGTATACGCACCTAATTGTTTCTTAAGCAACCCACCTTTTGTAGTATGACTGCAGAAAAGCACAAAGTGCACCCAAAAGAGTAGATTAATGAAAGCAAGAGACACTTCTCTAAGAACATCATTTGGCTGGAATAATAGTCATGTCTTCCACCCGGGTCAGTCTGAAGCTGAACCTACTGTTCTTGTTAGGCAGGCTTCCTCCAGCTGGTTTGTGCTTCAGGTGGTTCATTTATTAGCCAGATATAATTAGACAGCAATAAGAAAGTTGTTAATAAGAAAAGCTGGAGCAAGAAAAAATTGACATGCAGACTAGTTCAGTTCGAAATTGAACTAAGCATTTATCTAAAGAGACTGCTTGAAGAATTTGAAGTAGTAGCTGAGATTTTCTTGCATGAAATCTGGCCTCATTTCTCAGAGTTTATATATGTCTGTGCATKTGTGTCTTTAATATGCATATACTTTCTGTTTCTCTCTCACACACACACACGCACACTTTACGAGACCATGATTTCTCTGAAGTAATTTTACACTCCTTGCACAATGTTATTTTTTCCTTTGTTGTGCCAAAACTTGCTTAYGTATATCATCTGATTATGCCCCAAATATGTCTTTATTCTTGCTTCAGTCATTTAGTGCAATGCAAGTAGATTTTTCTAGAATCTGACAAGTGGGGAATGGTCACAGATCTTTTTCTTGGAAAATGTTGAACAATAACATCATTTTCTAGGATGTTAGATTTTCCTTCTAACTTTTCATGATTCTCTAATCTGTACTGATTGTGAATGTTGCGGTGGTATGGAAGATGCATTGTGACAGGCAGATGAGAAAGAATTATAATAAGTAGACTGTTTTAGAAGATTAGACTTGGGATCAGATGTTTATTTCATGTAAATCTACTAGATTTTATGTGAACAGGCACTTTTTTGTTCTACAATACAATCATATAGAGATTAAGAAATTAGACTAAGTAGCAATGGGCGAGTGAAAAGTGCAGTCCAGTGACTGGTTGAAATTTTGATTCCCATGGTATCATTGTGTCTACTATTTTCACGCATACATTGAAATAGTCTGATACCCCAATTATCAACACTCATTTTTCTTGATGAATGCAGTAATCTGCTATGGAGGAGATTTCCCTTTATTTAGATGTACACTAGATAAACTTGTGTTTCTGTTTTATAGGCTTGTAAGTTAATCAAAATAAGCAAAGCGTTTCCTCTACTGAATTGATGTCTTATGCTCTTAGGTCTTTCTAGTTAATACTGAAATGAAGAATTTGGTTATTCTTCCATCTTCAAGGACAGTTACTTAACCCATTGTTAGACAGATCTGTTAAATGTTTAGGTAGTTCCATTATGATCTCTATCTGAGAAGAAAATGTGAAGAGAAGTCTAGGAAATGGTGAGACCTAAGCAGCTCTTCAGGTTGAATAAAGTAAATGTTGGAGGGGGAAAGAAAGGGGTGGGGTTGGAGGGGAAAAGGAAAACTGTTAATTTCTTAGCTGGAGAAGACTTCCACTGGAAGGCTTCCCAATGCAATAACTGTTGAAAAGATAACACCCTTGTTAGTGCACTGTGAAAGTGCCTCAAACATAAATTGCTAACAGTGCTAGTCTTTGTATTACAGTAGTATCACACAACTACAGAGCAATTGGTGGGGAAAAAAAAAAGAAAAAAAAACTTTAGCAGATAAGCCCTCAGGATGTAAATGCCGAGGTCAGTTGATTGACTTAATGTTTAGTTCTGGTCTCTAGTTTAGATGAAATGTTTATTAGTAACTTTTAAAAACATCCAGTATGTGGAAATGAGTTTCCTGCTCGGTTTTTGGAGGTGCTTAGTTTTAAGTTATGTACAGAAATCTTCATTTGGTTACTTGCCCTGACTGTAATTTATTTCAGAGATACGTTTTTGAAGGCGTCTGGATTAGAAACTGAAAACATATAGCCATTGGCTATCRTGCCATCATGTGTAATTGATCGCGTGACTCTTTTATGTGCTTAGAAAAAGGAATACTTGTTTCCCTGTTGATGCCATGGGGTTGGTGGAGCAACTTGTTGGAACGACTTGTTAAGAAAAGCATGAACAAAAATTGAATTCCGAGGCTGGCAACAGATTTTGATAAGTATGTAGTATAATATCACCTTTTATGCCTTTTTCCCCTCCCTCCCTTCACCTGCCCCACTAAAAAGCTGTAAGGATCTCAAAGTTTGTTTCAAGTTATACATTTGATAGAGACTGAAATAAAACCTACATTTTATTTTGGTCTGTGCTCTCTTCTAATTTTTATAGTAGCAGTTGTGCATTTCTACCCCTTGATGTTTTTAAAATAGCAACTAAAAAAGGATTTATTATTGCAGCACAGGAAACTTATCTATGTAACCTATAGCTGAGTGTTTGATTCTGTGAGCTTATTAAGAAAATACACTCCATCATGCCTTGCTTTCAAAAAAAATCTGTATTTTCTGAAAATCTAGAACTTATGTAGGATTATTCATTTGCTCTTAGAGATATTATTTCAGACAGTATCTCTGAAGTATCCATTCAAAGGGATGCATGTGATTTTATTTTATATGCTAGTTCATAAAGTCATTTGATCTTTTATGGGAGAATGTGTTACATGCCCTCTACAGCTGGCTAGAAAACTGTGATAAAAATACTATGAAACTTTGAGTGACCAAGTTAATAAGGAGTTAAGTTACTTACGATCCTCTTTGTTTGATCTCTGGCTTAAAAAAAAAAAAAAAAAAAAAGGCCTGCAAGTAAATATATTTTTATGTATGCTAAGCGTAAAGATAGCTCTGTCCCACCATATTGATTTATTAGATTCTCTGACATTTTAGTTGTGGTCGTTATGCTATATTTATGAGATGAATGTTGGATTCCCTCATTATGTTATCCTCATTTATTTTACATACTTTTATGGCTGGTTGTGTTCAGCTTTACATTTAAAGCTTTATTGCAGCTGTTAGTGCTGGGGGAGGGGGAGGCAAGTAGTTATTGATCAGAATTTACATGTTTACTCTTGTAATCATGATTTATTTAATTTGTTTCTACATGTAACTATAAGATCTTTCTCTGAAGTAAGATTTTTCAGGATGTCTCTTCATTTGAAAGAGGGTTTTTGCTTAGGAAGCTACCAGTGGACTTCTCTAGGGAAGAATGTTGAACACTTCATGATATTGATGTTGAAGTTTTCATTCATTATATTAAAATATGCTAGAGATTTTTATAATTTTATACTTTTAAATTTCCTGTGCATGAAAGTTGAGGCTGTGCTAATATTGATAAAGATTATTTGTCACAGTGGCTTTCATCTCATGATCATATGTGTCTGCTTCACAAACCTACAGGTTTTAGTTTGATGACACGACTATGGAAGTGGGGCTTTGTGTGCTCTGTACAGTAAGTGAAATGGGGACCCTGAGATATTTATGCCCAGAAAATGAGTTTGTTTGGAAGGTTTCTGGAGAATGCTGAGAACAGGGTCCCCACGAAACTGGCAACATCCTGAAAACTTCTATGCAAGCTGCCTGAGGAGAGAGTAGTAGTGTGGTGGTGGGAGCAGTCATGTGTCTGAGAGCTTCCAACAGAGGTTCTGTAGTGAACTGTGAATGCTTCTCTGTAATACGTTGAGATGTAGCCCATTTGTTAGAACAAAGTGCAATTTGCAGAATCATGCCCTTAGTTTATAAATGCCTACTTTTGTAGATGGAAAGAATTGATGTGAATATTAAGTAGCTATTTTTCTGTAAAACAGATTTACTACTGTAGTATTTTTACTCTGTATTTGATAGTGTACTTAAAATTTGGCAGTGATCCTAAGAAATAATTTCTTATTTAATCTATACCTTCCTTTTGATTTTCTGGGAATAATTGCAGTGTGCTATATAAATTCATCATTGTTTTTACAGACTCTGAGTGTAGTGAACAAATGATTTCTAATCAAGATTTCTGGGTTACTGTTCATAATTAAGCTTAGTATTGTGTATAATTCACTATACCACACTTTCCCGTGACAGCCACGTAAATTAGATATCATCACAAAGGTTCTGGAGATTTATATTGTTATAAGGATGCACTGTAGCCTTTTTCCATAAACTACAGGGTGTTTTCCTAGCATGTAGAATTTCTGTAAAAACCTGCATTTAGTCATCCAACTTTGAGCTGAAGTGTCTGCTCTGTAGACATGTTTCACAGCYCTTCTGTACTCATTGGTGCTGGATTCTCCCATCATATATGCTTTGGATAAAACTGAGTAAATAGGAATGAACTGCAATTATTTTATATCATATAAAACTAAATGTAAGTGATTTTAATCGATACTACTTAATACCATTCTAATGTTGAATGGTAGGCATAAGTAAAGAGGCGCTCCAATGACACATCTTTTGCTGTGGAATATTATTCATCCCCAAACCTTCTTCTTGCTCCTCTGGCATTTGATTTTCACTGGTATGATTTCTGACTCTTTTCTTTAATATGCACACTTCTGAAATATAAATTAGTTTTTTTCTAATGAATCATTATCATGTGCTATCATCGAAGGTTATTCACTAAAAACTTGAGAAAAAGGCAATGAAAACTAAGTTTGATTGTTAATAGAAATGTATTTCTAGCTTTAAACAGCTTTCATCAGCAATAATTATAGTTATGCCTCTTGGGTGTTATTGGACTTTTAAATTTACATGCAGCACTTCTTTTTCATTTAGTAGTTAATCTCTTACAGAACACTGAAAATTTGTACTTCTACAAAATGTCAGGAGAGTTAACCGTGTATTTGGCTATTCACATTTTAAACTACAGCTCTAGGTGTTCCTGTGTTGGTACAAGAAGGCTGTGTGGATGCTGAATAAAAGCTACAGTTCAGTTTTGCCTGTCACCTCTGGATTTGAAAAATATGAGTTCCGTCATCTCATATCATTTATAAATATTAGCAGAAATTCAATGAGGTAGCCTTGTTCAATCAAATTTCAGTTATTTAGCTAGTAAGGTAGCWTTTTTGTAGAAAAGCAGAAGTATAAGGAAYGTAGAACTTCTGTATTTAGAAGTTAACAGAAGGTACAGGTCATAATAATAAYAAATACAGACTGAATCAGACAAGCAATACTCCCTAATGTAGATACTAGGAGTAGATATTAAAAGGTTATTTTCCTGCTCTAGTATTTTCATGTGTAGTTGATAATCACATGTTTGCATAATCCATTGAGATATAAATCCTTTTCTCCCTGCTAGAAGAGAGTTAATTTTGAGAAGGGGTTGCCATGTGCCTTTTTAATCCAAATTCCTTCTAGCAACACAACTTCAGTGAGCTCAGGTCTCGTGATTAAATTATTGCAATTAAAAGTGGAAATATGCCAGTGACATTAGCATTAGGTGTCTGAAACTTGTTTACCTAAGTGTGCAGTTTTTCACAGTGAGAGAAATGGTTAAAATTAATCCTGTGTGTGGTTACTGAGAGAGGAAGCGGGCCACAAATGTCAATAAATCTAGATCTGTTTGAAGTAAACGTCACTAAATCTTAGTCTTGACTGCTCTCTGGTAGTGTCAAGAGCTGCTCTGTAAGATGAATTTGAGGGGAGGATGAAAAAGGTACCATATTAAACCACAGCACTGATAAGTTTAGTTAAGAGGCAGAAGATGTGTCCTTGCAGTGACATTCAGTGGCCGATATTTGTTTCCCTTTAAATAATATGCCGTACATCCATGAGAATGATGGCTTGGTGTTTGTGACATTGCATCTTCACCAAGGTTACTGGCTCCAGGACAGGCAGTCTCTCCTCTCTTTCTCTCTCACACCCTGTCAATAAATATCCACTTGTCTGAGGAAGTGAGATACAGATTTTACAGCTGACACCAGAGCATCTTCATTTCCAGAAGCAATGAGTTTGAACACATCTGAACGTGAAGTAGAAAAAAAAATTAAAGGAATATATCTTTCACGTCTTGGTCATAAGAAAGCAGTCAGACAACAGAATCCAAGGTTTGGCAGTAGTATAACATTTACTATCTCCTAATGAAACCAAGAATACACTGTGATTTTTCTGCTTTATTAATTCAGGATGTTTGCAGTGTAGTATTACATAAACCACAGAACATTATTCTGTTCCACCCCAACATGCAACGTACCCAGCTTTCAGCTAACAAAAGAAAAGAGGTATTCCCTAAATGTATGTATTCATAATAGAGCAGGGAGATGCAACCCTAGTATTCCTGTTATGAGTGGAGCTTTCATGTGAAAAGTTCTGTAACAAAATTAAGAAAAATCAGTTTATGGAAAATATATTAAATCTTCCTTCTAATCTGTAGCATATTCTTTCCCTGAAGGAAAAGCCAATATTGAGGGAATAAAACTGTGGGAATTTATTCATTTACAATTTATTTCATCTCTAGTCCTAATTTATGCCACATTAACACTTGTGAAAAACAACACTCTTTTGCCTATTCTTCCTTACTTTTTATTTCTTATTTCAAAACTGTGAAATCAAATACAATTATATATTATTACTTGTTACTTTGTAGCCTTATAGTAGGCAATTACATGACTTTATGGAATATTTTTAATCCTTTAAATGGCCTTTTCCCCTTTTTTCCCCAAAGAATAGCCGTGATGGACTCTTTCTGTAAAAGTTAAGTTTTAACCTGTGAAATATCTATGAAATTGTTCTGTTGCCTTATGCATATTTGATTTTTACTTGTATTCGAGGTATCATCTGGTGATCTTTAGTGACAAAAATAATTTTTTGTTCCTACTAGTACTGCAGTTTTGAAGGGGTGATTATTGAATTCTGCCTTATACATCAGCAAAATGAACTACATTTATAGAGCTAGATTTAATTTTTCCCATTACAACTTTCTAATTCTAAATGTAAGTTTAAAAACTTTAAAATTGCAGAGCCTTGAATTAAGTTGATGCAGCCCACCATAACTCTTACTGGTATAATGAGACATGCTCTGGTATAGAAGGCAAAGCAAAACTTGAGTTAACATGCTAGCCTGGGTTACAAAATTGTGTATTAACTGTAAAATGAGAAAGTAGAGGGAAACGTAGATGAGTATTTATTCTTTATGGTAACTTTTCATCAGGCTTGTATTTTTTTTTTTTTAATCTGTTTATCAAATACGTTATCACATTGCTATGTTTCTGGTGGTTTCTGCAAATATAACCCTAGTAACATGAATATAGTTTTGTCTAAGAGCGGACTACTCCCTTGTCATTAGCAAAGCACTCCCTGCTATGTCAGTAAGGTTTCAGTTCTCTGTTTTCGAAATTCAGTTAATTTCAGATAGAACCATATTATGAGGAAAAAAAGTATTAGGCAGAAAGATATCTGTATTTAGCACTGAATCTCAGCAAAGACACCAGTCCCAACAACTTCTGTGAAGTGTTTTGCACATGTATTGAAGAAGACTTACATTGCTGTTTTCAGAAATATTCAGAATATTTCAGACTTTAGCGTGTGGTTATTGACTCTGTAGCAATTAACAATTTGGGGGGCAGATAATCAAAATGATGAAAGTAATTGCTCACTTTCAAGAMACCTTTTACAGAGATGCTTGAGTTCATTGTAAATGCTTTTCATCAATTTACGTATACAACTTTTGGTATATAAAGAAAGAGAGAATAGCAGGGTTCTGTTGAACTGTGTAGGTTTTCCTGTGCCAAGGTCAATTCTCATCCTGGTTTGCAGGCAGTTCTGCTAGGTTACTGCTTAGACTGCGGCAACTTAGGCTCAGCTGCCGAGCCTAGTACTTGTGCACCAGGTTGAGCATCATCCCTACTCTGTGGAAGGCCCCTGATCTGCTTGTGTGTGTGTAAAACTAAATACATAATTTGCAAAAGAAACGTGATGCCGTAACAGTTGCTATATTTCTTGAAATAGGTATGAAGTATTACCTGGGTCTTTAACCAGCTATCACTTCATTAAAGTTTTTTATAAATGTGATTATCAAGAGATATAACAATGCCACAAGAACAAAATATGCCGTATGTTTACACTATAACTGAATTATTCTTGCTAATTACAGTAAGTATTTTTAGTCATTGATATATGCAGCCACTAAAACACTGCATTTATCAGCTGGGTGTTTTTTCCCCTTGGTTTTGATGTTGCCAGTGTATATTTAATCTCAATTTATTTCTACTAGTCATTGTTATATAAAACCTAATGCATGGAAACACAATATTTATCCCAGCAGCTGTTAAAAATCTGTGGATGTGGATTAATGTCAGCTTCTAAATGTGTAGTGCTTTAGTTAATTCCATCCAAGGACAGATGATATCATCCACTAGGAAGGAATATATTAAAAGCTGTCAGCCAGAAGGTAGTAAAAGTAGGTGATATGTTATAAGGAGGACTAAAAGGTCATTCAAAGAAGAGATATTACTAATAAGTCAATTAAAATTTTCAAGCTGGCATTCTGCAAAATTCTGTGCAAGCCCTAAAACATTTTCAAAGCTATCAAAATTTGCATGCAAGACTGGGACAACAAGGGTCGTATGGATCCTGCGCAGTTCCTCTGTGGAATGAGCCAAGTGGGACCTGACTGCTTTAGGCTGAGACCAATCTGTGAAGACTGGTCTTTTAGCTAAGTTAGTGTGGTCTGGGTTGGATTATTTATTTATTTGCATAAGCAGATTTATTGGTTATACCTTCTACATCATCTTGCAATCTTTTGTAATGGTCAATTGCATTATGTACAAGTGGCTAATTCTTTGGGTAGATAAGGGGTGTATRTGAATGTACTTAGGCAAGTCATCTRTTTTAAATTTTACTTTGTGCTGTTTTAGGTCCAGGTTCAAAATAACCTTACTTTATAACTGGATGCATATAGAATAAAATGTATTTGTCCCGTGTAGTTAAAAATTGTTTCTGCATGTTTGTTATTGCTGCGAACCCTGTGGTCATGCAGGGCACTGTATTTGTTGAATTARAACATAGAGTCTAAAACATACACAAAGAATTGTCAGCTGCTGCTTCTGGCCTGGGATCTAGGACAGTTACCTCTGAGCAGTTGAAATGTAGTGCTGGCAGCTTTTGACATTTTGCTTTGTTTATGGGTTAGTTCAAGCTTGGGGTTGGGGAGGTTTTTTGTTTATTTGACTTCATATATGATAGTTAATTGTTCTGATTCTCAGCTCTTCATAACTATTCTGCTCAGATAATATATTTCTCCTTATTGATTCTTCTACTTGCCAATCACAAAGGTATCAACTGAGCAAATACTTGGATGAAGAAAGGTTAGACAGCAGTCTCATGTCTGGAACAGACATTTCCCTCTTTTGTATGCTTTGTCCGATAAGATCGTAATTTTTTTTCTTCTCTCTGACCTCAGGTTTGTTGTCTTCAGGTATTCTCACTTTTTCAAAATTTATTGAGCTTATTTTCACAAGATAGTCTGTGTGACTATATATTTAAATCTGGTTATATGTCTGTTATCTAGAAAAGGTGGTTGTATCAATTTCATGCTAGATTCATAGTATAAATTAGCTAGTTTAGTACAGTAATACAAAAAGAAAACTAATGAATCAAGCTTCCAGAAAATACGTGTGGAAKTTCTACCACAAGGTGTGTCTTAAATCCATGATCCCGTTCACTTATGTGTGACTATGGGAGTAAGAGGAAGAAAAAAAGAAATACAGCCCAAACTCATAGGCATTGTCTGAGTACTTGATAATAATATACTTTGTCTGGTACATACCATTATTTGAGAGATATGTTTATGTGCCTGTGACTCTGTGCGTGCACATTCTCTACGTACATATCTGTAACACAAAAATATTATATCATGTCTATATCCACTAATCTAACATGATTAGGTTGGCCCTGCTTGATTCACTTGACAGGCAGGCAGTGACATCAATCAAAATTTCTGCCATTCATGCTGCTTTCAGTGGTGCCAGGGAGAGAGTCCTGACAGATTTCTTTTCAGTGGGTTAGCAATAACATCAGGATTTGGGTTTTTGCAGTGTAGGGGGATGTTCATTCATATATATGGTTCTTTTCTGTTTAATCTGCATTCTCTTAGCTCATGTCCAGGTGGCATAATAGTGTGCATTAAGAGAGCCCGAGGTGTTGTGTGCTCTAAAATAACAAGTATTTAGTTTTAAGATCTGAACTGCAGATGACATCAGAATGGGAAGGGGGACAAGGAGCCTGGATGAAGCCCTAATTACCTTGATACTAGCAACTCTTGAACTCTTCCAATTCTTAAGCAATTATGAATGGTTGATACTTCTGCTGGAAACTTTGGCTTTCCTTAGAAAAGCTGCAGGTATACTAAATGCGACTATGAGGTCTAGAAAGACTGTGATGTATTTTACAAGGTTTTCTAGATGAGGTGAAAAGATATTTGTGTGGTATTGTGGTCTCTTTTTTAGCAGAAAGTATTTAATTGATTAAAGCAGTTGTATCAGAAATTAAATCATGGATTTCATAGATGGCACAAAGATATTTGTGTTTGATAGATACTGCTGCTTCAACAGGACTTTAAGTTTATTAATGAACTAGGAATTGTTTTCTGCTGRTGTGATGCACTTGATAGAGTGCTCCTCCTGCCTATAAACTGTAAACTAAACTTGGTTTTTCAGTGTCAGAAAATATCTTTTGTTCTTTCTGGCTCAATCCAAACGCTACTTAATCTTTTGTTGTTTTCCAATGGTCTCTTTTGGTGGCACTGTAACACAGATGTGTTTTTACAACAAAAAGAGTTTTCTTCAGATATTTTATTTCTGAAGACTGCAGACATCATGAATAAATGCTATTTGACCAATGTTTCTCTTTAAATAATCGTTGTTCGCTCATGCTGCTGTACCCTTGGCTAAATGACTGCATCAATAGCTTATAGTAGATTTTGTCGAGTGCCTAAGTCTGTCCATGCTGGCTCATTCTCTGGAAGGTGTGATGGAAGCTCTGTTAAAAATCTATGGAGGTGTAGACTTTAAATATATTTGGAAAGGATTTAAGAAAATTATTCTTTTGGARTAATTTGCAATGAAGATTGGAAATAATTTTGTGTGTGTGTGACTTTTGGAAGAAAGTAATTTAAAGAAAAAGCAAGGGAAACCATGAATTAAACATTTAACACTCAGTTGCTGTCTGGGGAAAGGGTGTATACAATGGCTATGTTATTTGATAGGGAACAATAGTTGATAGGTTAAACTGCATCTGTGTTTCAGGAATAGAATTTCTTTCAGTAAAGAATTGTGAAATGCTAGAGCTTGGAGATGTTTGCACATTGAGATAGAGTTGAAATAGTGTATGATTATCATGGTTTGCTTTGTGGCATTTGGTTTAACAGCCCCATGTGACTTTATGTTCTATCTCAACTATGTAAACGGGAACCCCAGCTACAATTCAGTGAACTGACAAACAAAAACTGTAAGATTCTCATCCCWCCTGGAGTGATTTGCCCAAATTCAAACAAGGGATCAATAATGTAATGGTGCTTAATGGTCTGTATTTCTGGTCTTCCGCATCAATCAGTAATTGTATTCCAACTAGAATATCATTTCTGTAAATCAATGCAGATCTTAGTTATTGAAATAACGGTGACATCTTTACAACGGTGACATCTTCTTTAACATTAAAAAAAAAAATCTGTCTTGGCACAAACCAATTTAATCCTTCTTAAATCAAGCAAAGCCTGGTATGGGTTAGATGATATGAATAACTGACATTTTTGTGGGACTCCTCCTTAAAAATCTGTCCTCTAAAGCAGATTTTCTAATTTGGCATGGTGTAACTACCTTTTCCATGCTTTGATATATTGAATCATTTCAGGTCTTTCTGTGATGGAATTGTTATTTTTTTATATAGGAAGTAAGTGTAATTCTAATAGCATTTAAGTGTGCTTAAAGTGTTATAATGAATTCTCTGGTTCATATATTGGTTATATAATGATATCACAATACTACTAAAAATATGCCCCTCTCATCACAAAAAAATCTCCCCCCCTCCCACCCCTTTTTTTTTTCTTTTTGCCCTTAATAGAATCATAAATAAGGTTGACTACTCKGGGTTCTATTACTATGTAAAAGCTATTTTAAAACATCTAACCATCTGCTTAATGGCTGATAATATGTTTCTAATGGTCACTCTTGATAAGATACTTCCAATTTGCTGCAGTAATAGTAATCAAACAGGCAAGTGCATTCTGCAGTGATGTGACTGATAGTTCACCATTTTCCAAACAGCAAAGGATGTTGCAGTCCTCTAACTAAATATATTTCTGGAAGAGAAATATGGATTTGATATGTGAATATCTGTAATACAAAAGGAGAGTCTTTGGGATTTTCATGTTGAGGTATTGTGGCTATTGGGTTGTAGCAGGTCAGTTTAATTAATAATTGTCCTTTTCTGCGGGATGATATATACTGAATTGCTGTCATCTGGGGCCTTGCATCCCTTTGTGTGATCCTGGCAGCTGGTGACGGCTCTGCAAATTATGAGTTTCTTGGCTTAAAACAGACTAAACTGCAGACAAAACAAGCTATCAGCTGAGTAAATACTGCACCTCTGTTTGGCTTCAGTGAGAAGAAGGAGATTAGCGTGAGTACTTAGTGTTCATAATTACTAGTAAGAGGCAAATAGTAGGCTCAGGCTGACTGGAGATTGTTCCATTATATCCAATTAACACCCACTTGATTATTGTTAATTACTTGTATTAGATGACAGAGGAGTAAAGATGTCATACTTCAAACATACAAATACCATCTGGGTCATCAATATGCTGACACTGATAATACCTCGCTCAGTCTCAGATGCTACTAGGTATTTCCTACGGTTTTTAGACTGCTTTTGTTACTTTCTAAATTTCTTCTTGAATGCAYAGCCTTCAAAAAAAATCTTAAAGAAAGCCCAAACCCTATGTTTTTCTTATTAATTTTTTTTCAGGATAATAAAGACCTTAATGACACAAGACTTTTGCCTTTAGTAATTTCATGTAAAGGCTTTTTTGCAAGGTAGCTGACTAAAGTTAAGTCTCAGAATAGGTGATTGCAGTCAAATGCAATGTATTTGTTATTCCAGGGCCAGAAGAAAGTTCAAGTTAGGATCTTGTTTCACGTGTTTAGGTACCTGACTCCATAAGGTTCCTTTGAAAATTCTAACCTGGAAAGTTCAAATATAGTGACGTACATAAGTGCTGCTGTCAATTTTCTTGGTTACTGATAATGCACTGTGATAAATGACTGAAACTAATACCATAAAAAGGTGAATTCCCCAAGTGCAATGAGTTAATGAAGACCTTTCTCATTTTACATTGTAATATATATTTAAACAGTAAAAGAACAGGCATTAGAAAGTCTATTGAAACAAGGAATTCCTAAGTATATTTAAAGATTTAAACAGGGAATTGAATATCTTGACTAGTCATTTGGAATCTATAATGTTAAAATAGTCTCCTTTTAAAGGGCATGCACAGCGTTAAAAATTGCCTCCCAAATACTGTAAATATATATATTTTATAATGAACAGATATCAGTGAAATGGAGTATTGTCATAAGATAATAGGTTTTGGCTGATGAATGCTGAAGCAGAGCCAAAATGCTCAATTGTCAAGTATGAGACATTGATCTGGTGACAGTCTTTTATTACAATTTACTTTTATTTCTATTATGCCACCTGGCCAATGTGGATAGCATCATCTTGCCTGAATGGGACACTTAGAAACATGTAGGAATCCGTGCCTGTCTAGCAGCTTCCCGTTACATTGTGCAGCTACTTAGGGTGTCACAAAACCAAGAGCTGTCAGACTTGCTTCTAGCTTTTGCAAAATAATTTTTGCAATGCAAGATGCAGAAATTCATTTCCTATGTTGGGCCTAAGAAGCGGTGAAGAACGATTCCTATAGCATCTAGTAAACAATATTTAAACGTAAGTTAACTAGCATGATAATGCAGCAAGGAAGTTAGAGAGGACAGTGTGTCTCTRTCTCTCCCTTCTTACCAATGCCATATTGTTCTCTGTGAAGTTTTGGGGTTTTGTTCTAACTTCTTTTTAGTATTTTGAGTGTCAGWCATTTCTGTGATTTAAATATAGTATAGAAAAACACATCATGCCATTAGGATTTCTATATTGTGAACCGTGACGCTGAAAATCCTTTAGTAGCCCTTGTTTCTCTCCTGTGTTTATTTGGTGTGCAGCAGGTTTTCTGTTCCTTGATTATAAGTGTTTGACATACATAGACTAACTTGAAACTGTTTTCAGAACTTGTACAGAGCTGTATTGATCTAACATCTAAAAAGAGTGAAGTTCAGAAAATTTTGAAGAAAGCAGAATTATTTTCTAGTATTTGTAGATATTCTTCATGGAAGTGCTGAGGAAGTTTTACTTGATTTAACTTGAAAATAAGTAAAGTTCCTAATTCAGAGCAATGGTTTAGAACTTAACTGAATGTCCTTTTTTTGTGGAGCAGTTATTCTAATTTCTTTACTGAATGCTATGTGTTTCGCTTAACCTGTTTTTCTTTGGTATGGTAGAACAATGATAGTGTCTTCTGTCACTTAGGGAAAAAATATGTCTTTAGATTGGAGTAATTTTTTTCCCCTGCACCATCTATTTATCTGATATATTAGAACAAATAATATATATGCTTTTTAAACATGAACYTTTTGCTTCTCTGTCTCCTAGATACTTTATTTAGGTGGCAGGATGTGCTGTGCTCTTATGCCTCTGTGGATGCCTTAGTGGGGATCCTAAGGACTTGGTGGTAACTAACACAGTGCAGTGTTGGTCTTGTAAAACTTCAAAATACTATTCACRTAGATTTATAGATACTTGGGAGGCACATTGGCATAAGCAAACTCTTTGAACGCGTGAAAGTTTATGTGCTAAAGTATCACTCATTTTTCCTGAAAACTTCTGGTGTATTTTGTTTGTAAGGCCAAAAATGCTATTTTAATAGTGCAGCTTTCTTTCAGGATCCTTGTTTCCTAAAAAAGGAACAAGAAGTTTCTGAGAACTTCTTTGAGGTATAACTTTCACAATAGGTTTTGTTGAAGATCTGATAACTCAGTGACCCAACAACAAATATTACTCCTATCTTAAAGTTGTATTAGAAATTATTCCCTTGACCCAAAAATACAGCAGTGACTCGAGAGCAGTAAACAGATGTGGGAGCAGATATTCCGGTGCCCTAGCTGGTCAGTGCTATTTTGGTGTTGCGATGAAGCAGAAAACTAAGATAATCAGATTTAAATGTGTATTTTAAAGGTACAGGCAATCTGTGAATCCTAAGCAAGTCAAGTACTAGTGAGATCTGAACTTATTATATCTTTTCTCTTTTGTGCTGAACGAAGTCATGGCAAAACAGCGTATCGGTGCATATTGTGTCTGTTCCAATAGTGAATTTACTAAATTGTCCTTTACAATGGCAGTGGTAACTTATAATAGCCAAACTGCCTCCTTACAGTTGGCTTGTGCTTGGTTTCTAAACCTGTTTGTTTGGGGAATATGTTCCATAGTTTTCTTGGTGTGCTAAGACAAAAGCGAGTGCTTTAGGATTGAGACCGTGGTTTCTGCTAAACCTTTTGACCCATTTGCTTTGTGTTATGAGTTTTCTTCAAGGGATTATACGTCTTTAATGCCTCTTCCCTTTCTTTCTCAAGCGTGTTTATGGGAAAGAAAACAAACATGTTGGCAAAGGAAACCTTGATGGAAAGTCTGAGTTCCATGGCAGGTTTATGTATGTTATAAATACCTGGAATTAAAGTCTTACAATAGAAAATTTGAAAGGCATTCAGCCTGTAACAAACTGAATGGTGTTATAGTAAATATAAGGAAGGCTTTATCAGAGTTAATAATCTACTGAGACCTAGGGAAGTTGATTATGTTAGGAAATTGAAATAACTTTAAATAGAATATGTCTATCTTACCAAAGGGGATCCATCTGTATTTTTTTCTCTTTTGCAGTGAATTCAACCTATGCATGAATTATTTCTGAAAAATGGCTTGCATGGTCACATTTTATACCCTTTTCTGGAGAGCCTAAGCAAACAGAACAGTCCAACCCTTTTTTCCTTTCACTATAATATCCTAAAAGCTCATAGTATTTCCAAATCACTTGTAGAAGTGATAGCTATTTAAATCAATATAAACTTGTGCTCATATACGAGTGTCATACAGTTTTTCTCCTCTGTTCTCACATAGCTKTGTTACTGGGAACATCAATGTGTTAGCACTTGGGGTAAAATAAAGAAATTTAAAATGGATTCACAAATTCACAACAGGAAAAATATGTATATTTTTAAATAGCCAGAGTTCAATCTAGAAGCAATGTACATGAGAATATATATATACTGAGGTTCTGCAAAAGAGATAATAGACTTTTTTTTCCCAAGTGTTCTTATGGGAACACTATGCAAATTGTTATCAAACCTGCAAGATAAATGTTTGTTGACATTGTTCTCTCTTGTTCTCTCTCTTAATTTGCATAAACATTGTATATGATTTTATTACCATTTGATACATGTAATAATAGCAGACTAGTTTTAGTTGATTTTTGKTTTTTTTTAAGATTCTTATTTTGATACAGTCTGTTTAATGTATTTAATCAGAATGCAATTAGTTGTTTAGAAGTGTAGGAATATTACTTAAAATATGAGGCCTCCTTCACTGTTGAAGGGATAATATTCTAATGACGCATTCATATCTTTTTTTTTTCCATATATATTTTCAAAATGTGCTGAAAATGCAAACTCTAAAATTCTCTAGTTGGAGAGTATTTACTTATGGTATTCAGTACCATACATCTTTGCTTYAAAAGAAAAAGAAAGAACACGGCTATAACAAATCTAATTCCAAGCATTTTTTATAATTCTTCTATGAAGTCCTGAATAACAAATGATTTTTGATATCTTTCAAACTGTGTGTTATGATTACAAGTTCTTATCACATGACTGTGCTTATGCAAATCTGTGAAGTTGTGTGCATTTTTTTTATATTGAATCTTTTAAGAAGCTAGGATCTCTTTCTTTGCRTTTGTCCTGATGTAGCTGTAGAAACACAGGGTTTGTATTAGTAATAAAGGTCATGTATGAATACATCCAAAAGCTTCCGTAGGCTTGTAAATAGTGTGCAGAGGGGCTCGTGGATATGAGATAAACACTTGATTGTGTGATTTGGAGTCTCAGGTGCCTGCACTGTGTGCCCAGAGGACGCTTTGCACAGAAGTTCCTTTTTCAGGTCAGTGAAACTCTCAACTGATTGTTTCTAACTAGAAAGTATTTTTGCAAGATGTTGCTTACTGAACAAGTATGGCTAAGCTTTCACAAACAAAGTAGTTTTTGCAAGCGTAGCTACCCTGTTGTAGCTCACATTGTGTTCTCCCTGCCATCGCATAGACACTGCAGGTAGCTGGAGGTAGCRTCGTGCTGGATCTGGGCCTGGTGGCCACAGCCAAGGGAGCGGAGCCAGCTCCCAGCTGCAGGAGAGGAGGTGTCCGTCTGTCTCCGAGTCCGTGGTCACAGGGCTGGAGGCGGGAATGGGTAGCACTGTCTTTGCCTCTGTACTTAAAGATTAGGGAAAAATGCATAAATGAATGGTATATCTGGAAACTGAGCATCTTGAAGGTTATCATGGCTCTGTAATTTTTGGCATAGATGCATGTAGCAACAAGCTCTATTTTTCTCTTTAAAAAAAATTAATGATAATGGCCTCTATACAAAGTTTTATTTATATATATTCAGTGTCACATGCATGACTAAAATCCTTAAATTAAGGCAATCATTTTGGGGAAAATAACATGGATGTAGCGTCATTGTGGCTTCTTTCTTCAGTAATACAATTTGTGACAAATGTGAACATTAATTACAGTTAACAAAGCAATGTAACACGAAGCACTCATGTTTTAAAAAAACACCCAATCAGTGAGATTACATCTTACACCAAGCTTTAAGTCAAAGTTCAAAAGTCAGAAATCAAATACCATCAGTTATCAAATTATGTTAATGGTTCTAATGAAAGCTTCTGGTATTTTGCTTAACACGGTGTTGCTATTATGGTAACTAATAGGACAAGAAAAGCTGATGGCCATGAAGAAATTAAAACTGACGGCTAGAGTTTCCTTATTTTTTTATTTTTTTATTTGACAATCTGTTTTGTCACCCAGAGTTTTCATGCGGCACACTCAGCTTTTTACATCAGGCGTTGGAAAGGTGTAGAGTTACATGTTAGTACACTACATCTCTTTTTCAAATATACGTCCATGTAACTGGGTTAAGTTGTGAGTAGACAAAAGCCAAGAAAATTAATGACTGACATTTTGTTACATTTTTTCATAATTTTCTGCAGTGTTTACTAGATATATTGACCTGGAATCTCTGTATTATTTACAGAATTGACAAAGGACAAATTGATTTTAGCTTGTAGTATTATTTTGCTTTGCAATTAGAGACCAGTAATGAGTTTTAACTTGGGAAACCAGTGCAGGTGGCTTGCAGGGATGTGATCACACGTCCACTCACTTGGCACAATGACAGCCAAGCCTGAGTCAGAGTGCCAAGTTCAGAACTTGTTTTTTAGGATACAAAATGGAAGAGAAGAACAAATTGTGCATTTTGAAGCCCAGGGTATGTGGCCATATGATTTGTGTTTTAAATGGTTAATGATTTTTTGGGACGTCAGACAATTGGTTATTGTCTCTAAATGATAATTTGAAACTTAGACAAATACCTGATCCTAGTTAAGCCAAGGCTACTGGCTGTTATTCTGCTTTTAAGAAGTTGAGCAGGCATTTCAAAACATCACTGTCAATGCCGCACGGCTGCTACTTAAAGCTGTCAAAAATCAGTGCAAAGAGACCCATTTTTGACATCAGAGACTTACACCCAACATCTTTGGCTCTCACTGTAGAAGTTTGTCTTTGAAACAGTTGAGAAAGTGTCTACATCTCAACCAGTGTTTTTTAGTTACAGACAACTCTCTCGAATTAGAAGCTAAAGAAAGGATTAAACTTTCACTTTTCAAAGCTGTTCCTATGACTCTTTTTGATGCTGGGTTACCAAACAACAAAAGCTACATAATTATCTAAGAGATTTGCAAAATGGTTGGGGCAAAGTGTATCTTGACTAATTCTAATCATAACTTGCATAGCGCTTGACCTGTGAAAAAGATGAGGATGGCCATCATTCATCCATGGTCTGAGATCTAGTCTTTTCCTAGTAGGCTGCTACTTTCCTTTAGATGTTTTAATTAATTTTTATTTTATGGAAGWTGCAATCTAATGTCCAGATAGCTACATATTAACAAGCTTGGAGAAAATAGCACTTGGTCTACCAAAATGTGGGTTGCAGATTGGACTTTTATTTGAGCACTTGGCAATTCATATCTAACAGATAGTAGGTTAAAGTAGAGATGATAGCCCTTTTAGCCTTATAAAGCCTAAAAAAAAATCTTTACGAGTTTTTCTGCAGCATTTACCAAAGACATTGACCCAGTCTTTAATGCTAAGTGTACCATATACTCCATTTTACCAAGTGTAGGCCCTGATTTAGCCATTAACACACTGGGAGGAAAGTTGTATGCCTACGTAAAGCCTCGTTGTCTGCAGTAGCTGTTTGGGGGTGTGGTCTGTTAAAAGTCCACTGCAAAATTGGGCTAAAAAGTGTTTCGGAAGGCTTCAATGCAAGTGCATTAAATGGTTTTTATTTCCAGTGGATTTAATAAGTATGGGGAGGTATGTGTACATATGCGTACAAGAATATACCGAATTTATTTCATCTGCTATTTACTCAAACAGAAACTGATAAATAATACTTTCACATTTTTGTTGTGTTTTATTTCTGCCACACCAGGGGCTCAAAAAATGAATGTGTCAGTAAAGGATTTGACAGTGTGTTACGACAGTCATCAATCCAGCAAGCCCTGTAGCCATAAATAAGCTTCATACAGTGCCACACTAAAGAGGACAGTTTTTCTTCTGCAGGACATTGAAAATGTCATGGCAGGGGAATTGTTTGTCCCTGTCGCCACGACAACGCCACCAGCACTTATCATTAACTTTCACACCAAGATTTTAATCAGCGGTCTTTGTGGCATAAGACTGAGTCAACATCAGCCCAAATTTTCGAAGCCGTTATTCTAATTATGACGAGAAGCTATAGATTGATGAGCTTAGTTTTCTGCGAGGACTGGTGGCAGTTAATTCCTGTGACCTGTGTGCCTCCAGTAGTCTCTTTTCGAGATGGAGTCTTGAAAGTTCGATTATTAGTGACAGGTTGTAAGTGAGAAGAAGCTTATCTCTCCAGAGAGTGTTGATAACTTGAGACAAGGTTTAACTAGGAAGTAGTGAGACAGTAGATGGCAAGAAAAAAAAAAAAAGGGAGGAAAAAAAAAAAGTGCTTCTCTATCTCTGGCAAGCACACTGTAATGAGAAAATACAGACAGTCACAATTTCGCAAGTTGTAAATTCTGGTAGCCTTCAGTTGTAAATTCTGGTGGAGCCTGTTTCACTCGGCTATCTGATAATGTGTGAAAATATTTGTCCTGCTGCTTCTTCAGCATGAGCACATAGCACTTTTCAGCAAAAGGATTAAACATGCAGAGCCTTGGAATAGGCAGTTCCATCAGGCTTAGAAGTTCCTGAAAAATGAGAAGGAATGCGGCATTTTATTATGTAAAAGGGGAAAATAAAAAATAGAAACATTTCATTGCATCATTTTCATGTGTATCAAAACTGGCCAAACCAATGTTATCGTTGCTATGAATATTATTTATGTGGAAACAATGTCCTCAGAGCTGTACAAGTCAAACAAGACAACATGTCCTTGCTCTGAGGGGCTTGTAATCCAGGTAGGCAGACAATGCAAAATGTGCTAGGAAAACCCAGAGGAGAATTTGTCCGAGTTTATTTCATTTATCTGTTCTTGACGATGGGCAGGCAATGTTATTTCTGCTGACTAGACTGTGTGTGTGGAAGGAGGAGTGCCAGGAAGGAAAGGGCTTCGTGTATGTGTTGGAGGGGAAGAATGAGCGCAGAAATGTGAGAGAAGTCTGCAGAAGGACATCATTAAGTGAAGAAGGGGAAATTTGTCAGCCGAGCTAAGCATCAACCTGCCTCTCTTCTGAGAGATGAAGCAGAGACACAGCCAGATAGAGGAAGCTATTGGAGCTCATGCAATGGGCCAGCAGCAGAGTTGCACCAAAGTCTCGATGTTTAGGAGCTCTAATCAGAGATGGAGGATAATACACTGATTCCTGGCCTTGTCTTTGATTTCTGTTGGGTATTAGGCAGCTTGGGGAGCTATTAGAGGTACTAGGTAGTGAACGAATGCAGGAAGATCCCTGATTCTCTGCTATTTCTTCTATTAGTTGTATTTACATTTCTCAAAGTTTTTTGGGGGAATGGATGTACAGGAATGAGATCCTGCTGAGCTGCTTGACAGAGATTTACTTCCAAGTGGTCTGGAGACATTTGACTCATTTTTAGGATCTTCAGATCTCCTTTAATCAACTTGACCCATTGCAGATTGATCCACTGAAAAGTGTTCGGGGTGTTCAAGAAATCGTGAGCATAGCCAGCTGCTGCAATGGGTGCAGCATTGCAACCCAGGAGAACAGGCAGAACAGTTGAGAGAAAAACAATATATATATATATATATAAAAAAATATAAAAGGTGTTTATAGGTAGCTTGTGGAAAAGTAAAGACTGCAAGAAGCACCCAAAGGGATCTGACGTATGTGAGAGTGGTTTTGGAAATTAGCTGTTGTGTCCCTGTTTCTGGTGCTCATTAAATCAGAGAAGTGACTGTGAGTGCTGAGTACCATAAATATGAAAGCTGTTATCTCATTTGCTCAGGAAATTAATAAACTGTTTCAACTGAATTCCAAAAGCTGTCTCCTAATGGGAAAAGCTTTCAGTTTCCTTTTTTTTTTTTCTTCAGTTGTTTCATTGTTATGGTCAGAAGAAAGCTAATGGAAAAAGACACCAGCGCATGCCAATACGCTGTGTCTCATGCCTTGAAGGGTCAGCAAATCGCACCACAAAGACTGTTCTTTTGAGTAAGGATTTGCAAGATCCATCTCCTTTTGAAGGTTAAATAGGGTTAGCGAGGGAAACAAAAGCAACAGTTTTAAAAATGTTGAGGCAAAATACTATATTGCCCATCTTGAGGTTTTTGTCCAAGAAAGCACAGGTCTTTGCTGTGGCCAGATATAAATTGCAGTAGGTTCTTGGTGTGTYTTTGTTGAGGGAATCCCTTTCTTCAGGATATCTGTATGTGCTGGAAGTAAGCTAAGGAGGATGAGCATAAACAGAGGAATTTGTAATTAAGATTAAACTAGATAATGAATAAGATATGCTCCTCTCAAAAAGCAGCGCTTTGTATGGTGGTAGCTCTAGTCCATGATGACAATTAGATTAACAAACCATGTAAGTCAGATGAGATGGAACATTTCAAAGTTAAACCTATGAAGGTGGTAAAAAATTATTAGTTCTTTTGCAGAAATCTAAACTTAGATTTTGAATTTTCATGTAGATATTGCTACAGTCCATTTTTTATAGGTTTATGTAGTTAATATTCAAAGAATGAGTTTGAAATTCAGTGTTTTGCAAAAATAGGATAGATTGCTGCATAGCTGTAAGTTTTTTGACCCCTGATTTTAATCTACTGAAAGTTGTTGTAACCAATGGAGCTATTCAGCATTTTTTTTTTAATGCCTGTCTGTCCTTGTTAATTAGAAGTGTACACATTGGGAAATTAACTATGAAATACTAAAAATGATAAATTATTTCTTATTTGAAAGTATAAATTAAAGGTTTAGTGTATATAAAATTTGTCATGTTTAATTGCAAGTTCAATTAAAATTCAGGATAATGATGATTTATACAGGTTTCTGTGTAATTTGATATTCATTAGCTTAGCCAGACACATGCTGATATTAGCTCGTTAATTATGTTTCCTTTTGTTGAAAGCAGCCTTGTGAAAGCAATCTGCTCAAAGTTTTTTAAACTCATTCTGCTAAATGAATATTTGGCAGCTGTTCATGTTATTGAGATGGTCACTGTGGCTTCACTTCACTCATATGCGGCATCAATCATACCTACTGTATGACAAACAAGAGTTTCTCATTACAAACCCATTTATGAAGGTTATGGTTGACATTAAAGAGCTATTGCATGGCAATATGATATTGCTTTATAGTAACATTGGGATACAGCTGCAGCTAGAAACAGACTTTCCCACACAGCCAAAATAAATACAGTTTAATAAGGGGACAGAAAAGGAAGAAGCTTCAGAGATGGCTTAAAAGCAAATAATTTAGGCAGCGCGCGAAGTGCAGAGCCACTTTCACATCTTTGGAACGTGGCACACGAGTTACTCGACACTGCAAAAGATGTGAGACTTCAGCGTATGAAAAAGTAACGTGTGCGACCTTCTGGTATGTGAGCTTGGTGTTCCTAACACTCACCTCTAAGTGGAACTGACCTGAATGATTTGGGGGTTAGTTGTCATGTTTAGTCAGGTACTTCCAAGAGATAACTACATACTAAGTGGCCTTAATTTCCTGAGAAGGGAATCCATTCTTTGAGAGGAACAGGCTGTGTTTTGGAGGCCTCCACTGTTGGCATGAAGTAATTTTGTGGAATTGTTAAGGTTGCGGGGGATTGAGCAGCTTAACATTTCAGGATCGCTAGAGATTTTTATCTGAAAATATTTGAGGTAAATGCATTTACTGTTTAATGAAAAGACAAGTATAGCTTTGAAGGATTGATGGCATGAAATGGAATCTTTTTGTTTCTACGAAAAAGAAAATGCGTTCGTTCGGAGGGGTTGTAGCTGCTCTTGGGATTTGCTGTGGGACAGCGCCCATTTTTCCTTTGATTTTTCAGCTTGCTTAGCATAAAAGTTACGTTTAATCTCCTGTTACCTTTTTTTGCATGCTGCTATAGCTCTAGTAAAGGCTTTTTGACAGACAGGTCATTGCTGTTGACTCCCTTGGAGGTGGAACCTGGTAGGCCGTGGGGCTGGGTGTTGCGTTTCTGTAGSCAGGATGCTTGTTGCTACTGTAGGGTTGGAGGAAGAGCTTAATATGAGAAGCAGATGTGATAGAACACATTTGCAAATCAGGAAATTGGAATACTTTGAAAGCCTTTGAAGGGGATAGAAATTTTGCAGAGATGATAGAAATCTCCCAAGGTTCATCACACTCCTCCTATCCGCCTCAAGTGTCTGTCTYCACTTCTTTGGTTTTGTTGTTTAGATAGAAAACATCTGCTTTGCAAATGAAAGGAACTTAATTTTGGTTACTGTCCAGAGATTTTTTTTTTATTGGATTAAAGATAATTGTTCGAGGGCTTCAACTGGAAGAAAGTACTCATTGAATATATGTCTAGCAAGGACCACTGACTGATAGGACACATTTAGATACATGCAGCAATTTTGAGGGTGGTTGGTTTTAAGGTTTGCATTTAGTTTCTCGTGTTCCACTGTAGAAGTAAATGTTTCATTTAATTTAAAATTTTACATAGGAGTGACATAAAAATAGTAAATATCTCTTCTTCATTTTTCACTGTAGAAGAAACTCTTAGGGCTCTTCTTTTGTGTTGCACCTAGTTCCTATAAATCCCATACTCTTCACAAGGAAGGAATAGAGGGATTTTCTGCATTCATCCTTTGTATGTTCATCACTTAAATTAGTACTTCTCACTTAAAAACACCCACCAAGAAACAAGAAGACAGACTTCTGGAAGAGCACAGAGAGCAAGCCCATTGACTCAACCTGTTGTTCTTACCTACTCGCCGAGGATAATCGCACTTAGACTTCTGTTTGATAGTGCTTCAAYTAGGCAAAATAAAATAGAATTTTCTAATAAAGTTGTGCACAATATTTTAGGAAATGTTCTGGACCTACTTTGGAATGCTTTTTGTCCTTTTGATTTAAATCAAGATGCTATGTAGGTCTCTGGACCAAGTTAACCTTGTAGGAAAACGCTGTAATCCTTGGGTGGGAGAACTGGTTGTCGTAAAGTTTAATTTTAAGGTGGACTAATATGGGGATGATATTTTTGTCAGAAGAAATGCTAATTAGCAGATAAAGTTTGTAATAGCTTTTCTCAGTGGATTGGGAAGCCAACTTGTCTTTATTATACAGTCGTTATTTTCCTGTGTTTCAAGGCTAATATGCCCTTCTTTAACATATAAGAATACTATTATAAAGTGTGGAAGAACGCGTAATTTGTTGCTTTTTTTGATTTTCAAGGCTTTATTAATTTTCATGTATAGCAAARGGAAGTATCCTCCTGATTATAAGTAACAGCAGCTTTTGTATAGAAGCACCTGAAAAATCACCATAGGCATTTAAGGAAATTTTTCATCCCTAGGTGCAAAAGCATGCCAGTGATTGCTTGTTGAGCAAGACCTTGTCAGCTTTTTATCGCAATGCGTTGTTGGTAATAGTTTTAAAATTATTTATAGAATGGATCCCAGCTGTACTGAAAATGGCATCATTTAATATGTTGTCTGTGATTCTCATTAGCTTTTTTGCCTAAGGGTTATGGAGAGAACAAAGGTTTGGCTGTACGTCTAAGATTGAGCACTATATAAAATTTTAGTCAGGGGACTTGTTGACCTTATGTAAAGTTACCTCTTTGAGAAGCTTTTTATATGAGGGCTGCAGTTGCTATGGAAGTTGCCTAAGCCTAGCAACTGCCGGTGGCATCCATGCAATGTATTGCAGAAGTTTGCTCTCTAAATAGGAGTATTTGCTCACTGCAAAGTTTACATCAGTGTCACGTATGGGAGTAATGGGTGAATGGAGTGAGTTGTGTCTTTAAAGAAATATTTTTCACATCAAGCATGCATGTGAAAGGCAATCCTTTGCTCCATGTGCAGTTATGTTTTCTCCACTGAATGCAGTTAAAAGTCACGGCCTTTCAACTAAAATTCTTTTGCATCATTCACGAYGTCTCGGTAGCTTGACACAGAATATTGCAGTACCTTTTAAGAACATATACTCGGATGAGTTGTAGAGTATGTTTTTCCCTCTGATGCTTGTTCTCTTTTTGTGCGGTAGCCCCTTCCACTCTTTCATCTTAAACTGCAATGTTTCGATATTCAAAAAGCAGTCTTGAAGGGCTCCTCTCCTAATATATTCAATGTGGATCATCACTCCAGTGACATTACCCGTTATTTTGCATCTGGTGGTGCTCTTGGGAAAGGTAGACTTGAGCAACAGCAAGCGCTGATTGCCGCCTGCCTGCGCGTATGGCTGACTCAGCAGGACCTCGCTAGGCTGACTTAAAGGATAAGACAAAATCCTACTATTACCCTTCTCCTCAGGGACAACTGCCCTTCTCCATCAAGAAGACAACCACTCAGCCAGAAAGATTGACTCCCAGAAATTCACCACAATCACTTTAGTAGTTTAAATTTCAGGTGGGACTAGAATTGATGGTGTTGAGGGCAGAGGCTCAGAGCCTTGAATCTTTATGCTTAAGTGAGTTAAGCAAAACTGCTGGCTCCGAAGAAGTCTCTGTATTTCTTTTTAACAGCTAGAAAATAGGATAAATGAGGAAGGGAAAATGCAGTTGCCATTTTTTAGATGAGTAGAAGGTATTTTAGCCCTTTTAATAWTGAGGAACTGAATCCTAAATTATTCTTCTATCTTAGCTGAGTGTGTATGTTGGTGTCTGTGTGTGATTGGTAATGGTTTAAAAAATAAAATACAATAAATATTTCCGTGTTAGGTAAAATTGTTGCAAAGAACCTTAAATCTAAGTCTTTATACACAGTATTTTAGAGACTGGACATCAATATACGTAGCAAGCTTCTTAGCCAAAATAAGCTCAGTGAGACAAAAGAAATAGTAGAATATGCTAGTTTACACTTGCTTTTCATTAAGCACTTTTAAATGAGAGACACTGCTACTCCTATTTACTTTCTATCAGTAGCAATATCAGCTCGTTGGCGTGGCCCACAGGTGTGTACCCTGTCCCTGTAGTCTATGTTTGCTCATATAAGAGAACAGTGGATTTCTTCCTTGTGTGGTGATCATGTTCTTGGAGGTACAACTGTCTTGGACATGCTGAGCACTATTTGCATTTTTAAATCTCACCAACATTATATATTGTTTTGCCAAACAAAATAGACAATGCAAAAAATCTCAGCAGGACACTTTTTTTTTCTGTTTTTATTATGGAATGATTTAAATAAAAAAAAAAAAAGTTGTAATAAGCTCTGGTATTTTATCAGAATAACGTATGAACACTTTTTTGTTTATACTACTTCCAAAGCCCGTTTGTTATATGGAAAAAAGGAAAAGAGCAAATCAGCAAAGGAATGAACCAAACATACTGCCACTCACTGTAGCTGATTCACAGGATGAACCCTCTTAATTTTTTTGTACTGACACATCTAGAAAATGGTGGCAAGTTTCAATGAGAAAGTGAGGAGAGCTGGTGCTCCTGCTTGCAATCAATCACTATTACTGTGCTATTGAAAGTGTAATGCTTTCTAAGTAGAATATGGTTTTCATGCAAAAGTGGAACTGGACCAAGATACAGGGGAGAGTGTGAGTGGGAAGAGGATTTTTATTATTTAGACCACTCGCAAGCCTCATGGACATAACCATAGTGAAATTTGAAGGACTTTTAGCAGTGGGAAGGTATCCTAATTTTTCCATCAACGTGTCAAAACCTTTTTATTTTTTCTATGTTACTCTGCCTCTGGTAGATGTGTGAATTTGACCTGTAAAATAAGTGACAGGAATTAGGAGGTAGTCTTTGTAAATTCCAGCTTGTTGTTTATTCCACCATTAAGGCATCACAGCTAATGAAATAGGTGCAGTCTTATGATCACAGCCTTTTCTAACCCTTTTCATAGAAAAGGGTTAAATCACTATATGTGCAGAGTAAATGGATGTTTTAGTCATTAATGGGAACTCATTGCTTTTTTTTTTTTTTGCTAACATTTCCATATGCATTCTCTGTCTGCTTCACTTTACAGAAAACTGCTTCCTCCTTTAAAAATAGACAGGAATCTAAATTACTATTAAAATTTAGCTCACTGCAGTAGTAGTGTATTCATAAAATGCATCTCACCTTCAATGGAGAAGGGAATAGGCTTTGTTTGTGTTTGGGTATATATTTCTGTCCTTTTCTTTTAGGAAATGGATAGACTAAGAGCTTTAATTGCAAATATTGGAATGGTGAGTAGAGCAAAAAAGAGAGAAGGGATGAATTTTACAAATGAGTGTTTATAAAATCCTCATAGATTTAAAGCAGTTTTGTGAAAGAAGTGAGATATCCCCGGAATCAAYTTGGTAATTCTTCAATTCATAATGGTGGTGTTTGTATTCATGAGATAGAAATTACTTAAGAATTAAAACAGGAAAAAAAGGTGGGGGGGAAAACAGTTTGTTGTGAGCAGTATATAGACTATTACTATTACTTTTTTTTGTTCTTTGTGTTTTTTTTTGTTCTGTGCTTTTTTTTTTTTAATTGTAGTGGAAGAATCTGCAGATGGTTCCTTGTTTATCTGCTTTAGTTAACATTTAATATCCTCTGGGATGACTTAGATGATGTATTGAAAATACTATTTTCTCTTTTGACCAAGTGAGCATAGCTTGATGAACTGTGAGAGGTTTCTTGTTTTGTTTTAAGTTGCCTAAAGCTGCAGGGAAATATGACTTTAACCCAAGTTTCTTATCCCTCCAGCTGAAATAGCTGATAGCACCTCTAGTCTCTTAACAGTTGGAAAAAAACTTTTTTAAAAGGGCTATTAGAGGAAATAACAAACTCTTCCTGATGTTACTAACAAATATTTTTACTGCCTAAACAGCTTTCCTTTGGGAGTGCACGTAAGAGTGTAATCTGGCTCTGTGAAGGCTTTCAAGGAGGTGCCACTGAGAACTCTGCTATAGAGTTGCTAACTAATGGCACCGTACCAATTAGTCTCTGTATTTTGAACAGAACCCTATGTTCATGAGGGTCTCGGTGTAAAATTATCTGTAAAAACCAAAAGCAGATATTTTTTAAGGTGGTGTCTTTTATAGGAAACATAGGACCAAGATAGATGAAAAGAAGAAATAAGTGACTGTCTCAGTATTGTACTTCAGTAGTGAACTTTTCCACTTTTTCCACTGCTTGAGATCATTTTTTTTTTTATCTATGGAAATGAGATGTTATGAGCAAAAAGCACAAAAGCAAAATGAAGATGAAAYGTTTAAAACTGCCCTTAACTATATACAGACAGTATGTACAAATTATATTTCACTGTCCTGAAAGCTGATGTCAAGGAGTGAATGTTGATAATTTGATTCACAGATTTATATACTCATACATTCTTTCAGGCAAAATTTCCTATTGGAATTTTGAGCTCAAAAGGATCTAAGAGGAAATAGCAGGGTTTTCTGCATCCAACTTTAAGATCCTTCCCAGAGAAACAGAGTGAAGTACCTGCGAAATACCTCACAGTTTGGAAGGGAAGACTTCTATTTTACTTGTGAGTAGTAGAGTAGGAAGGGGGAACATATTGTTCCAAAAAGCTCTGACTGAAAAATTGTCACAATGAAATATGTGAATTTAATTGGTTCAAATCAATTTGGAAGGGGGAAAAGAAGCTGTGGACTTCAAACTTCTATCTCTTGCACTGAGGCCAGATGCTTAACTGTTGGAGACTTTGAAAAACACTTTATTTTTGTTGATGATTCCTTTTTACTTCAAAAAGGAATAAAAAGCAGTTAAAATCAGTATATTTATGAACAACAATTGTAACACAAGTCTAAATTTTCTGGTAATCATTACTTCCCTGTGGAGCTACTTCATGGTCCCCATCAATTGAGCCTGCCTGTCTTGGTTTATTTTTCTGTTCCCCAGAAAAAGAATTCTTGAGCTTAATAAACAAACAAACTTATCTCCCTCAAACCCTATAACTCTGTATGTGGATTCAATTCATAAGTTTGTAAATAATGATGACTATTTGGTTGGCCATCACCAGAAACACCAAAATGGCTGTTACTGTTGTTTCTCTTGTTGGGAAAAACAATATTTAAGCACACAATATCATTAATGCCCACTTCCTCCTCTTGGTATAGATTTATCTTTGAAAATCGCTTCAAGAAGGGCTATAGCAGCTAAGTTGAAAGAGGACCTTTCACAGCCCCATACAATAGCTTCTTTAGCGTCTTTTATCTAGAGATTAACTTGCTGGAAGTCTGAGAAAATGCAGTGAAGGGCACTGGCTCATGTTTGAGTAGAGGGGAAACATTCTGGAGTAAAAGCAGAGATGTGAAAATATGGGAATGCAAAAATGTGAAGTGAACAGTCGTCGTGCAAGGGAACGGATGAAAGAAAGGAAATAACCATGAAAGAAGCAGTTGTAGTGGAAAGCTGTTGGAGATGGTTTTAGCGCCGTGTTTGAAGAGAGGTGGTGAAGGTCAGAATCCCAGATGGGAAGTGCAGTAGAGAAAGCAAGTCAAATAGGAACTGGGTTTATGCTGATTTGCAGAGATTAGAAGCACAGAGAGACAAAGTAACGAGTGAAAGGATGCAGCAGTGTGAGGATCAGCGGAGGGCACCCTGCAGTGCAGACTGGAAATGGGAATGTTAGTAGTTCAGTAAGAAGRCAGTGTCTTGAATAGGTTGCTTTGGTCAGAATAACCATCTTCAGTTTGCTTAGTATATCATTAAAACATYTTAGTGACGTAAAATGAGTGAAACTAGGTGTACTTCAGAATCTCCCCTTTTTTCTTATTGTTAGTCATTATTCCCTCTTAAACTATTTAAAATGTTCAATGAAGAAAGTAATCTGTTTATATGAAAGTTCTTAAATTTCAGAAACTTTCCTCAATGCTTTTGTTGGAAAGGAAAGAAAGGATGGAAGGATTTGGGCACAGCTCAGTGCTGTGAACATGCTCTATAGCTGGTAACCGATGAGATTTCCAGTAATCATGTTGCCCTTGAAACCCTAAACTGAAATTAGTGTCATATTAACACATAGTGGGTGGGATGAAGATGATGCAATCAATTTGCAGGTGATGTAAAATTTGATTSCAGCTGGCTAACATAAGGGAGTGAGGTGCAGAGGGTTAAATRAGCATTTTTAAAAATCAAATAGATATGGCATAAGGAGTAATTTTTCATGTGTTTTTCTGCAGTGCCACTGTAGTATGGGAAAAACATTCAGAATAACCTCACCTTACATAGACCTGGGGAAGTCCAATTGCGTTTTATTTTATTGGTAATTGGGTTACAGGAGCACTATAAACATTTCTATAAACGTTACTTTTAGGGGGATTATCAGGTACTATTTCATTGTAAATCATCTTTTAGAAGCTATAGCTGTTGTTGCCTTAGCTTGGCATTGGCCTCGTCTCCTTGGTTTAAATAAGTTCCAGAAGTCTAAACTTTTACAGTTTACCTCTTGACATGCACTTAATGAAATGGCAGGGTGAGTCCAAGAAGATCTTACCTGAGGGTGAGAGCTCAGATATACCAAACAAAGAGCTCTCTTCTATTATAGTCGAAAGAGTAACGTAATTGAGACAGCTTGAGCTACTTAATATGTTTGCATACTGATTGCAGGATTTAATTATATCAAATTGTCAAAAATCCACGCTGGTAACAACGGGAACCAATTGGTACCAAACGAGAGTGTTGCTGGTTGCCAGCTTTCCCCTTGCTTTAACAGAAGAGCCCAGTTACCAGTYGCCAAGGGTAGGCTTTAAAAGCTGAGAACTACTACTGTAGTAAAAGATACCGGAGTCTATTTAATTTGGTTTATCTTCAGATCTGTGAAAATGCAAGCCTTTGTGTATAGAACAGTGTATGGAGAGTAAGTGGTGTTTATCACTGGCCATGTCTGCTGATGGCATATTAGCAAATTTTTCCATTTGCCCTTCTACAAGATAAGGGGGGAGACGCACTAATTATTTCCTTTTTTTGTTTTGTTTTGTTTYTCTTTTTGCTTTTTTTTTAAGTGTGTCTGCCTGAAATTGGTTACGAGGCCCACATGAAAGATATTCCTCAAGAGAATGTTATTCCTGTAGGGATTTTTTTTAGTCCACCAAGAGAGACTCATTGTGGCATAGGACCAAGATGTAGGCCAAGTGGAAATACAGCAAAGTGATTTAATAGAAAAGGTAATTCCTATTCAAACTGGATGGTCCCTTATTCATTTCCTCGGATTATCATCAAATTTATGTCACCAGCAAAGGAGCTTTATTGAGTTTCACAGATATATTCCTTTTGCTTTCATTGTCATTAGTTGGCACACTGACATTTTCATATGTGTCTCAGCTAATGCCTCAAAATTACTCCATCTACAAATGTAACAATTGAACAGATAATTTTAATAAGATTCAGCTTGACTTCAGACTGCACTCCTTCCTTTCTTTATAGAATGCAAATTGTAACCTGTTTTTAAAGCCGTGCAATGCAGTGAACTTTAATGGGATTTGACAACATCATATTAAGCACAACAACTACGCATAATGTACCGAAAAATTGGACGTGAAATTGGAAACATAGCTGAGAACAAAGTAAATTTACATGGTTTGGTAGTTTGAATGTCTGATATCATATTCTCTCATGCAAGCTCCATAAAAAGCAAGGGATTTAACAATGGATATCAGCGGAAAGTGCTTTTAAAGTTAAAGCTGATGGATGGCTTGTCAAAAAAAATAATTGCATTGGTTGGAAAGTCGGGATGCGTGCTGAGGGGGAGAGAACAGGATATACAGAGAGGATGATGGGAAGTGACAGTGGTCTGTCAAGAAGCAGTGGCTGCCCAGAGAAGTGTGAAGCCAGAGCTATAAGGTGGCAGAGTAGAACAGGCTGTCAGAGCGGGAAAGTGGCTTTAATACCCTGAAAAGCAAAGGAATCCGCCTGTCAGCCTTGCTCAGCCGTGCTGAAAGAGGAAAAGAACATGGCATAAAGTTAGAGACATTAAACGGGGAAAAAAGAGAGAGGCCAGCGAAAGCCAGCGCGGAGGGGTGGGGAGCTCTTATGGTTTTAAATAGACAAATGACACATTTTTGGGTGCAGCAGGAAAGCCAACTGTCGAAGGAATTTCGAGCTGAGTAGAGGCTTTTTTGAAAAAGCAATACAAGGTGATCAGCATCTATTTCTGGTGTATCTGGACATACCACCTAGTCCTGCGACTGTCCCTGCTCTTCCATCTCGCGCGGCTGTCCTGGCCYGGCGCTGCCGAGAGAGGCAGGAATGGGGCTGTCATGGAAGCTGCTCATCCTCCATCGCCCCTAGAAGCACATGAAGAAATCTGTATTTGCATCAAAATCTAAGCATCTTTTCAGCCACATATAGGATATTRGTTTAGAAATGTGATTATCAATCTAACCAAACATTTTATCCTTAGTTTTCTTAAAATACCCAGGATAACTTGGTTTTCTATCATTAGCTGCTCCTTCTGTGGTGCYACACAAATAACATCATCTAATCAAATGTGTTTAAAAGTTTTTCTAGAATGCTGCTTTTAGGGAAGGGAGAGTTGAACTACTAAATTTACTTGCTGTTTAAAAGTTTAGCAAAAAAAAAAAAAAAATTATATCAACTGTCAAAAAACCCACTTAATATTTTCTAACTGCAGCTCCCTGTACTCATGTTAAGAAATATATATTCAAGAGAAATGAACATTAAAAAAACCCTATTTCATTAAATTTAAAATGTATTTATTATATATTTGGCATAGGATAGCACACTAAATAGTGCTGTGCTACAAAACTGTTACGTAAGAAAGGCTTTAGAAATGCAGTCCATGTTCYTCTATTTTTAGTGTATTGTTTTAGCACTGCTGAAGAAATTGAGTCCTTWAGAAAAATGTAAATAAAAAACAAGATATGATTGGTACAGAGACATTAAAAAGGTGCAAACTGTAGGTTAAAGAAGTTCAGGGATACAGCTAGATTATTAAAAAAAAAACTTATTTTAATGGAAGCTGCTAGAAAATATTGTTAGGTAGATTTTAGTGCCTTTTGGAATTTGACTTTTGACAATTGTATGGTTGAGCACATGAAGCTACTAACTACAGTGAAGTTTCTAGGTGTTGCTTTACAGAACTTGTTCTGAATGCTGCTTAGGCTTTGTTTAAAATAAATTCTAAGTCAGTATTTCTCATATCAAGATGCAAAGGAGACGAAGATTACGGTTTATAATTATAAGCACTTCCAGATTTTAAGGCTTATGTTTGAGTTATAATGACAAGGTAATTCAAACAAGGACTTGTTAATGTTTTGGCTCAGGCTTTTTGTGTGTGTGTGAGCTTTATTTTTCTTGCACAGTGTTGCATTAGAAAATCCATTTTCCTTCTTACAAATACATATTATTGAATAAGAAGCATTTATGTCGTGACTGTGATTAAGAGGTAAAAATCTATATGAGTAGTTGCTCCCCTAATTTGCTTATTCCTTTTGTTTGGTCAGAATYGCATGCAACCACACACATTCATTAATATTTTTTAGAGATATATTAAACACAATGTATTTATTTTTGGCTGATATGATGATCCCAACTTTTAAGGATTTGGCATATTGAACCATGAGGACATAATATGCTTATGGATGCAATTTCAAATCACATAATGAAGGAAWGGCAAAAGAAAATACAGCTTTCCTTTTCATATTAGTATCTAATATAAATTCACAAAATATACAAAGAAAATACTGTAGTCGACACCTTGATATTGTGGGAAGTTCAAATACATGATCTAATAGTTTGCTTTTCTTTATCCTTGCAATTTTTTATAGGTTTTTTTTTTTGTTTGTTTTGCTGCATAAGTATTCATTAGAATATATATAGATTAAGCAAATGCAAGAAGGATAAAGCTTTGTATTTTGGCAAAATGAAAAAATAATTCAGAGTTTGAATAGCTGCACTCGACTGCCAAATAAGATTCCATTTTTGTGCCCTTGTCCAGTCAGTGAAGGCCCTAACTAGGACTGCATAAACGCACCAGAATGTGCTCTGTTTGCTAGGCACAAAACAGCTACGCTGGGGAGATAGAACTGCAACCTCTGCTTGTTTTTTCCTCACTCCTGTAGATTCAAAAATTCCGCACTGTTGTTTGGAAGGTAGTATATTGTGTATTAATAGCTGTTTTGGTTTGCAAATAACACCTCTTTGTGTCACTTTGTGGTTCCAGGAGGGTCACTGGTTTTTTACACTTTGCGAAGATTGCTGCTGTTATCTGTAAATCTATTGCTTGGACAAGAATGGGATTACACGATATGATTTAAAACAGTATCAGCTGTATTTTATTCTTTTCCCAAGGAAATAACCCCTTACCTTGTATAGCTTAAAAAATAAATAAATAACCCCCCACTACATTTGGCAACAAAGCTTCTGCTTTTATTGCCTCGGGAGTATCTGAATAAAATGTCTTAATAAGCAAGATATAAGGGCAATGAAAAGGAGAATAAATCAAATTAGCTGACTTCTTAAGCTTGGAGCACCCTAAATAGTGTTAGTAGTTATCTCTTTAATAAAATGGACTTAATGAGAAATATAGATGGTGGTATTTAAATGATTGTATTTTTGTAACTTGGGTATTGGCTTCCAAAAGTTTAGGATGATGCAATTTTGTCAGGTTTTAAAGTAATGAACTGTTGAAATCACCTTTATTGTGCTATAGCAAGAATGCAGTTCCATGGAAAATGGGATAAGCCATACAAAGAGGACGAAATAGTGGATTACCTTTAGTAATGTCATATCACAAGACAGCAAAGGATAGCACTCATCTCACGAGCCATACAYGTAGTCTGCATATTATTCACCAGTTTACCCCAAATTAGACGGGCACATAGTAGCGCCTGAATAAAGAGTTTGAGTGTAACAATCAGTAGTTAGACTGGATTTTGAAAAGCCATAACAAAAATTATGCAAGATTTCCTTCTAAATCTATTATCCTGTTGTGGGTACTTGCTTATTTGTAAGCAAAATATAAATTCCTTTGACAGAGTATAGCTGTAACATCAGATCTGGTACCTCCCAACCCCCAGGGAATCAATTTTCTGGAGGGAACTGATGTCAGACCAGTGTTGGTATCGCAAGTGTGGTGCCCTGAACTTCCGTTCTTCTATGCTTTGCTGCTGTCTGTTTATTCAAGCTCCTCATATAGCTCTCATCAATAAAATGGGTGGATATTTTTTCTGTATTACCCTGTGGTGCCTATAATTATTTACAAATGGGAAATAGAAGGTTAAGCTGCTTTTTTGAACTATGCCCAATGAAGCAAACTTTTAACACCCCAAAAATTTATACTCTCTGTAATAAGATCACACCTCTCCTCGTACTTCCAAAATGTTTTGTTCTGTAATGGAGCCCCATACCTACCGGTGGTGTGGGCAGCTATTGTGGGATTTGGTCCAGTGTATCAGTCTTTCTAGAGAAACCATACAGAAAACAGCAGCGTGAGATACGACAGCAAAGGATGTGTTAACTTGATTTGTAAGCCCTTTATAGCTTTGGTAGGAAGGCGGGTGCTATGAAGAAAAGCCCCACTCTTGCTGATCTAGGAGGCAGCAGGATTTGGAAGGTTTTCCAGTAGACCTCATCTCAGCAAGATCATAGAAAAGCATGTTTGCTGCTTTGTTTGCCACAATTCACATTTTAGAGGATAAAGAGGACTGGGAGAAGGTTGAGTCTAGCTGGGGTAAAGGGTCGAGTGAACAGAGGTGCTCAATGTTAGCAAGAGGAGGTCTGTCCTGTGCCTAAACCTGAATCCCTGCTTTGAGCACTCTGGAGCTGTCCCACATTTAAGTGCTCCTCCTTAAGTGCTAATCAGGGTGCCTAGAGTTTGAGCCAGCTTACACTTGTGGCTGTGTATAAACTGCTCTGTCACACTGAAAAGTAGAAGAAGGAGGGTTTGCATGCTTCCGTTTTTACTTCCATGAGGGGGGAAAACACCCTCACACTCTTCACCCACCGTGTTATTTAACAGGAAAGAGATAATTGTGCCCATAATTTGGGCCTGTGTGTTTATTACTGAGGATGTTTTAGAGTGGTTCTAGGGTAACTTTTTAGAACTTCAGTCTAGAGGCTGCTTCTCTCTCCATGCCCCTTAAAACCTAGGGGTGAGGATGCCTGCCAGCAGGTGTTAGGTTTTGACCCATCTCTAACCTGAGACAGGAAACAGTAATAAGAACCTATTAGTGTGGAAAAGAAATACTGGTTACTTTTGTGTGGAGCTCTAATAAACTTTAGGCATCTTCACCTAATAACCAGAAATGACAAAAGCAACTTAATAACGTTGTTTTCAGGCCTGTTTGAAATATTAGTAGAGGGGATTGAAGCTCAGTGAATTTGTTCAACCAAACGTAACTGTAGCCGCATAAATAACAGATACTAACTTCTTTTTCTTTATTGAACAAGTCATGTCCTGAAGGCTTCTGTAAGTCACTATGAACCAATATTCTGCTTAGAAACTGGTTTTATTGTAATATAACTTTATATGACTTAAACCTTGTCAAAAAGGTCATGCAATCCATTACTACTGCTGTTCCAGTTAGGGGTTTTTATTTTTTTAAACACAGAAGTGACTTTTTAGAGCCCTTTGTAGCAGAGCTGAATTTGTTATTTCAGAGATGCTTCTCCCACATCTAGTTTCTATTTCTTGCTGTGTTAAGAATCAAAATGTTTCCTTGGTACCAGCATGTTCTCCCCCTGCTTCCCCACCTTTCTTTCTTTCTTTTTTTTTTTTTTTTCCTGAACTTGGTATTTCCTTCCAGCAAGTGAGGAGCCTAAAGATACAAGGGCATTGAAAAATATAAAGCTGGGCTAGATGGATGGCAAAAAAGGCCGTGCATAAATAAAGGTACCCCTTCTTTCTGCCCTTGTGCCCCGGCCTCAGAAGGAGCAATGATTGTGTGGCTGAAGACCTGGCTGAATAAGTATGTCAGGTACTGATTGGAAGAATGATAAATGGAGTGGCCGAACAAAGGATTGACTTCTCCCAAAGACAGGCCTTTCTTAATGGATGGAAAGGGAGGAAGCCTCATTTAGAAGGGAAAGGCTGTTGGCAGTGCAGATATGACAAAGGGGAAGTCGACAACCATTGATTTACGTTCGGGAATGACAGTTGAAAAATTCAACAATAATCATGACAAATGAGAAGCGATGCAGTCGGAGGAAAAAATGCCAATACGTTAAGCCTGAGAAGAAATGCCAAGGTCACAGGGAAAGGTTCCCAAACTTCTGCTTTTGACAACCCTAATGGAAATATTGGAAAAGATGGGGTGCAGGTTAAAAGGTACGGTCTGGAATGAGGAATTATAGGTGATGCAAATTAGAGTTTGTTCTTTAAAAGGAGGTCATGTGTGTTGCCTGCAGTGGCGTTGAAACGAACTGACCATTAACAGACTGTTATCCTCCAGAGTATTATTAGTTTTTTTTTCCTTCARGAATTGCTGAAATAAATTAATATCAACAGGCAAACAAGAATGTTCATTTTCAAATACCAGTTTGTTGTTGACTGAATAAAGCAGATCTGTAGATTTACCTAGTTCTTATGATACTTCACMTTATTTTTTAAAATAAGATTACAAAAGATTTAGACAATCTGTTAGGTTAGATTTGAGTAAACAAGTCTGGCATTTGAAAAATTTCATTTTAAAAAATCTAAATCAAAACACTGTAGCATAATCTTGTAGTGAAGATGTTTTAAAATAAACTGTCCCTTTTATTTTTGTTTTCTTTTCAGCTTATTGAAGCAATGCTTATGAAAAGGGCAAACTATATTCATAAAACAGTTTTCTTTTAGAGCAAACTGTCTCAGAATCATTATGGGGTAATCTACAAAATTAGAGTRTGCAGATCGTCACTAGTGTAATGAATAAGCAGGTCTCTGTTTATAGGAGAACTTGAGAAAATAACGTTGGTGAGAGAAATGTGCCTACCCAATGGGTTCTATGGAAATGAGAAGGAAGGTAGTGAAATGTTTTATTTGTAAGATGTTCATTGTCATGAATTGCCTTATAAGCTTATTTGTAATTTATAAATTTTATATAGTTTTGTTTTTTAAAAATATATATTTAATTTCCAGCCAACAAAACTCCCTATGAACAGAGCTGAAAAGAAGTTGCTTAATTGGGAGTGATCAAATTACTAATATCTCATTATCACAGCTGCCCTCCTTTTTTTTTCCCCCTTTCTTTCAAATTAAACTGATTTCAAACTCCAGACTTGTAAAGGGTTAAGTCCTCGCACACAAGTATGTGAGGCATTGGTTCTTCTAACTTTACCTGTACTAAACAAGATTATACATTTAAAAACAAATCTGGATTACAGTCTTGGCAAATAATGCCTAAGCTAGAGGAAAAAACAGAGGAGGGGGGGAGGAAAAGCAAGGTTATAAATTGCTAGGACCTGTTATTTGAGCTAAACTAGGATCTATAATGGCTTTTTACTAGTCCACTTATACCTGGGGCTGCAAAGCTGGGATATAAGGAAACTAGCCTCTTTAGATTAAACATTTTCTAATCAGCTTTATCACTCATATCTGAATTTATCTTATTTGAGGAAAATGCCAATATATTAGCAAGCATATATGATACACAAGGTGACCCTACCAACTTAATGACATAATACATTATCCTTAATGAAGTCAATATCTTGTCTTTTAGCTGTCTGTCTATTGGGGCGATTAATTGCAGTGTCATTAAAGTTAGCTCTCTTTTCATTTGAGCTTGACAAGTCGCATAAAACTAATGTTCTTAGTTATCAGCCACTGGAATAGGATGGAGGATGGAGGAAATTGTAGGACAAATAAGGGGGTACTGCAACAGCTAACTTAAAGGATTTTTTCCAATGACTGTTTTCCAAGGCTTCTCTTGCCAACAATGCACTAATAGTTAAAGCATTTGAAACAAAATTATCYGTTTTGGGGGCTTGCTGCTGTGTCCTGAGCTTGAATGAGATCATAATGTACAGCAAACTGTCGAAGGCCACTGTGTTATTAAGACTTCAAGACTGAAAAATTTGCAGGAATAGCCCYATGAGTAAGGTTAAATAAGATTACCTATCTTAAGTTAATGCAATCAACAATACAAAAATATGTATTTTTCTTTTACTCTAGAGCTGCCCATTTATCAGTGTGCAAAATAAATACAAAGCAATTTAGGAAATGAGTTTATATATATAATAATGACTTCACGTCTCTGATAAACAGGTTTCAGTCGGTAGCAACGATACCGATGAAGGTCTGGTGCCCAGTGCTAATTGTAGAGCAAAAGCATCACTCCCTGCCTTCCCCCTACCTCTGAAACTACAAGACAGGATGGCTGTAATTTACAGTGTGTTATCTTTGTCTATAGCGGCAAGATGATATGAAGTAAATCAAGGTACGAGTAATGAAAGACTGAAAATTTATTCCTTGGAGCACACTTTAAAGTGTAGTATCTGTTATAGTGGCACTGCCTGAAGACCCTGAAATGAGACTTGGATGAAGGGCAATAAAGAAGCATAGAGGCTCATGTTAATGTTGTTTGTCTGAGGTTAGTAATTGGGTTCCACTGATGAGTTGTGTGAAGACAAAGTGAGAATCCTAGCAAGTATTGTAAATCTTACATTGTTGGAACAAGAAGCAATCCTAACAAATATTGATCCTTCCTGTGCCCAGAGGCGAGGGAGAAAGCAGCATGCTGCTGAGCCAGTGTTGTTTCAATAGCACCAATTACCTTAGTGAAGCTGGTGCTCTGCATGAAATCCCACCAGGCTCACAAATTGTGAATTATCAATGATTAGGCTTTTTAGATATATCCCCTAAAATCATGCCAGGCTAGTCTTCTGTATCAATTCTCCCTTCAGTCCCCAAAATGTATTTCTCAAAAGCCTTTATTTTCAGCTTTTAAAAAGCTCTGGATAGATTTCAAGTACCTCTTAGGCACTTAATCCTTTCCCTCCCACACATCCCCTTCTCCTCCCCCAAAAAAAGAAAATAGGAAAAGGACAAATCTTACAGCAATTGAAAATAATCTTGGTTATATTTACTAAAGATTTAACTGTTTTTTTTTTTTTTCCTTGTGTCTGATTTACATTAGCTGCTTAAGAATGCATGCAGGAAGTGAGGCAGTTTAAAAGGTTTAGGTTAATAATAATAATAATCCCTCACACTATTCATTTGAAACTTCTGTATACTTTTGACTTTAAATTCAAATTTCTCCTAGAGAAAACTCTCAATCGTGATTATCATTTACAAAATTGCAACGCACTAAAAATTGGCRTTTGACTCTAAATTCCTATGTAGTTAAATGATGCTACTTGCTTTCTGTGTTAGTGATATTTGAGTTTGTGCATATAGAGAGTGATAAAATGCTGTATGAGAGAGACTACCAGAAGCGACGGGGCAGGTGCCAGGAGCAGTGTAGAGGTTCAGATGGTTGATGTCCCTGCCATGACGAGTCTACTGGTGCCTGTGGAGCAGGGACCAAGGGAGAGAGTGGGGTCAGGAGCAGACATGGTAGGAGGATCGTGTCCCAACACCTTCTTGTACTGTGCCCCATCCACTGCATTGTGCCTGTGTCTTCYTTGGTGGCTGTGATTGTTGCCTAAGTGGCCAGTAGCAGCTTTATAAAAGTAAATATATAKAGAGAGAGGAGGGTTGTGTTTTGTTATGGGGTGGGCTGCACCTGCATGGAGCAGACTGGAAGCAAAGATTCCTGGCACTGGGCTCCTTGAGTGAGGAGGTCCCAGAAAAGTCCGCCAGCCTGCTGGACTTTCCATGCAGCTCTTGCAGATGTTGCCATGGAAGGGGTTGTGTTTCAAAGCAAGGTCCTACAGGTGACAAAGCCAACGCCCACTGTTTTGTTGCACAGTTTTCTATTAACCGATTGTGAACCAGAAGCAGTTCCAGTGATTTAAAGTAACTGGTAGGTATGTTTAGGAATATGTACAAATGTTATTATATTATCACTAATAGCATAATGAGAAGTGCATGTCCTCATTGTATACTGATCACAATATAAAGCCATTGAGCATTCGTGCTGCAGCAGAACTCTGAAGCTGGTGGCCAGGCCTTGGTGGTGTTTTGTGAGGGTTCTTATGGTATACAGAGTCCTCTGTGTGCTGAAAATAATTTAATTGCTAGTGCAATCTATTTTCAATAGGGCTTTGCAGAATGTTATTGAAACCACGTTTTTCCTGGGGCTCACACAGCTGTTGAAAGCAATTCTGCCCTGCTTATAAGACTGTTAAATATATTTTTATCTAATATGAAACAAATATGGGCCGTAGAAATAGAGGGTGGATATAGTGATGGTCAATTTTCAGTATGAGATGCATTTTCTAGTGTTACAGAAAACTCYAAATGATACTAAAATATATTATCAAAATTTGAAATAGAGTGGGGGTGTTGTACCCTGCACTGTTTACCATTCTTGGATAATATAGTCTTTCCRTAAGAAAATGGTAATATTTTCTTCTTATTTAAGATTTTGGGTTACCATATGTACAGTTGAACTATAGGTGATTGATTCTAACCCTCAGTATAGARGGTGACCAGCAACAGCAGAATATAACATAAAGCTGCAGGCGAAAGGAAGATTTTTTTGTAGCTGTAAACCTTTTCTATTTAAGGTACAATTTTTTTTTTCATTGTGAGTGCTCCTCTCTGCCTAAACTTCATAGCTTCCATTTTTTCTTTCTCTTTCTCTCTCCATATATATATCTCTGTATATGCTGTGTCTATATATTTATGTATATTTTTTGCTGTTACTGTAGTATATTTTAAATTGTTCACATTTAAACTTAAAAGATCTTTGATGCTCCAAACCCAACAGAAACCATTCCAAGTGCAGTTGGATACCATCTCCTCCAGTAACTTTTCAATTCTCTACTTTATTTTGAAGGACATCTAAAGCAATGGTGATGAGCGGTGCACCATTGTTCAGTCTTTGTCTCGCTCTGCTTTTAGCTTTTAGTGGTAGGTCTGTGTTCTATCATCTTGCATTAGCTGCAGATACTTGTACSTATATATGTGTGTATATGTATGTGCTTGTACATGTCTCTKTACATGTATAATCTATATGCATCTATGTTTCCATGATTGTACCTGTCAGCCACAAGCATTAAGAACTGCAAATGAAGAACACTGCCTGCAAATTTTGTTTATTGTTTTTACTGTAGGGATAGCATTGGTGTATTTTTATGAGGCAGATAAGTGGGGAGTGTTCATTTGTGCCACCTAGCCCCACRTGCCTATCACAAGAGTGTAGCTGTTAATCATACGCTGATCTCTTTCTCTAAGGCTAAACAAGAAACTAGGGACCACTAAAAACATGCTCCCTTTCATTAAAGAGGAAATTATTACCATATATTTTTGTAATAACCAATAACATTTCAAATTACTCACATTTATAGCTTGTAATCAAGTTTATGTTTAACCTCTAATCCTGTGAAGCAGGTAATGATTGGTTTGTTAGTTAACCACTCATGGAAAGTTAAGGGCAGTTAACAGTCTACCAGACTAGTCATTAACTACAGGAGTGACTGATTTCTTGCGTGTTATTGGCATTGTAAACTTAATTCAATGATTTGTAACAGCAATACTAATTCATAAATGCAAATAGTGTATTTTCGTTGCAATKCTGTGACAGGCTGAAAAATTTGGTACTTGTTTTGTTTCCTTTCTTACCTGTGCTCCGTACACCAATCAGTGTGTAGGAGATGGGAAATACTGGCTTTAATCTTAGGCTGTGTGTATGGTCCTTTCAGAACAGGCACAGTGGCAAGTCTGTTAATAGGATTAGTTTAGACATATGTGGACAGCTAGGGTTTGAAGCACTCTTGGATGAGATTTCCTGCTGGTAGGTAAATATGTCCTCCCTCTGTAGCACTCAGAGCCTGTAGCAACAGTGTCATGGCACCGGGTGTATTGTGATATAAATGAAGATGATTCAGCGTGACATGTGCTTTAATTATGCGTTTCATTTAAATACTTTTTGTTCCCTATTATAAAGCACGCTAATTAAAAGGTACTGTTTCACAAGCGTCATTTTGACGCAGAATGAATAAGAGTAGCCTGTTAAATCCTCAAGTCTGCCAAATTTAGGTATCACACAGAGGTTAAAAGTAGAGTCAAACTACGAATTTTCATTGCTTACCCAGGATAGGTTTTCATTTGGTTTGAAWACTTGCTTTAATAATGAATTGCCTAGCTGTTAAAACCTAAATTCTCCAAATGAATAATATCTCCAATATTAGCAATAGAGAAACTGCTTCTAAAAGAGTTGTATAATATGTACAGGCTCATACAAGCTTCAGAAGTTTGTTTACACAAAACAATTTAAATCTTTCAATTTAACTTTCAATAAGTGCCTTATTCCTGAACTCACATATACTCTATGCCCTAGCTAATATAAAGGCCACCATGAGGATTAAATTAATAGGGTCCTTATTGGCAATTTTTTATCATGGTACCCTTAATGGACAGGCTTTAGAAGGTGGTCTGTAGCTCATAGGAGCTATAAACTTACAGAGAAGCAGGGTCTTGGCGTTTTACAAGTTCTTGTGCTGTTATTTCTATATTTGGCCTACTCAGCATTCCAGAGTAAAGATATCAAGAAGGACAGGAAAAATACTGTGTTTTTCCTTAGGGTCCCTCCAGTTCTAATACGGGATCATTTGGATGACCTGTCACCTTGCATACTGGTGTCCCAAAGAGGGGGAACCCCCCAAGCCTGCYGTGTTATGTTTAGAAGAGGAGATATCAGCATGGAACAGCTGAAATGCTCTTTTATGTCTCTTTGCTTTGTTGCACTACTTCTCGTTTAACTSCAGCTCTTGTTCTCTCCGTTCATATGTTTCATATAAAAGCTGCCAATTTGGCAGGGTCCCTGAAAATTTTCAAAAAAAAAAATGTAAATACTGTAGGAAACTGAATGTAATCTTTTAAATCAAACTTGCTGTTTTAACATGCACTCTTCTATGTGTGAACTATAAACACTTGTGTTAAAATATAATCTGGAGTTCAATATTTAATTAGCAAATTTCACAGTGTGTTTTATGGGATTTTTGTATTTAGTTTAAGTTAGGGCAGTGCTGCATTTGCTTTGCTAGAAAACAATCTCACAGATGTAAAACTCTTCGATCCTCATGAACGATAGGACGGACGTGTGGTCTTTCCCAAAAGAGGCAGTTATGTAGAGCAGGCCTTACTCGGTGTAAAGGCTCTAGGAACTATGTCTGTAGAGTCCCTCAAGCTGTTGGAAGCTCCTCAGATGCTTCTAGCAAGGATGTTGATTGATGTCTGCCACAGCTGTATGTTCCTTCTGGAGTGGACATCTCCCTGATAGACACTGGTCTGAATTTACTTATTTCACATAGGTCATCGAACAGCTGTCAGATAATAACAGCTTCAGGTCACCTCTAGCTTGGCCCACATTTGAACCAATGACCTAGAGGTGAAAGGCATTTTCTGGCACTATCAATCCGCTCGGGCATCAAGTCTCCTCCATATGCATCCCCTGGAACATCCACCAGATAAATTGTCTCCGATTTCATTTAATGTGACATCAGATCTTGTAAGAAAAATATCTCACTGGCTTGTCAATGAAAGTTCTTTGATTTGTATTTAACAATATACAGCAGCACTTTACAAAGCATCTCATTTTTTTTTAAACCTGGGGTATTACGTGGGTTAAAGATAGCCATGCTCAAATTGTAGCTTTGCAGTTACGGGCTGATCTACTGTATTGTATGTCCCTTTGGGGGGAAAAAAATGTGAGTTCCAGCCACAGATTATCAGGAAATTCCAGCCAAACTGCAATTGCATTGTGATAATGTGGTACTTTGTTACCGAGCAGGTTAAGAACTGATATCCCCATTATGTAGCATATCATGAAATGAATGTTATTGTTAAGTATAAGGACAGGACATATTAGAGGTATCTTTTATTACACAGTCTTCATTATAAAAGAACAGCTAGTGCTAAAATGTTATCCGTGAGATAGGTAGAGGTACATTGTTCTTGTGCTGCTGTCTCTGATTAAGACTAGGATAATACATGGGTTCCTCCCTTTTATGTCCATCAGGAAACAAGACAGACCAAGGTAAAATAGACGAGCGTATGTTGGCAAAAGATTAAAAAGACCAGCGGTAAAGCCCATTAATAATTCTCATATTTAGGATTTGCTTGGTACTGTACTTACAGAATCTACAACATTTAATCTCTTTTCAGAAAGAGCAGCTGAGAGAACCTTTTTCCCCCTCTGAGTGATAGGCCTAGATTTTCGGAGGCAGCACATTTGTCTGTCAGAGCTCTTGGCTGGTGTCGTGATTTAGTTTCCGTCAAATGATGCTGGTGTCCGGTTGATGATATAGCCTTGCTGGATATGGGGAAATTTGTTACCTTTAGCTTTGACAGGAAGATAATTGCTGATGGTTAACAGAACTGTGCAGAATCCATTGGTTTTGCAGCAACACAAGCTATGGGATCTGCTTCAAGCAGTCAGTCTTTGCACATAAACTTCGGTAGGCGGCTGCTTCGTAAGATGGATTTTATTTTTTGCTGTGCCACAGTATTCTCATGTACTGGTAGCATTAGAAGCTTTTATTGACATGAATAAAAATGATTTTTTCTAATAACAAAGATTTGATGTAGAAGTGTCATTTTTATATCATAGTGTTTGTGATTATTTTTCTAAACAGTTGTCAAGAGGGGCATCAATTACTAAATTTTTCTTTGCCAACTCAGGGAGTTTGCTGTGCAATAATAGGTCAACTATAAATGATGAAAATAGTAAAATATTTACAAAATTAGAAATGAATTCTTAAAGTGTGACACAATAATTTGTGCAATAATTTGTGTTTTGTGACTGTTTCATGAATTTGATGAGATTTACATCAAGCCTGAAGTACTGCTGTTTTTGTGGATCCTGAGGGCCTCTGGAGCTGCAGTAACAAGTTTGTCGCTCTAGTCTGATACGCAGGAGTTGTTTCTTGAACACGACATAAATGCATGGATATACAGCTCTAACTTCCCAGGAGATCTATGCTCATCTGGGCTCTCACCCTAAGAGGATGATATTAAAACAATCTGGCTGACCAGTAGTTCTTTTGAATTGTATTTGCCAGCCTCGCATGGGGCTGGCTGAGTTGTTAACAATGTGTAGGTTAGGATGAGAAGTGATGGGATAAAAAGGATGATTTCATTGAAAGTGCCATGCAGCGGCAGCTCAAGTTTAATGACTTTTAAAATAGCTTATGGGAAGAAAGGAAACAGCATTGCGTTCTCAGGGAGATGTCACCAAGATCTAAAATTAGCGAAGTTATTCTGAAACACCTAACCTTTCCCTCGAAAAACAAAGGATGTTTAAATTGCATGTTGTGCCTCAAAGTTTCAGTCCCCTCCCATTGCCCCCTCCCCCATAACTGTGCATCATTTTATTTTCTTTACGTGGTTTTACCACTGTGTGACCTCGTGTTGTATTTTTTCTGAATGACAATGAAAGTAATTGAAAATATTGATTGGCAGTACAGTTAAGTTGTCAACACAACCATTTAATTTGTCAGGAGGACTTGTTAAATTGTCAAAAATCATATAAAAAAACTCCTTCAGTCACTGATGATATACATTAGAGATGTTCACGAATCAAATGGGCCATTTTTGAGATAAATGTTGAAGAAAAAATCTGAAATGGCTTTCTCCATTTTTTTTTTTTTTTTAAGGTCAGATTAAAAACAATATCTGATAAACACCTGGGTGGTAAACATGTTCAGAAGAATACCTGCATACAGTACTGTTTACTAACTTATGCTTTTTTATACTATTATTTTCCAACAACTCCCTTGAGTCTTTTGCATTTGTACTAATCCAGGTTTGGTGTTACTTCTTTGGCATATTTGTTTAGTTCAGCAGTTTGTTTTAATGTGGATRCTTTGATCTCAGGATTTGTATGCAAGTTATACCCTAAAAGAGAGTGCGATTAGTACTTTATGGACCTTACCTCATTCTTAGGATAATTTTTTTTTTTTTGTTTTATCAATGTGCAACTATGAAAAAACTGCCTTTCACATGATTTAAATCTGTAGCCTTCGTCTTAAATTTGGATACTGAGGTGTGCTACAATTCCCAGAGATGGCACCATTCCGGTTGGCCTCCGAACCCCTCTTTTTAAGTAACTTTAAAATCTTCCTRTCTTTCTTTCATGCCCCAGCAATTGGTAAATGGCATTAAAGGGACCTGATTTTACAGTCAGAAAAAGATGATAAGTAATCTGCAGCTTATGGATAGAATATATGAGGGTAACTTTAAGCACTGGAGGTCTTATACTGTAGGACAAAGATATTATTAAGACTTCCCAAAGATGAGAGGAAAAACTCGGTCGCATGTTAAGTGACGTGGTGATCTGAACCGTGGATAGGTATACCTAGGTTTCTGCTCCACGTTATCATATGTTCTTGAATGAGAAGCATGTGGATGTTGCCTTATTTTCTCTGCCAGTCAGAATACTGTATTAAAAATGTTTCAGGCCAGTTTAACGCACCTAGACATGAAATGTGTTTTCGTCTTTTTCTCTGCCAAGTCTGCATCATTTACTTTCTATCTGAAGGGATGTAACTTGGCATAAAATCAAGAAATTCTAGTATTTGGGATTTTGTATATTTGGGGTACTTTGCAGATTTGCACTATTTGTAAATATTTTGGGATGCAATACACTGTGTTGGTATAAAAATGGAAACGGTTAATTAGATATCACAGCTGGTTTTATTTGTATAAATAACTTTCCTTTTTATGTGTTAGATCTAAGCACATACTTTGTGAAAATAGTAGTATTTTAAAAATATCCATAGTATTTACAGCTGCAACTCATTTTTAATAAAATAGGTTGTTCAGAACTGAAGTCCATTTCTCTAAGCAATCATTCTTCAAAATGAAGAGCCATTAAGAGGAAAGCAAAGATCAGATGGTCTGCAGCTGGATTTAGGAGAGTAGAAGACTGATAAATAAATAAATAAACAAGCCCAAGGCRCAGCAGTGGGGTTTAGGGAATAGTTAGCAATAATAGCTTGTCCTGGGTTAGAGAATTTCAGCCTTATCACATCAATGTGTTAAATAACATTTTCTAAAATATGCTTTTGCCTTTTGAGATTACCAAAAGTCTTCTGCCTTCCGTCAGCATAGAAAGCCAACTGTCCTCACATTGACAGTCTGTGCCCTCCCACCCCTGGTACATACTTGTTTTAAAAAAAAAAGAAAAATTTTCCTATTTTTAACATAATTCTCAGTAGTTTAA
>NW_020454150.1:635214-638960 GCF_003342845.1 Nothoprocta perdicaria | reverse complement strand
CCCCCCCCCCCAATTGAGTAGGCACATCAGATTTCTTATGGTAAAGCTCATACAGCTGAAGACATTATATAGCAGACTATGCTGACTAACATTCTCCTGGGAAGTGCTTTCAATAGAATACACCATAAATCTCTTGTGGARGGAGCTCTCTGTCTTTCTAAAGATCTCATTTCTTTACTGTCGCCAAAAAATATGCAGCAATCCTCATTTCTGTAAATGTTCTAGGATAGGTAGATTCTGAATCTTTAGTGCTTCCAGAGCAAATGGCATAAAACATTCACTTGCCATAATAAGATCAGCATTTTGATAAATATCTGACCAAACATGAATSCAAATAAGTAGAAGCTTCCTATTAGAAGTTAACCCAAGGTGATGGTTGAGTATTAGAAGAGTTCATTTGCTGAAAGTTGTCAAGTTGGCAAGTGTCATGGCTTTGAATTTTATTTTGGGTCTTGCAGAAGAAATAGGTGCTTCCCTGTGCTCTTGGAATTTCCAATAAGCTTCTAAAAGCTAATTTTGCAGTGCAGCACATAGTCCTAGGACTAAAATTATACTAATGATATTCTTTTGGGGATCTTTCTTCATTATGCTGTATTGCTTTGTTGAGCATTTTCGACCTATACAATGTAGAATATTTTCTGTTAAGTGACCTTKCATATAGCAGGTCCCAGCACTTTGCAAGATTTTGTGGAAGAAAGCAATCTCAATGATTTTTGAAATCTTGAAATATTGGAGATGGAACTGTACCTGATTTRCTTTTGCAGTTTACTCTCATTTTGTGACTTCCGTGCTTTTTGTCATAACTTTATTTTAATTCATGTTACCTGGAGTTGAAACGTTGACTACTTTTAAACAAGGCAGAGAAGTACTATATGCTAGTCTAAACAGCATGTCCCTTCAGTGTTTTAAAAATGCATGTCTTAGCTTGTTTCCCATGTTATTCTGCTGATTTTTTTTTGTTTTTATTTTTTTAGCAGCCAGATAAATTTATTTTGTGCGGATCAGTATATTCCATTAAAAAAATCTAGTATGTATTCTGTAGCTGCTATAGGGAAGCCTCATGTCTTTGTCCTCCTATACAACATAAAATACATTGTAAGCACTTTAGAGACACAACGTATAACTATTTTATGCAGTACTTTACATCTGAGAATCATGAATAACCCATGAAGTTCTGATATTTTCTACTTAGTGTATAAAGATGAAGATAGATGAATGGACCTGCATAAGAAAATTGACCTAAAATTTATCTATGTGGTCAATTTTTAGCATTGTACCGGGCTGTCAGTGTAATTTTGGGCAAGTCTTTTAATTTCTTAGGCTGCAGTTTCCTGTGCATGAATCATAGCTGATATATCTATTCCTTTTGTTGACAATTTTGTAGATTGTGCTGAAATTTATTTGGGTCAGAGACTTGTTCTTATGCACTATGCTTGTCCTCTTAGCATGACAGGGGCCTTGTTCTTAACTTAAAATAAACCACCACATGATGCTTGTATGAGGAGTTGTCTTTGCGACACTCAGGTAGTCCTTCAGCAAAACAGCCTAACGAAGCTGGCAGAGAAGCAAATTAGTATTTGTCTCCATGTTTATACCTGTGGCTAAATAATGCATTAGAAGTCTGTATAGTTATTTGTAAGCCTTACGCTAACAGAGTTTTAGACGTGTACATTTCTAACGTGCAAGAAACTCTTGCACTGTTAAGTTTGTGATGAGGGACTGACTGTATTGTGCTATCAAAAATTATAGTTAACTGAGTCAAGTGAAATGACACAATAAATTCCAGACTCTTAGCAAACCGTTGTTTCATTCAGCAATACCACTTATTTATTTATTTTTACCAGTTATTATATGTGCTGTCATTGTTCTTTTTATGGTTGTGTCAGTGTGATAAAATCATACGTCCGGCTTGTCTCTCTTACTTCCCTTCTTACAAAACCAGTACTAGGTTTCTCCGTGTGGCCTCCATTTTTATATCAACTGCTCACACAGATGCTAATTTTTTTTTCTAAAGGAGAAAAAAAAATGGTCCATCAAAATATGCGGCTCTGCCTTCCTTGCTTGTGACAGTGGCTTTTTCTGAAGAGCAGGCTCTAATGTGGTTTTTGTTTTATTGTGCAGTATCTGGCATCTATTAGCCTGTAAGTGTCAAAAGTGATAAATTAGTGACAGTGCGTCACAGTTGGGCCTTTAATTCCTTTTTACACCCGGAAGTGAGTTTAAAAGTTCTTTCATCCCCTTTCCGTATGATCTCCAGTGAAATTCGGATAAAAAGGCGTCCCCCCCACGCCCACTCTAACCCTGCAGGCTTTGAACCCGGGCCTTGGTGACGGAAGAATATTGCATTAATTCTTGCACCATTTAGCCTCCTTATCTAATAGTGCAGGCTTATTCTTTGTACCTAACAACAATGAAGGGTGCCTTTAAGAAATCTCCAGCGAGCATCGAGGCATTACAGATTAGGTCAGTGGAACTGCTGCTAGGTTGAGCATGATGGATGAGTGGGAGAATGAGTTTCTGCCGCGCGGCATTGTGAAATCTTTTCATTGTCACCAGCGGGCCTATGAGGGGCTGATGAATGAGGGAGCAAGTGTCAGCAACGCCCTTCCTTGCCCTGGTACACTTTTAATATCTCCCAGAGCTGCGGGATGAGTATTGATAAAAGTAAAGTTTAAAAATAACTGTGGAGTGATAGGGAGCGATGATTTAAGGAGAAAGCGGCGATGGGGTTAGAGAGGGTTCATTTTCTGAAAGTGYGCAGAAGAGGGGAAGCTGAACTGTGCGGATCGGGGAAGGAGCAGGAGGCTTTTTATAAGACGCTAATGTGATGAGGATGACGAGTTCCTTGATGGATGAGTTACTTCCATCTGGTTGCAGTATATGTAATAAATAGCTGTGCTCGTGTTTGACCTCTCCCACTTACCAGGCACGTCTTTCTCTTTTGGGATATCCAGGAGGGACTGTCCATTAGGGAGAAAGGGAAAAAGGGGGACAGAAAAGAGTGACCAACACAGAGCTACAGATTCTTATGGGTTTGCGCACCGTGAAAAGAAAAATGGTGTCAAAGTTAGGTTTATAAAATGAACAGGAAAGAAATGGTTACAGTGTTTTCTGTGCAATCTCAATTTAGAAGGTGTTTTTGATTTAAAAAAAAAAAAAAAATCTGCAAAAATATCTTGCAGATCCTGAGTGCTCATTTTGTAATGGGATTTGCAGATTAAAATATTCTTTTCTTTGACCTCTGTATTTTTTTGCAGATTCTTGTTTTATGTGTCTCATCAGGAGACAACTTGATAGAAGAGTTGTATATCTTAATGCAAAAGTTCAGCTGGGGGGCAGCAAGAGTCCTCTGTTATGGATAGGATATTTCTCTGCTTTTGGAAAGTTTTATTGCATCAGATGGACGGGGATGACCCAAGAATTTCTTTTCCTTGTTGCAGAGAACTTTTTCTGGAATTAAATATTTCACTATAACTTCAAGAATGTTATGCTGAGAAATCAAAATAGTAGTGCKATGTTTTACTGTTGTCAAGTCCTTAAAAAATAATCTAAATTCTTACTCCACCATTGATTAAATTAAACACATTAGGTAAAAAGGCTGAATGAATTCTTGTAAGGAAGTTGAGAACTTGCACTGAAAAACTAAAACTACTCTTCTTCTGTGATTCATACACACTATGGATCACATAGTCTTTGAATATATAAAAGGACTCAAAATGATTCAACATTTGTTTGCATGTGTAGCT
>NW_020454150.1:607714-630214 GCF_003342845.1 Nothoprocta perdicaria | reverse complement strand
TTTCCGGAGCGCATTTAGAAGCTGTAAGAACTCATATTTAAAACAGCCTCTTATYTGGGAGCGCTGTGTAGACCGCAGGAATCACAAGTTGTTAGTGTCTCCGAAAGCTGGGAGTTGTAGTAGTTGAAGCAACAGTGGCTGAAGGGTTCCCTGTGTGTTAACCAACACAGTCACCACTATCAGTGGTGATGCACTTGAGAGCAAAGGTGAATATATATATATATATATATATATTTTTTTTTTTTCCCTAATCTGTGAAAAGACAATCTGAACACAGCCAAAGAGAACTGTGAGGGGTGTCTGGCTGTCCTCCTCCTGGGGTTTGCCAGCACCGAGSTGAATATTGCAGCCATTTGGTGGAAATGACAATTGCTAATGTATTTGAAGCAGAATGGAAATGTTTTCAATGACAAAAATTACCTGTAGGACTTTYCACTAGACTTTAGGATGCTCAGTCCTTAACAGTAGAAACTTGGAAGGTTGTACTATATTAAAAGTAATAATTGAAATGGTGATCAGCCTGTCTAGTTAACCTGTCTTGGAACAAATTGAGTTACAACTGTATCATGGAATACTCAGAAATATGCACTTTAGTAATACATATGAGGAATGTCTTTTGATTAATACTGAAAATTACAAATTGAATTTGATTTTATATATTTTGTGTATATAGGAATAAATTGAGCATAACTGTCAGAAGAGGCTCCTATGTACCAGCAAAGAGGGAAAYCTGTGATTACTAAAACTTCAGATATGTTACAACTTTTGGTGTGTCAATTTTAGACTTTTTTTAGACTATGCTGCTTGCTTTGACCTCATAGTCTATCGGAGCTGATAWCTAAGCAGTGCTGCACAGCACAGTGTGGACCTGACCCCATCTCTGAGTTGCATTATTTGATTCCTGATAGAATCCGTTTCACTCCCAGTAGAGGAAGACTTTACTTGCCGAAAGCAGTAAGAAGTTGCTTCGTGTTCAGTGCCAAAGCAAGACAAGTTAACCTTTGAACTTTCAAAATTAATTCTCCAAAAATGTGAAAGGTACTAATAAAGATGGATTTGATGAATCAAAATGCATAGGATATGAGATGAGGTTCATTTATTAAATATTCATAACAATGATTAAAAAACAGCCTGGTTTTCAACCTYTTCTCTGTATCTACTTGCCAAAATATCTAATAGGAGAAGACATTCTGCAATTATAAAAGGATCAGCTTTTTTTTTAATTGAGTTAGTATATTACATATATATTGTGGAGATGATCTGCAAAGACTGTTCTATAAGGAAAGAGAGAGCAATATATAGCAAAAGTAATATTGTATTATGCATTCACCTGAATAATGCTATGTTGGGAAAGTAGATTTAAGGTTTATTTCCGGTTATGTGAAAGGTGCTGCATATATATCAAGCCAGAAGCTTATTGTGTATTCCTAAAAGAGGAGAAAAAGGAAAGAAAAGAAAAAGAATATAGTTGGTTTTTACCAAGCCAGCATGCCAGGCTTGTTACTGGTTGGAATCGAGTCCGTTCAGCTGCTACAGGTTGTTTTGGTTGACTGTGGTATGAGCTGGCAATTCAGCCGGTTTCTTAGTGAGCAGGGAGTAATGTTACGTCTTTGAAACTGGCTTAGATTGAAACTTGAGAGTGGATCGGTGCTTTCAGTGACAGCAACCTTTTTAGAGTCTACATAAAGTAGCTCTTAAAGACCGTCAGTCTTGTCTTAGAATCCTATGCAAAAAGCACTGTAGTTGCACATTCATCTAGTTGTTTCTGAGGATGAAGATTTGAATGAAAACTAGTAGTTTTGAACATAATCACGCAACAATAATGACTAATCTGATATTTTGATCTGATATATTGGCAAATCTCTTTGGCATCTCTTGCATTAAAGTTGAAAACTCAGTTGTAGTGTATATTTATTCCAAATGAGTCTCAGCTAACAAGGTCTGGATAACAATGTTGGTTTTGGTGGCTCAGACGAGTGCACRCCAAGGCATGACGTGGGCTTCATTCCCAGCTTATAGAAGGTGTAGCAGAATAGGATACTTGAGGTCTGCTTTAGCAATTGACACACAGTTTGAAATATCAGTATTAACTCCATTAACAGTTTGTTCCAAAATATTAAACACTGGACAGGGGCAGCTGAGATGAGCTCATCCTCAGCCACAGAGGAAAAAAACTTGGGCAAACTGAAGGAGCAGACAGCTAAGGAGCAGTACAACTAAGGTTGAAGTGTGATGGTCAAGATCTCTAAGCTACCTCCATGTTTGCATGTGCTCGGACCTTATTTTCAGAATTACTATTTTAATATCAAAGATTATCTTATGCTCTGTCAAGATACTTAAAGCTTAGTGAGCATCCATTTCTACCTTGTCCAAAATGTACATTTTTTTTCATGTTTAGAGTTTCATGTTAACCTATCCTTGCAAAATCACTAATGTGTGATTATCTGGTTAATGTCTTGAGAGAGAGAAGGCAAATATTTGGCACCATCTAAATTAAGTTGCCTTGAAAAGTTGAAGGTTGTATAATTGGACACTGGAGACTAAAAGTAGATTATCTTTTTTTTTTTTTTTTAAAAAAAAAAAACTCTGTATTTCCCCACAAAAAAATAAACCTCCCAAAACTTACTTCCTTATTTTTCTCTTTCAGAAAAACAGATCGTGAAAACTTTATTGTAGAAAATTTTGATTCAGATTTGAAAGTTATTTCTCYCCTTAGCAATGTTAAGATTCATTTTTATTCTAATGTATTATTTGTCCAGATCAGAGAGTAGAAATCTTCATGCTGGAAGGAGTTCTTGATTTTAACTGAACTCTGATGGTGTTCTGCTGCAATGTCTCATTTTTACGACTCTAGAAAGGTCTCCTAGATGTGACAAATGGGTGGTGACACATGGGTACTAGTACAATCTTTTTTTCATTTCTTTTTCTTCTTATTTTCCCTCCCCCCCTCCCCCCTTTTTTTTTCTTTTTCAGTCATGGAAAGCTAGACAGAAATATTTTCTGTTACTTATTTTTTCCTCTGTTTTTGGCCTTCATTCTCATTAGCCAGGTAGGAAGTTTTTCTTCCTGTGTCTGCCATTGGCAGCTATGTGTGAAGTGAGGGTGGAAGTGGGAGGGGTGGGATTTCATTGTAATGATGCTTTGAGCTGCTTGAGAGGGAATTTTTCCTRTCTACAGATTTCCTCTGATCTTCATCAGTGTCTTTGCTGGGGTAATTCTAACAGGATTGGCTGGATGATTATGTTGCAATCTCTTAGAAGAGGCGTCAAGGGTTTATTTGGTGCTTGTAGATTGATGGCTAATGGGCTTTGTTGGTCTGTTTAACTGGAAGTTTCCCACAATCTGATACTAAAATGGAGGMTTTGAGTGAAGCTTTTATCACTCTTTCACCAGTGTCATCAAGAACTTCCCTTTCCTCTCTGGAAATGGTATTTCATGCTGTGTATTTCTAATCCAAGTGTTACATCAATCAGCAGTCTAGTAGAAGTTTGTGGTTCTAACGAAAAAAAAAAATGCATTTTACATGCTGTGAAGTGGTTTCCTAGTCTGGCATTTATGTCTAGCCCGGACCCTATGGAAAATGCTTAAACTGGAACTTGCCTTCAATTTACTATACTCAACTTTTACGGCTTAATATCAGACACATTTTCACAGCTGGTTCTCCAATGCCTTTCCCTTAATTGGAGAGATGATATGCAGGATGTGCATGACAAGAGGGTAGTGTCCAAAGTCTCTGTCCCCTATGTGTTATTAAAGCATCGATACAAATGAACCAGCCATGAGGGTAGTTACCAATCCCTGCAAAAAGGGTTGTGTGTTGGTTGTGCAGCACTTTGGCTTTGCCAGGTCAAAACCTCTCAGGGCACTTTGCAAAGGTGTCTGTGCCTGTTTTACAGATGAGAAAAAGGAGTTGTTGAGAAGTGAACTGTCTTCATAGAACAGGCTGCAATTACAACACAGTCTCCTGTGTTCTTGAGGTGGCCCTGGACAACTGTTAACTAATTAAGCTAACTAACTTAAGACTGGTACCTGTTCTCTTTGCAGAAAAAGTCAGATGCATTTGTCTTATTCAGGATCACGCCATAACTCTGTTGCTATAGGACAAGAATGTGTGGTAGYTATGTTCATTTGTGTTTCTGTGCATGTTTTATTTGTTTTGTCTGTGTGTTTGTTTTAAAACAGAGAAACTAGGAATTGGGAGGGGTTTTAATCCTGTAAAAGTGTATTTTGAGTGTAGGGTTGGGTTGTACTGAATTTTTGCTTTGTGTGCTTCAGTTCCAAAGGCTGACGGGATGATTTCATATGCTAGTGAATGTGCGCAATTCCCAATTTGGTGAGGTAGTCAATATTTGTAATTCCTGTCGCTTTCGGTGTGAGTTAAAGACACACTCTGAGGTAAGCAGTGGTTTTCAGGATCAAGTCAAAGACTTATTAGCACAGCCCCAGATTTATTAGTGGTTTGTTTCAAGAGAGGGGAGAGAAAAAAAAAAAAAAAAGTATCATGAAGTTCTGTTAAATAAGAAGAGCAGGCAAAGTTTGGCCAACTTTTTATTTCCTCTCCAGCTTTTAGTAACCCCTACCTCCTGTGCTGACAGGAACATCAGTGATGTCTGCATTCTTTTTTTTTTCCACGAGTGTTATCTCTCTTTTCTTTAAGAAGAGTAATTTTTGAGGCAGCCATGACAGCTCTGTCATTTCAGTCACACCTCTAAATTTCTCTTTCTGTTGTCAGTCAGCAGACAGCAGTCACAGTATCTTGATGATCATGATTGATGGCAAAATATATGAGAATTGTAAAAAGGGCATTGAACATTATGTCTAAAACAATCATTTGTGCTTTTATTTTTGTAAATACAATAAGTAGTTAGCAAAGCACCTGTTTACCTGTAGGCCTTGCATTTATTTTTGGCAGTACATAAATAGTATAAATATCTATAGGTATATCAGTAAATATTTTTCTAGGTTAGAAATTTAAATATTGAAAGTTGATACACGTTTAGGTTTGTTTCAGTATTTACGGTATTTGGCTGTTTTTTTCTCCAAATTCCCTTTTAAATGACTAATTTTCCATCAAACTCTCAGGCTAAAATGACAAGTGAGCAGTTGAGAGCAATAGCAAAAAGAATCTGAGTCATATTTYCCTTGAAAGAGCTTTACCTGTTCTGGTAAACTAAAACACTCATCAATTATACTGTAAGTAAATAAAACACATATCTGGGGGAAAAACGGCTATTGGGTTTTCATGTTGGCAGACTTTTTACACAGAAGATGATAGAAAATACCAAGAAAGCATTTCTCCAGTCAGTCCTCTGTGTTACAAATTATTTTCGGAAACAAGAAACTAAGTTGTATGAGCTTGAGTGCTGCACAATGACTGTTGGATTTTCCATTTATATAAAATAAGTGTTTGCTGGACTTTCAAAGTCAGCCTACTCCAGTAGCTGGTGCTCATGTCTGTTGAAGATAAAGCAGCAATATTTGAGCTTGACTAGACATAACATGAAATCCATTACTACTCTCTTGCCTATATGGATGGGTATAGCAGGGTATGTATACAGGCATCTATATGTGGTATCTCCTGAGTTGTTAGACAGCTAAATGAGCTGTACTGCCAGAAGAGTTTCATGGGGCATGTATGATGATTAGCGGCATCGGGGTTTGGTTGTCATTGTTTTAAATCCTTGTAACTGGCACTGCTATGTTGGCAAATGGCTTAACGCGTATACAGTCAGACCGTAAAAAAGACGATGTAACTTATTCTAAGCAGGGAACTTGACAAAAGTTGTACCAGCAGAAGATGCTTTTCTGATGCAAACTGCATGTCCAGAAGGAATTAGATCCTGGGGATTATGCTCTGGCAGCTCTAATGGCAAATCTTTTTATATATGGGTCATGTATCGGGAGAGCTGTCATGTTGCCCACCACTGTGCAGTAATTAATAAATGAGGGCCCTGTGGTGACTGGTGCAGTGAAGGGAGACGCCTTCTAGATGATCCCTGGTAACAGCTACAGTTTAGGATTTTCATAAGGAACAGGGATTTCTGCCTTCCATGCTGTCATTTGGGGATGAGAAGCGAAGATACCTGGGCAAAGCCTACAGACTCATGTAGGTTTTTCTTAACTGAAAGAGTACAGAGTTATCTTTTCCATTTGGATTAGATGTTTAAAGCGTTTCTAAGTGGCCACAAATGTTACAGTCTTTTGTTATTTGGTAATAACCTGAAAAACATTGTAGTTTGCATGGACTGAACAAAGACCTTGCCACTGCTCTCCTGGTACACACTTCATCTTGGTGGTGTGAGCTTCTTCGGAGCCCTCTAGTTCCAGTTCCWCCACTGGCTGAAAGCTGAGGAGTCTGTGAAACTCACATTGTAGGGTAGATGACAGACTTTATCTGTAAGGCAATCTAAGGGTATACTCTACTTTTAATAGCACATGTGTGTCCCATCTGGCTTGGTCAGGACTGCAGTGAAGTGAGGCTGGATTGTATCTATTCCAAGCCAAAACATTTGGGGCTTCACGAAGATCTTACTGTGTTTGGCTTCTTGTGTCTGAAGAGAGCGTGGTTTTTTTTTTTTTTTTTTTTTTTTTTTTTTTTTTTTTGCAAAAGACTCTAGTTTTTTATAAATAACTCCCCTATTTTGGGGGAAACTACAAGCTGGCTTTTTATTTCAGCATAAAGTAGTCCAATTCATGCAACTTTACCATTCCTAATGGTACACATACAGTTGAAATAATGAATGTTACCTACAAGAAAACCAAAGGTTAAAATAAGGCATATGTATTGCTGAACATTCTTCGACACAAAAATTACTCAGAATTGTGAGGCATGAACAGAAGGGATGGGGGTAAGAGGTTTGTTTTATATCATTATTTGATTTTATATTGAAGTTGTAGAAATCTGGTTTGATGATCATTTTTGAACACAGAATTATGGGAAATATTTTGTTTTCCCTGAGAGCCAAGGCAATGTATTTATTTCAAGTTTTATTAAATGAGTTATAAATTTTCCTAGCAATTTACTCATAGCTCAAGAGGTTTAATTTGCATGTGTTGCCTTTTACAATATGCTTTTCGTAATGTTGCAGATGCTTCTTCCCTAGCTTCAGTAAACAACAGGCAGTTGGCCAGGTTTTTGACTGAACATTTGCCAACTCTGGGAAATATTAGTTAACTCTCTAGCGGCCACTGAATAGGTTTTAGCCAACTTCATCTAAAATGATTTGAGAAGATAAAAATTAATACAAAGCATAAAGTAATAAAGATACACACCCAGCAATCTGCTGGAATTTCTGAAAAAAAAGGGGGGGGGGGGATTCTTTGTCAATATAATCCTTTCGGATTGCTTGTCTCTCTCTTTTTTTTTTTTTTTTTTTTTTTTCACTTATTTTCACTGTGGTATTTCCACTGTGGATTGTTTTCAGAAATTTATTTCAAAATTGATATATAATAAGTGTTTCTTCCCTCAGATATGTGAAGCTTTCTAATGTCTACAAGGCACTCGTATGCAGTGAGGTTTACCTCTAATGTCCCTGCTCCACTCTGGAAAAGCACACGAGGTTTATTTTCTCTTTAAAACAGAAATCCAGTGCATAGCAAGGACATGTCGCAGGTTGGATGACAGGTTGTTTCATGAGTAAATTGGAGTAACAAAGCCTAGTTTCCCACAGATTTTTGCCCTAGAGTCTACTATGCAGTAGAGCTGAGCTCCCATCTCTGAATCCTCTTCAGTGCATTTCAGCTTTTTTTCCAGGTCTCTCTACTTTTTTGTAAAGCCCGCTTGAGTAAGTCATGTCATATTCTCCCTGGTCTGTAGCTGTCTGTTGGCTGATTGCTTGGCCACTGCCCAGTGTACTATGTGGTGGCCAAATTTATCTTCTTGATGCAGTTCAGGAGTGTTTGTGTCTCTCACTGAGCCTGTGATTATCATGGATTTTCTAGGAACTTATAGGGATATAGCAAGATTTCAAACTTGGTTGAAGTTGGCTAGTTCCAACATTTTGGTTCAAAAGATGTATTCAGGGATGGTTTGACAGTGTGCTTGCATACGGAAATGAGACCGCTCATGAATAAAAAAGCTGTATCAAACAGTTTCGGCATCTTGCCTGATGCTCACGAGGAAATAATTATAGGCAGCCATGTGATTTCATGCTGTCAGTGCAAGGGGGTGAAAGGACGGGCTGTGAAAGGATGACTGGAGTTTCCTTTGTGAATAACCACACTTGGCGTTCACTACTTTGGAAAAACTTGTCTCTGTGGTGGATAAATATTTTGGACAGATGATCCTGAAAGTATGTTTCAGCTTCCCTTGAAAGGGGATGAGACTTAAGAGGTGAAAAATGCTCGAGCTTCCCCAGGACTCACTGTTTGTGTATCAGAGTCCATTGACTCTTTGGTGTTACGTTTTCAGGCAAAGTGTGGCAATCTGTGTGATGAAATTAAATATAATGAAGACAGTGGATCAGCCAGTGACTCTTTATAACCGATCCTCTGTGTGATTTCTCAAGTTCATTTCAACTTGTTACCCCTTCCATAGGACTACTCATTTGTGTGAAGTATTGTACTGAATACYATAAGACTGCAACAGAGCAAGGAAATTAGAATATTGCATATAACTGTATGCACAGGCACTTAAAAAATTCTTTTCATGCTGTAAGGCAAAGTACTGTCTATTAAAAAAGAAATAATGAATTTTACAAGGTTGGTGTTAGCAGAGTTAGATTTTAGTCCTCAAGCAAACTGGGAACGAAGCCAGAGTGTAGCCCATGTTAGGGCCCAGGGGAGATGGATATCGGCTGATTTGTTCCATCTTTTGTGCTAGAAACATGGCGTGTTGCTGTTGTGATGTCRTGAACTGATGTCTTAGTACGTCCGGCAAGACTTATGTGCCCTTTTACTTTTCTAACAAATAGCACCTTATGACCCATTGAATTTCACTTAGCCTGGATGAATTTGTTTTCCCCAACATTTCTCATTTTCTGCTTCCCYCTGTCTTCTTCCCTCACATGATACTGGGGAGGGAGGAGTGTTGCTTAGCAACTGGTACAAAATGGTCAATACAGTTATAAATATTAAACCTTTTCCAACCATGGTGATATAATGGTACATAGTGAAAAAAAGTTCGAATTTTTACTCTTGAAAATTCGAGAYAAAGCATCAGCATAGATTCTCTTGGATTACTGAGCCAAAATTTGGCCTCCGTGTCTCTCTGTGAATGGAAAAGGAGACTTTTCCCTCTCTATTATCAGGTCCCATGGACCTGGCTTATGTTTTGTTTGTTTGTTTGTTTTTTAAAGTTATCTTAAGGACCCAAAACTATAAGGTCAGATTCCAGAGCTAACTCTATAATRTGTAGTATCACTACTGCTTACTGTGGAAATAGAAATGAATTTTTTTCTCRATGTTTTTTAAAGTGCTTTATAATCTCTAGACTGAAGAAAGAAAAAATATAGCTCATCTTTACTTATTACCTTATTGCAGAAATTATGTAAGAATAATAAACTGCTCCATTGTGGTTTTATGCTTATGCTGAATAGCGGGAAATATATGCCATCAAACATGATTTGAAAATGTATGCATGTATTATTTTAGGTGAATGTCTGATCTCAAAAAGGCATTTCCATTATAATACTTATGAAATACTATCTTAAAAAAAGTAGAGTTACTTGAAATCAAGGGTATCCGCTGTGGTCTGCCTAAAGCGAGCAACTGGAAAGCGTGCAAACCACAGTATGCATGTGTGCTTTATTTAGTAGTATGATGTTATTGGCTGAAGACTCAGTAAAGACCAAGGCCTACGCTTGGGACCAAACATTTTGTGCCCCACAGGATAAGGAAAGAGTGTGAATAGTATACAGAGCATTGATTTATCATTTAATTGCAGAGCTGGTAATGAAAGGGTGCAACTCGCACTCTGATCATTTTGTTATGGGGAGATGAGAATATTTAAGGTTTTTGAACAGTATTTCCATGAAGGGCAGACTGAATTTTGATTGATCTTACACTTTGGATCTGTAACCAAAGCTCTATTTGTTATAAAGGAGTGACCATTAAATCAATGTATTTAGTATATCTTTCTTAAAACTGCATCATTAATATTCAAAGGAAAATATCTTTTTCATTGTGCTGCAGTTTATACTAATATGAATTCATTTACTTTCATGTTTTTAAATGACCTTTTTCTATTGAAAACATAAAATGAAGCAGCACGGTTTATGTGTTGCACAGAACTGTAGCAATGTGCAGTTTGATATGTACTGCATTTCTAAAGCAATAAATAAATAACTAGTGATAGAAGGCAGGATTTTACTTTGATTTCCAGAAACACAGCATGCCATTGTTGTAACAGAAATGTAATAGGGAGATAAAAATTTACTCCTATTTGCTGTTTGCAGCAAAAACTAGTGTAGTCCCCATTATTTCAAGGCTCATCTGAAAGGTACAGAGGCACTTAAACTCAAAACTTTCTTTTTAAATAAAAATTAATCTTGCTGCATAAAAGTTATACTTCCAAAGCTGTTTACTGTATATAACACTTCAAGTATTTGGCTTGAAGTATTTGTACTTTTTTTTTTTTTTTTTTTCTGCAAGGCTAATTGCAGTCATCAACATTTTCTAAAATAACAATCTGATGTAGACTTTGGAGTTCTTTTCTGCTCCAGTCCTGCATCCTATCCGTGTTTAGCTGGGTATATGTGACTCTTTGAAGCAATTGAGAACTGTTCTAGTGAGCAGGAGTTTAGAATACACATAATTGTTTACTTGATCATGGCTTGTTGTCTTAAATTCCTAACTGGTTTCATTTAAGAAAAATTCATGGGTGCCCTGAATTCTGCCTAGGAGCCCATTTACAGTGTTTSTTGTTGGCACTCTCTGGTTGTTCAGAGGAACCTTGCCAAGAGGCAGTACAACCCTCAAGGGCTTAAGTTGTCTGARCATGAATGCTGCATCCATAGAAAAATCTCAGGGCCTTGCTTTTGAACTGAAACGTTCTAGTTTTTAAATAGAAGCAGGGTTAATATATCCCTGTATGCCATAAATTAGAAAAAAAATGTTTTATAGGTATGTGTGAGATGTCATTACATTTTTGGAGTAGGAGAGTCCCTCTGCCTTCCCAGCCAATCTTGCAAGCTGCAATGTAATGCTTTTCCTTCAGTCAGTTCCAAAATACCAGCTTGAAATCTTAAAGGGAAAAAGAAATCCTCTTTCCCCAAAGTGAAAATGTCAATTATTAAAAAACAAAACAACAAACAACCCCCCACCCCAAAAAGTTAGGGAAGTGCGTAGAGTGTGGAAGAGTTAGATTACTCAAACAGTCTTTTTTACTAGCATTGTGTTCAAAGAGGAGATTTTTTTGGTAATATACAGTTATAGACCTGACTGATACTTTATGCGCTTGCACACTGGTCTAGGAGATTTTAAATTGGTGTTTTCATCAGAATGACTTTGAGTAAATTCTTGAATCTGCTAARAGTGCAGTATTGTTTATCTATCTATATACAAATATATTAGATCTATATAATTCTTCATAGCTCCTAATTGATAGCTGATTTTAGTCAGTAGTTCTAGCCTGTTAATAGTTCGCTACATGGTAACGTGACTACCAATCATGATTACCATGTTGAAATTTGCACCAGTTTTATCAATACTTTGTTTATTTTATATTGTGATGTGTCTTCCATTTCTTCTTTAGTTTTTACATTTTTGCTAGTTCACTTTTGTCACATAATCTCTTTACCACTTTGAATTAGATGTGATAGCTTGGAGATTTCATCTATACCACCAAGGAGTCAATGGTGAAAGAAAATGCTTAAATTTCATAGAGAATGTTTTTTTCTTGATTTGATGCATTTCCTCTATTGATTAACAGTGAATTGCTGTCAAGTTCTGAGTCATCTGCAAGCACATGCTGTGTCAGGAGAGGAGTGCACACACACTTAGGATTATGATTTTTTTAAAGACCTTCAATAATTGGTTAACTGATCTKTATCCTTAATGGAAAGCTGCACAGATCATGACTCTTATTTTGCAACCTTTATATCCAATTATGTAGGCAAGCTTTTGAGTTGAGTRGGTTCTCGGTCCAAAGCAGCATTTTGCAAAACGGAAGAGCAAGAGAGCCATGCTATGCTGAACTGTCTTGGCAGTAGAGGCTTCGCTCACGGGGTGAAGAAAAGCAGGGGGATGTCGCCGCTGTCAGTGTGCACTTCTCGAGGCCTCTCCCACTTGCAGTGAGGTGGTGAGAACCTGATGGTCCTGCTGCTTTAACAAGTACTGTCATTTGTCACTGTCCTGACATACACATTTCTGCATGGGGGACACAAAGAGGAAGGAGGCATTAGCATCTTTCATGCAGGAAGAGCATTGTTGTTTTTCTCACATTGGGAAGCATAAATCTTGGTTTTGCCACTGAACAAAGCTACTCCTGTTAATTCAGCAGGCATCATTGGATGGGAGGCCTGAAAAATGAGCCACTGCATGCTTTGTTAAGAAGTGTTTTTTATTAAAGTCTGTTTTCACAGTGATATCTGTATCTGTTTACATGTAGTAACATTTCTAAAACTTCGGGAAATTTAACTTGCGGTTAGTTTCCTCCCAGAAACCGTGGAAGTAAAATAGAGGCTTCTCTTGGGAGGGCATATTCTTTATCCCTCCTAGGTATATGGCTTATCAGAGCTTCATATAGTGATTAACATTTTGTGATCTTCATCAATGAAATAATCTGSTTGCATCTATCCACTTTTTTTAATTAAAAAAAAAAAGGGGGGGGGGGATTTGAATAAAGTAATTGTACTTCACGTGTTTATGGGAATTCGGTGCATTCCATAGGACAAGGGATGTTGATAGCAGTGAGAACTGAGTTAAAGTAGCTTAAAAGGGATCAAGATGTCCAGACTTGCTTTGATTCTGTTCTGCAGCAGAGCTTCATAYTAGATGCTGAATTCAGGTTTTAAAATAGAAACCTTTTAAGTGAGTGGAAAGTGAAACTAAGACCTTCCTTGACACCTCTGTCAGTAGGGCAGCAAAATACATTTGATGAAATGTTTGTGAAAACTAYGACCTTAAGTCTCTTAAAATACTTCTTTTCAGAAAAGATTTAGTAGGTATATCCTAGTGCATATGCAGCTAACAGCACATGTTCTTGGATTTTCCAGGGTTGTGATGCTTGTTCCAATCATGGTGACCTTACACTGTGGAACATCTGCCAAGCCATGGTAATTGACTGCGTGCATAGCTYTAGTCTATCCCAGCTGTAAGGATATAATACCAAGCTTCAGTCTCTTTCTTTTACTGAGATTTAAGAAAAGTTACATATCTCGTATACAGAGAGCATAGTCATAGATTGTAAAAGACTGAGAAAATAAAAAAATTACAGTAATGAAAGGAAGACTAAATGAACGAAGGAACAAAATGTCAAATAATTTCTCAGGGAAAAAAGAAAAAGAAAAAAGAAAGAAAATAGAATACATGAAGAAAAAAGTGTGTWGGCTACAAATGTGAAATTAATTTACTGATTTCTTCAAAAATAATGTGAGATACAAGGGGAAAAATCACTAAGAAGATCCCTGAAGCTGCATGTGTCATTGCATATTATAAAGGTAAACACAGGTAAAAGTGTTTACACTTTTATTATATTTTATTTTATTATATTATTATTTTATTTTATTATTTTATTATTATTAATATTTTATTATATTATTATTTTATTATAAAGGTAAACAAAGGTAAAAGAGAAAGAGGTTAAGGTGCTTTTTCCTTTCTTCCCCCACTTCCCACCAACCCCAAAGCATAATATTATTCTGCTTCTTTGGTTTTGACTTACAGTGCATGCTCTGGTGAATGACCATGGTTTAAACTTTCATTCAACATTAGCATGTATAAGAAATGTAGGATACTTTCATTAATTGGATTAGGGTTATATGTGTTTCATTTAAAAGCTACAGTGATCACTAATGGAATGACCTTGGAGTCATTATCTGTTAAGAAGAAGGAGGGAAGATTGTTCTTCATGTTCACTTGTATTTGTCATTGCTTGTGAATATAATTTTCAGATAAAATATAGCCCTAGCTCTCTAAGGGTCTCCAGGCTGGCTGGCCTAAGGTTTTTCTGAGCTATAGCTTTATTTTGTCAGACTGACTCTTTAAAACCACATTTTTGGCCAATTAGATTCTTTGTTTATTGAAATAGTCAATGTAGGGCATCATTTTAAACCAAGCTCACAGGATACTGCTTATTATATCCTACCTCTGTTAAGTCATATGTTTGCTCTTTTGTTTCATAGTCTTTCCAAAGACAGTGTAGCTAGGAAGGCTATATTTTTCAGCTATCAGTGTTACTTTAAGATTAACCAATTGGTCTTAAAAAAAAAAAAAAAAAATGCTGTGCTTAGCAGGTTGTTCACAGCACCATTCCTTTCAGTTTTATACTTCATCTAAACAATTTTAGAGCAAAAGAATGTTATTTTTGAAGGCTCTTCCCTCAACCCTTCTCTTTCCTCYGCCTTCACATCTTTTTTCTTCTAAGATACCAGATTAGCTTGCTCTAATTCATGTGGTCCTTTACTTGTCTGCCCTGTTGAGACGACCCTTGGCATKTGCAGAAATACATGTTCAGGAACAAATAAGAAATTGAAAATTTAGTCACAGAACTTATTTATTCAGTTCTGTCATACTTCTTGAAAGTTTTCCTTGAGGATCACCAGTAACATTGTATGGCTCGAGTGATAAGCTGCACTATGCAAGGGTGACTGTTGGATACGAGCATCTTCTAAACGGCTGTTGACTGATAAAGACACAGAAGTAACATATCTGTAGATTTCAGAGTAAAGAAGCAATTTCCTGAAAAGCAGACAGTTTTATTACCTAATATCTGGATATGCCTTTGGGCCTAGCAAAGTTTATCCTGACAATCTTCCTGTTCTGATGAAATCAAGGTAGAACATCCTTGGATTTTCTTTTAATTTTAGGCTTTAACGCTATGGCCAGATCCAATCCTACTGTGAACTGTGAAGAAATAAACTGCAGCAAAAGCTCTATCCTGGTGTTTTGGGAGACAGGGACTCAGACTCAAAGACTGTAGTGCTGGTGAAGAGGCTAAAGTTGATTGTTCTCAGTAAATATCTATCTGCTTCTCCAGAATAGCTTCAAGGGGGTGTTTTAAAAGGTAAAGACTGAAATATAGCTGTGCTTTTGAAAATGCTATTTCTCTCTTGGTCAGAGCTTTAGTTTGTCTCATGTATTAGGTAGGAATGAAAAATAAAGAAATTCTGGAAGTCACCTCCAAAAGCTTTGAGGTGAGTAAGGCTAATTAAGCAGCCTCCCAGGTGCTTTGCATGAGTTGTCCAAAGCAGAAGACACCACAGATATGGCCAGGTGGTAACTATTCAGAAAAGGAAGGGAGGAAGGAAGACAGAATCTTTTCCCAAGGTAGTTAGATGAGTGATGAGGAAGTGTTTTCTGAGAAGATTTTCATATGAAATAATAGTGCAACATCTGATCAGTTTAAAACAGTGTTAATTATTCGGTAGGTTTTTCATTTGGATCACTGAAAATCCAGTACGGCCTCTCTTGGGTAAACCTTCCTTTTGTCAATAGCATAGTTGCTTTCATATCTCATTTAGTATTTAAATTTTCCCTCTGTGGCCTTACCAAATGGTTGTTAATTGCTGGCATTCATTTCAGAGGGGAGATGGATGAAATATTTCAGGTAAGTCATCTGATCTAATTTGGAAGGGATTCTGTGAGGAAAGAACAGCTTTTGATTTATAAGGGAAGGTTGTCTGTTATCAAGATATACACGTTGGAATTTATTATCAAGAATCTGTTTTTAATATTAGAGATTGTTTACCTAAACTACTGTATGTCAGAGCTCAGGAAAAATTTCTGCTTAGCATTTAATTTTAGATACTTGCCATAGTGGACAGTAAAAAATGGGTCCCTGGAATTTGTGGCATCGTTATGAATCTTACCTTCTGGCAGCCCCTGCCCGCAGTTTGTCTTTGAAATCTCCTTGGTGCTTGTTAACCCTGCTCTGACATGTAAGAGCTCTGGTTTATTTATTGGACTTTGCCCATTTATGAAAAAGTTCAGGAATTATTAATGGTTTAGTATCTATTAATGCATTACTTGGGTGGAATTCAAATTCCAGTATTTATGGTAAACCCCTTTACAATGAAATGAGCACAGAAACAGGAATGCTGATTCTTAAAGTTGGAAAGTGTCTTGTGCTTTCAGAACAATTCTCTGTAAAATATGATCTTACTAGCTTTTTATTTATAACCATAAATAAGAAATAAGCACTTTATGTATGAAGGGAAATGATTAAGAATATTTGTGGACATAATAAAGAATAAATAATCTGAATCAATGAACCATATATTGGGTACATRGCCATGGACTATGGTTTTCTTTAGCAAGCAATGTGTTAGCGCTATCCATCTAACACTGAAGTCCTATCAAGTGATGGGGCTCATGTTATGTGTTAGAGCAGGTAGTAAGTACTCTTTCTGTGTCAGATTTCAACATCCAAATGCTGAAACTAATGCAGGGAAATGCAACTCTGGAGCACTTGTTTGTTTTTTCTTCATCTTGAGGCCTTCATTTTGTTCTTGTTCATACTAGTATAACCCAGCAGTAGGACTTGAGGTAGAAAATACTGTTTTGCTTCTTTTGCATTCAGCTTTGGTTTTGATTGGTAGCATCTTTTGTTTTCTAAATTATAGTATAGAATACAATGGCATTAATGGTTTCAAACCAAGGCACCAAAAAAACCCAGTACTCTGTCTCTTAATAGTGGTCAGCAATAGAAGAATACAAAAACAGGGTCACATACGACAATATTTGCTATGCCATTGATCCCTAGAGATTAAGTGAGAGAGAGGGGTTAGTGTTTTTRAAAGATGTCCTGCTTATAATAGCACTGTACAAAAAAACAAGTAATGAGAAATTGTGATGTATATAGTAGACATTAAACATGGATAGGACAGTGATGGCWATGTGAATTAGAGTGGATGAAGGCTGCAGGAATTATAAATCAAGAGATGATACGAAGAGGGCACAATTGTGTGTAATATAAATACCACTATGGCTTTGTTCACTTGGCTGAACTTTTCACAGTGAGGAACATGCAAAAGAAGTACTTCAAAGGTAATGGCATTTTTGTATTTTTATAACGTTCTTTTTAGTAGTGTTTTATTCAACAAAACGTTAATCTTGAAAATATTCATCATCAGTGCTAAGTATGAACAATAGTAATCAAATTCCATAGCTCTTTCTATAAAAGCAGAGCCTATCCATCACAAAGCATGCCCTATGGCTATATATCAATTTTAAGCATTAAAGTTACACAGTATTATCTTAGCATTAGGTTAACTGTCAAATAAAAATAAAAATTAATAAGCTGGAAAAAAGAAAGAAGAGGAGACATTCCTCATTTAAAATCCTTAACTGATCCAGCATAATTGAAATGTCTTTTAGCAGAAATGTTAGCTTTAATTCAGCTAACACTCAGATCTCAATACCATTTTTATGGTAGCCCTATAATTCCTGGGGTACAAAACTACCAGATGTAAATGTTGCTTAGAGTCCAACCTTTCTCCTCCTATCTCATTGACAAGAACCATATGTTGGGAATTAAAGAAGATCCAGGCAATCTTTCAACCTTGAGATCTCTGCTTCCTCGCTCAGAGAGGGTAATGAGGTTTAAAATTCCACACGCACTCACCAGTTTTCAAACTTCTGCTGCTATTCCTTTTGCAGTCTCTTTGAGACATTAGTAGAGTTGGGGCACCCACGTACAGGTTTTTGTTTTGTTTTGTTTTTTGTTTTACTTTAGCACAAAATTGCTGAACACTGGTTTTGGTTTACAGTTTCATAGCTGTTAGAACAACTGTGATAGAGTTTGTCTGGTTAAATCCACATCTAGGATGAGATGGAGTGTAGCACTTTCTCTCTTCTCTAGGTATTTATTTATTCTCAGAAAATGTCATAGCAATAGATGGAAATACTATCTCCATGTTCTCATTAGCTTGGCTTTAGTGTGATGTGATACAGGAAATACCATCTTTTCCTAAGATTAGGCACATCTCAGGAAACAAACCATGAAAATTCAYTCAAATGTCTCATGTTCCGTATGAGATACTCAATGTATGTAGTTCTTTCATCTGACTTGTCTTAATAATTCAACTTCTTTCTAGTACAAGGAAATACTTTTAGTCAAAGTCATTCTAATTTTTCAAGCTGCTTAGGCTGAGGCCTGTTCATCAATGTTGAAGTGTATTTTTTTCAATTGCTTGGTTTTACTGTCAAAATTATTTGATATATGATTCCAGTTTATTTAGTATTTAGGTAAATTTGCAGCATTTTTTTTCCTGTTGTTTGCATTCATTTAAGCTTGGGCAGTGTGCTTTGCTTGTCCCAGTGAGATCGAGCTAGTGATAACACTTCATTTTTAATGAAGTTTCCATGTATCTGTTGTATATGTTGAATGTCAGAGTACAAAGTTTTAGTAAAATTAAAAAGGTCTTTTTCTTGATTTTCTCTAATAGTAACCCTCAATCCTTGTTGAGGATTACACTTCTGCTTGCAATTAGTTTTAAGATATAAAATTAAAATACCTGTATGGATTAAGTTAAGTTTAGATATTGAATTCTACAAGGTCAGTCCTACTTAACTAGTTTTTGACATTGTAACTACATTTAAACCTCATTGAAATATGCAACAAAAACAATTTCCTCCTGAAAAGCAACATAGTGGTTTTGCGAATATATCTTATTCCTTTCCCTACTTCCACCATTTGTTCTTTGCTTCCTTTTGAAGCAGGAGAACAACTCTGGTCTCTGTCCAATCAGCTGATGAAAAATAGGCATCTACAGGAATTAAAATCTTCTTTCTCTCTCCTTCTGTAATTTAAAACAAAAATTAATCAAATACATTTTTCTTAACGCATGGTGAGCTTGAATGGTAAGCAAATCTCTCTCTCCTGGCATCAACCGAAGATAAAAATTGCTCTGAGAATGAGTACCAAAAATATTTTGTCTGATATTCGCTAGGGTGCAGATGGGATAGCGGTGACATTATATCATATTGCATTTAGAAACAATCAAATGAAGCAGTAGCTGGTAGTTCAAATGGATTTATAAAAACATGAATATCATAGCTAAATAAGTTATTTAACCTTGCAGTATAAATGCTAAGATTTTATTCTTTTCCAAGTGTGATGACAAAGGACCAAAAACATTTCTAATGGAAATGTCTAATGCATTACTGTCATAAATGTTCTCTCAATGTGTATATATAGAAAGAGAACAATGGGCTACGAGGTACTGCATATTCTGATAAAATTCACTTATCAGTTGAATAAGTGGTCTTAAAAGCACCTGATTCAGGCCTCTATTTTATATAATACCACAGTTAAGTATTTTGTTCCCCTGTTGGTGTTCTCAAACTTGGAGGTTGTTTTCTCATATATATTTACCTTATGCATGTTTTATATTGACAGAGGTCTTTAACAAGAGGTTAGTAAAGCCCCTCCCCTTCCCAAGTAACTGGATAATAAACATCATTGGATATGGATCAAAATTATTTTTATTTTTAATTTTGAAGTCCCGTAAAGCAAAAGCTTGAAATAAATGGCTAATTGTCACTGTTCTGAAGGACTCCCTCACTGTATCTCTTCAGTGGTAAGGGTAAGCAATACCCTTAAGATACTGTGTTTGTTGCTGGTGGCGTTTTTTAATTTAGTTAAGATTTTCTTGAGGTATTATTAGGATGAGTGGGTGAGCAATCTGACAGCAGATGAGAGTCATTGTTGATGAAAATAATGGACGTGAGTTAGAAGGAAATRGTGCTGTTCTTACATCTGACAAATCTAAATTAACTGTCCCGTTGCAGAGAGTGATTGGAGTTCTGCATGTGATTGGTGTTTTGCAGCAAAATATGAATATGCAGAGGAATTGAAGGGAAAAGGTTATTAAATCTGTACAATACAGTGTATTTAGAGTGTATATAGTTTCGTTGCTGCTCCTTGGTTCTCTGATTTATGTGCATCCAGTCATCATCTTAGCCCTYTTGACCACAGTGTTGGATTGTGTAACTCGAGTCCAGCTGATTATCCATCATGGCCCTCAGATCTTCTCAGAAGCTTGGAAGGACTCCAGATGGCAGGGTTTCCACTGCGTTCCTTGCTTTTACAAGAATGRCTTTACATTTAGCCGCATGATAAAATACATCGCTTGTTTCTCAAAAACAGTATTACAGAACAGGAAAGGCTTCACACAATAGTGATAATAAATGGCATGAGGCATGGAAAGACTCATGAATGGAGCAAGAGAAGATTATGATAGTTTTAGGTGAGAAAGGGCGGAAATAAGCCAAAAACAATTGAGTTTCTCTAAAGGACAGATACAGAGTTCTGTCTTAATAGCAGCAATACAATGATGAGTTCAGGAAAAAAAAAAAAAAAAAAAAAAGAAAGAAAATAATCAGACACATTTGCAACTGGTAAATGAAATATGCTTTCATTTGAATGGTGAATAGATTGTGCAGCTTCCTGGTGCAGAGTATCATTGGTATCAAGACACAGAAAAGATCGAATCCTCAAAGGAATATTGTTAGAATTTTATGGACAATAAGAAAATCAGTAGTTGACACAAGGGTACTTGGAAATGTTGAGGAAATTTGTTTCAGAGTCTGAATGAAATTCAAAGTAAGATAAAACCTTTCCTTTTCCTTACCCTCTTCTGAAACATTTCCTTAATGTTAAGACAGCAAAAGGAAATATATGAACTGGGAGTCCTAGCACATTTTTTTTTTTTACCCAATAATATTAGTCCTATCTAGCTGCAATAAGAGAATATCAGCATTTAAATTCCTGTGTAGATACAGAGAACATTGGGTCATATAGAAAGATGGAAAAAGAATCATGCATGCTTTTGATGTCTTTTCCTCTTAAAGTAGGTAACAGATGATTTCCTTTTCAGGAAATGTTTAAGAGGAATTTATAGGGAGTTGTTTAGGGTAAAATTAGAATCAGATATAAGTAACAAGATCTAAATTAAATGGCCAGGTAAATCTGAACTGTACATCACATTACCTCCAAAAATAAAAATATTTACAGAGTAAATGAACAAACAAACAATGTAATAACAATTTTAGTTGTGTCCTTATTCTATCCTATTTATCTAAACTATTTAACATGAATTCTACTTGCAATGGTGTTGTACCTGTGAGGCAGTTTCATAAAGGCACTATGTTTTTTATATAACATTTTGTCCCTTTAGAAATTATCATGACGTATGTCAGGAGCTTTCACACTGAAAAAAATATGTCACATTAGCTTCCAAGTTTTTGATTGTCTAAATAACACAGTAACTCAACATACAGCTGTCTGGCATTTTGACAGTACAATAACCCATAATTCTTTCTGCCACTCAACACTTCAAGGTTAGCATTTTGTAGTTTGCTCTCAAGGAGTATTCATTTAAATTTTCAAGAGGCAAAAAGTTGAATGCTGTCTTATACCTCTTTCTTGATTTATTTTTTATTTACTTTTGTAGTCTGTTCATTTTTTATCCATATATATATATATATATATATCTTTGCCTGCAACTTAGCAGGAACTAAGATGTTCATCTACATCTTATATTTATATATCTATCTATCCATTTTTTTTTTTCAGAATAATGAAGGTAGTATTTATAGCAGAATTCCCTCTACTGACGAGTTTATCATACATTATTGGAAACATAATGCCCTGTATTATTTACTGCAGGGCACAATAGACATACTTAGGTATTGATCAACTTCTTTATAGAGGAATCTGGGATAAATCATTGACTTTTAGGAAGAGTTGCTTCCAATTTCAAAATTATGAAATTTTGGGATAAATGGAGATTGGGAAAGTCATAATTAGATGCTTGAAGTCTTGTTAGCAAATCTAATATCTGGTAGGAACTGATATGTTAAGTGTATGTTTAAGGCAGGCAAATCCTTCTGTTTCGTAAGCTTTCATAACAAGAGCCTCGCTTCAGCTGAGTTTTTAGTAGCTCAGACTGCTCAAAGACAATTTTTTTCTTAAAATGAGAAATTTGGGAGAAGAAACTGAGGATTAGCGAGTATTGAGAAGTCCACATTGGGTGTAACTTTAATACAATACATATTAGTGTAAGTAACAGCAATATTTTAACCCAAACACCAAAGTTTCTGGTGTAAATTTTTCCTTAGCTAAGTGTTCCAGCCTGACAGAACTGGGATTACATATCCAAAGACTGAATATCGTATTTCGCTGAATTTCTTAACAGTCAAAGAAAACACAGAAAGATAAAGATAAGAGAATCTGAACTTTTATCTTTCTTGGAACAATCTGCTTGTGGGAAACTGATAGAATTGTGCCACTAAGGAGGTGTCTACACCTGTATTTTCCACATATTTTTTGTGGATTTGTGACTCAGTGAAGACATTCAAGCATAAGTCTAAGTGGTGATATAGGGTTTTTTTTTTGTT
>NW_020454150.1:539836-607673 GCF_003342845.1 Nothoprocta perdicaria | reverse complement strand
AAAAAAAAAAAAAAAAAAAAAAAAAAAAAAAAGGCTATTAGATTAGAACTTAGTTTTAAACTGTCAAAACCTCAGGAGCAACAGTGTTGTAGACAGATTTTCTCGCTAGTTCAAACTTAGGCTAGAAGCTACAGTCTCTGTTTTAGTAAAATAGGCAGTTGAAAAATGTRTAAGTTTGAACTCAATAAGATGTACCAAGTAAGCACCACAGCCTTTGTAAGATAGGCTTTGTATCTTATCTATATAATCTCCATATTATATATGCATATAAGAACAGTAAGGCTTAGTAACTAGAAGCCATGTCATGGTCACAATGGATTTCTGCATTAGAAAGGAATAGTTTTTTTTTTTCTATTATTAAAATAACTCATTTCAAAATTTTGTAAGTAAATGAAAAAACACAAATACACTGTGATTTAGGATATATGAAGAAAAAACTTTTTAGCATGAAACAAGAATTTTAGCAGACAATTCTCTGCATAAAGAATTGGTTGCCTCTTTTAAAGATACATGCATCAGAAGCATGTATGTGCATGTAAAAGCATGTGCAGAGTTTAAATATGTTGTACAAAGTATAAGAATGTATTAAGTACATATTTTTATCTTTATTGCAGTTGATTTTCATGTAGCTCTGAAAGAAAGAATTCAATCTTTTAAGTCTTGGGAAAACAAGGTAAAAGAAAACAAGATGAAATTAAGAACTATTTAAAATTCAGTCAAGAGAAATACAATGGCCTCTATATTATTGCTGAGTCTCTCCCAAACAGATTTGAGCTACTCCACGATAACCCCTTTTTCTCACATGTTACTTTTTCCAGAGCCACAGCCTGGAAAAGACAAGTCCCTTATAACTTAACGCATTTCCTTAACTAGTGGTACAAATGATACAAATTGATTATTACTATGCAATGTGTCTGCTGATGTAACTAAGCATGTACTGTTTGTTATACAAGGTAAGGTCCTGGGGGATTCTCAAGTAACTTACTGAAGTGCAGTGCTATAATGTCTGCAGGCATAAGAATATGTCTGTAACGGTGTCCCTCTTCAAGGGCAAACCCCAGTGGAGAGTCAAACATAGGTTACTAGARCTTTTTTCAGTCCCTTGTCTTTACCACCTTTGTTTTGTCTTTAACTCTTGCTGTCTCTCTCTGYTGCTGAGTTTTTACCTTTTCTCTTGCGTCTTGATTGTGAATTTGCTCTTTCTATTGCTATTGCTACTCTTTTCCGTGGTATTTTAAATACATTTTCTTCCCTTTTCCTGACATCTCCTCCTCCTTCATCTCCTCTTCTTCTGAGTAACATCCTTCCTGCTTTAGAAAGACTGATTTTTCTATGTGTACATGAGGGTGAAGGTGCAGGACCTCGGGAGCGTGCGACAGTAGGTACATGTAATACAGGAGACGTGCTTGGCTGGACGTTGGGGCATTTAACAGAGGTGGACTGAGGTACTACCTTGCAGCTTGCACAGGCTTTGCTTTTTCTCTCCCAGGACTGCGGCAGGCAGCAATTCCTTACTTGCTAGGGAGCTCTGGGGTAGATAGAGCAGGTGAAGCCACGGAGCTGTGTGTGCCATAGCTAGGTAACATTGAGTAGGTAACATCTCTTTAGAGCCCACTTGGCTTTTTGGCTTTCTGATGAGACTGGTTAGGAATGTCCTCTGTCTGGAAGATATCAAGGATTTTTTTTTTTTTCTTTTTCTCCCCCTATCCAGAAAATTTTGCCTTACTGTGTTTAGTTCTACTTAACCTGCTCCTATTTATGGCTGTCTCATAAAACACTTTGCCTTCTATATGACCTCTATAAAATTTTGCATAGAATAAGAGGTTTGTTCACACAAGCGGCGTTGAGAATGGGGGAAAGAGCAGGTGCACATGTTGTCTGCTGCTGGGACTGTAGCTCGCAAATCTACAGGAATGCTTTTGTTTAAATTTTTTGTTTGGATGAATAATAGCATGTTCCAAAGGATACAACTGATGCATTTATTCAGCTCACCTGGCAAAACCTCTTATCCCATCAATATGTCATCACCATTTTGATTTCCAATACCTTTCAGATGTTTAAAAAACCTTTGCCTACTATTCTCATACTAAGCCTATATATTAGTTAACTCTCTGAACCTGTCACATCATGTCTTGGAAAATTGATTATGAGAGCAGTGACTTAGTGTTTTGTGATGCACTTGGCGACCAAAGATAGGCTTTAAGAAATGGATACTGTGAGCAAAAGAAAAAAACAAAAAGAATAAGAAATAAAAAGGAAAACATTGAAGACTGCAGATGTAAAAATATATTATTGTATGTTTTGTGGAAGCATTTTGACCAGTTAAAAATAAAAATTAAAATYGGAACAAAGCAAGCCTTTAAGTGTACGCCTGCAGTTGCTCTTCTCCAGGTAACTGAATACAGGATTTCTTCTCTAACCTTGTTCCAGCAAGAATATGCACTGCTTAGGTATTCATTTCAGTGGCATTGACAATACTGACAATATAATTGACCTAAAAAGTTCTGGATTTCCTGTTAATGCACTTTAGAAATGTACATCAACTACAAAAAAATCATTTCTATCTACATTTCACTTGATTTCCATTTTCAAGAAAGGAGGTTTCATCATTATTATTCTATTTGAATAGCACTGATATCTTGAGAGATGGAAGGAGACTTCTATTGTATGCAGGAGTACTTTATTTCGATATTTTCTTTGTCTGATTATACATGATAAACACACATTAGTGACATTCCGTGCATGTTTTGAAGATAAATGGGATATCTCTTTAAACCATTCCTGACACTTCCTAACCTGTGGGCTTAATGGCATATTCTTTCTTTGATTCAATAATTTGTCTGTCAAAAAAGCTGTGCTGACATTCGCGTTGTTGTGGGACTGAAATGGAAAGAAATCTCTTATCTTTAAGATAATTTTTGAAAAATCGAGGCGAACATTTTAGGATAAAAATGTTTTAAAAATGATTTCAGTTGGAAAAAAAGATGTAAGTGTTGACATTATACCAACTGCTAGATGGCAAGTGATAAAAGGAAGAATGTTATCTAAAACTATAAGTCCCCTTGAATTAATTAGAGAATGTGTGAAATCTTAGAAATGAAGACAGTTCTACTACTATGCCTTGCATAAGTATTAGTCTTGTCAAATAACTAGTAACTTTTAAAATAATGGACTCTATATGTAGCTGGAGCTGCCTGGTTTACTGAACCTATGTCTGTTTTCTGTTTAAGACACAAAGGTTAATACAGGGTTGCACGTATGAACAGGCACATATGTGCATGTGTGTGTACATATTGATACCTATGTAAGTATGCTAGTCTACTCAAGAATAATCWACTTGGAACTCCCCTATATATGATGTAGAGAAGATCAGTTTAGAACTSACTACACAGAATACTCATTTTTTTCTGAGCACAGTTCCTTCTAAAATGGCAATTCAATGCATTAAATGAAGGGCATAAAGTCTGAATGAAACAAGTCTACGCTCAGTCCCTAATTTTAATTCTAAAATATTCCAAATTTAATCTCCAATTTTAATCTGATCAGGTAATATAGAACAATATCAGCTGCCAAAGATTCGAGCAGTATTGTATGATTGTGCAAGCTGCTTTCATCCTTTGAAAGTTTTCAGTTGAACCTCGAGAGCCATCTGCGAGTGCTGTCTGCTGGGCATGMCAATTTTGGATGCCATTTTTGAGAGACATGACAGGCATTGTGATTTTAATGGGCTCAAACTTAAAATATGATGCTTTTATCGGAGGTGGTTTCGACAATGGGCTCCACAAATGAATTAGCTGATTCAGAGCTTCTGAACGACGCTCAGATTTTCCTCTTTGTTGTTTTCCCGGGACTTCAGTTTTGCCAATGACTGGTCCATAGTACTCTTCCCAGAGCTGAGGATGCCTCGTGTCTGATGTCCTCCTGGGTGACTAACAGGACTGATCTTGCACAAGCTGCCTGTCTTAATTCGTCTTTCCTGATGATTAGTCTTGTCCCATTTATGCTGTAGTCCTGAAAAGCTGACCTGGTGACTGTAGCCTATAGGTTATGATTTAAGGTCGAAGGTTTCCCAATGCTGTCGAGGGCTGGTGAGCTACTATGTGTTTTTGGAGAGAGGGGGGGGGAAAAAAAAGAAAAAAGGTTCAAGGAGAATGCAAGGGCTTCCTGAGCTAAAAATCAGAACTGTGAACTCTGCTGTTTCCTGTAGGYGCCACCACTGGAAATACTGGTTTCAGTGCTTTCTAGATAGGATAGGTATCTTGGGGCCTAATCGAATAGTATACACTATGGGTGTATTCAGAAATCAGGAAATGTGTATTGTTGGCACATATGCTATTTAAATTTATAAAAAATGGCTCTTAGCTTTCTAAAGTTGTCAAATGTACTAAGAAACAATTAGTCCTTTTGTTGTACTATGTTCTAGGTACTATTTATGTTTTAAAAAGGAAGGGAGATTTAGGAAAGCTGTTAGCAAATGCGTCACTGCTAAAACACAGAGGTTGTGAACTCCCCCAAAGTGGATTTTTTTTCTAGTAGCAGCACAGAATTTAAAATTTGTGGCCATATTATGAAGTTTCATTGATTGACTAAAATTTATTTGTAGACCCTTAGGAAAGCAYAGTGGCATATTTACATGGGCTGTGACTTTTCCTTCTGAATTGTTTTCCATCCGAATGGAATGAAAGTCTCCRGTATGAACATGTTGGGAATGTGTGCTGCATATTAGGCACCTAAGAAAAAAGTGGTAGCTTTTTTTCTTGACAATGGTAAAACTTGTGCATGCTCTTAAAGATCTAATTCTGTGCAAGATCACCAGCAATGAGTTAACATTTTCATTTTCTGGGGTTTGATATCACAATAGTTAATCCTTAAGCCTGCAGTTCACAGTGAAGCGGCCAAATTTGTTGGTGGATTGATAGTTGGCCGAGAATTTTTTTAATAATAGTAATCAAGGTTGCAATCAGTGTAAATGTTATTGTAAGCTTATCTATTTTTGACCTTTTCAGCCTGAATCAGAACTGGTGTTTAGTTACTGTCAATATGAAATAGTAGCAGTTTATATATTAATGTGTTGTGGAATGAGACAAAAGCTGTTGATCTGATTCGTATTAAACCTTAAGCTGTTATCGCAGCAGTGTTAACAGATTCCAGTGGTGTGAAACGGCCTGCTGAGGGTTGACTGATCTGTCTTTGCACTAACCAGCTGATGAGGTATCCAAATAAAATGATCACTCATAGATTCCTCAAAGGAGGAGTGCAGGGGAAGCAGGCGGAGGGGGAGCGCTGCACAACAAACAAAGCAAAAGCACTCAGTCCTTTTCAAAGACTTATAAATATTTAATAATCATCTGTCTATGGCCAATCTAGAAAAAGAAATCTTTAAATAGACTGTTCTAAAGGCCAAAACCTGAATTTTAATTGAGGTAGTTCGAAGTACACATTAGTCAGTCTGGGTTTTTTTGGATGTAAAGGCAATTTCTTCTCAGGGTGGAGTGAGAGCCTTTCAAAATGTAGCTATGATAACAGTAGGTGACTTTTTTCTTTTTTTTTTTTTTTTAAGAGGGATTTTTGTGACAAAATAATGCTTGATGATGCAGTTTTTTTTTCTGCTGGGAAAACACCTTTGACCTGGTCACATTGGTTTTGAATAACGGTAAATCTCAGCTCTAATTGTGTGTGTGTGTGTATATAGATATATATAAAAATACACACAATATATGTATATATGTGATGGGTGAAATGGCATGACTTTAACAACACGAACAAGTTTTTAAGAACTGCTTTTATTCTCCCTTCTCCCTCCTCCTAGGCCGTGTCGCTGAAGACACCTGACTCAAGTGTCCCCTTGGATGAACCTCTACTATCTCACACTAGCCAATTTCGACAGTCTAAGTGCTCAAATTGAGCCATTTTGTTCTCTGTAAAATAAACCCAGGCCCATTATGCGTGATTTTTCATTCACACACCCCTCCCCTTCTCTTYATCTTCTCCCTCCTCTCCTTGCTGCAGCTCTGTGAATGCAGAGTGGCAACATTGTGAGGACCAGTGTTTGCACTCCAGGCATGTCAACTTCAATCTGCTGCGATTTGGTGTGAAATCTGTGCCATGGTGTGGGGCAGAAAGGTCAACCCCCCCATAATTGATGTTGCTTATTCATCTGCTTCCCGTGTATTTTTCTCTCCACACACTGGCCTTTGTTTGGATAAATTGTTTGAAGATTTACTGTAGTTCTTAAAGCCTGAGAAGCGGCTCCCGCTGCACAACTTCAATGTCCCCGCTAGGCAGGAGGCTCAGCTGGGATGACACATAATGGCATTTAGACAGAAAGATCTTTTTTTTCCCCGAGACAAAACGTAGAGGACATCATCTAGCGTAACAATTAAGGCAATTTTCAGACTAATTTACTATGGAATCGCTTTGTACAGCCCCCTCGTACACTGATATTAAATATGTTAATTGCTATTAAAACCTGAAATATTATTTTTAAAGAATGTGTAGGCTTAACCAAGTCGCTACATCTATGGAAAGTGTGAAAGAGCAAGGGGAGAGAAGAAAGGGAAACTTTAAACACATGTGATGATTTAAATTCCACATAGGCACTTTTCAGATTATTAAGGAAAACTCTTAATGATCATAAAGAATTGAAAGTAGTAATTTATTGTATTTTGGGTCATCAACCTTTCTTCTGCTTATGGCAGCAAATGGTTTCATCTGAGGGAGAAAAAAAGTGCTTTTCAAGATACTTGGTGGGGGGCTTACTGGAGATTTGAAAATCAGTTTTGCTAAGTAGAATAATATTAAAATTCCATGCAATTTCAGATTTCCTGTGGGCCCATATGTAAGTATTTGAGCCCTGAGGTAATAAATATGAGGACCTAGACCTACAAACTTTTAAGAACATCTGTGTCCTTGTGACTATAGTCCTGAAAACTGCATAATTTACAGAAAGAAATCCTCAAAAATGGGAGAAAGGCTTGTTTCTGTAGTGAAGGGGGTGGGGGGAAGGCAAAAAGAGCTTTATTGCCTAGTAATCCTGCCTTTAGATTGAATAAAATAGGTTGAAATCATTGTTTTGATTCCCATTGACTGAAGGCTAGAGTAGCTTTATTGGTTAAGCTGTTAAATCTGAGGTGGTTTAAACACTTTTTTCCCCGATGCATGCTTGCTTCAATTGACCTTGAAATACATTATCTCATCACTATTTTTGGGGGGAGAAATTGTCTATTGCATCACATCATTTGAAGCKGTCTTAAAATGCTGAATAAATATGCTTTAGCTCTATTCTTCTAAACTTTTAAAGGATAATATGAAAGAATGTAGCACATGAACATTTCTTGTACTGTCTCCTAGATGGTGCAGGCTCCTCTTGGTGATTCACTAAGGAGACTCTACCTGCAACTGGCAGGTAGAGCCTTAGATGTGGGCATCACCATGATACTTCTTGGGTTTAGTGACAGAATACAAATGATTTGCTCTTGTGGAAAAATACACACCACTTCCCTACCCAAGGTACAGTGYGATGCTAAGATGTTAGAATGCTGAAGAATTGCCACCTTGATCCAGAGTAATGGATTAAAGAAAATGCTTTTAGAATTGAACGTAATTGACAGTAAAATCCAAATAACTGAAGTGCTATAGAATGCCTGTTACTTCAGATCTGCAGCAGGTTTACTGTAGTGCTTGCATCTAAACACAACCCTTTCACACAATCATACTGGTTTCATCCTTAGTGTAATTCCATTCGTGGACTGAAGACAGCACTAGCCTTTTTTCTTCAGCTCAAATCATCTTACTGAAATATTTTTTTTTCTGTAAATGTTGCAGGCCATTATGCCTTTCCCATTGGGTGAAATATAAATGTATTTGGGTTTAATTTCTACTGAAATGGCAGGTACAACTGCTTCTCTCAGTGTATTTTCAGAAGTATATTAAAATTGACCTAAGCAAGTTGATGGATGTTTTTCCAGGGCTTTATTTGCTTAAAACTTATAAGTATTTTGGAGACAGATTGCATTGATGGATGAATTAAAAAATAAAAAGCATACTAAGGCCTGGCTGACTGGGCTTTCTTGTGAGCGGTGCTGCCAGAGACTGTGGAGCTCCAGGACTCAAAAACACGTATTTCACATTCACTTCTGTGTTTTATTGTTATTTCTTTGTGSTATCCTTTTCTTAGYGCAAATAATGAGTTTGAGGAACATGGGAAGTATTTTTTGCCAGGCAATTTAAATCTAGAACTAACAATTGTTGGAAAGAAAGATTGTCTGATGGGAAGCTGGATTTTGGAGAAAGTTTCTTCACGGATATAAAGCACAGGTTAAACATATTCAAAAAAGTAAAATTTGTCTGTTGTATATAAATATACAAGATTACAAATTCTACCTCTCTAACAGAACACATGTTAGACAAGGAGATGAGCTGCATACTTAGATTTTTTTGAATCTTTTTTGCGCTGTGTGATTTATATTTATGGCATCATTACTGATACCCTGTAATACTAATTCAAACCATGTCTGTTTCTGCAGTCTTTGTAATTCTTACTCATTTTATTAGGTACTACTTCAATTCAGGTTGAGATAGTTCGTTGTCTTACMTAGGTCTGTGCCTAACTTGTGTGGCCAATAGCTGTGTTGTTTGGGAGCAGAATTAGTTGTATTTGTTTAAATGAAGTGTGAATTTAGTGTTGGTGAAAGGTGCTAGATTGACAGCTCTTAAGATGAGCTCCTGGATGAGTCTGTGGAAGAGGCAACACAATTGTTTTGCTCTCCTGATGTACTTCTGCCCTGACCCTGGACACATTGCTGCTAATAATTGTGCCAGTTGAGCCTCCAGGTGGATTTTGAATCTGTCTCTGCTTTGAATCTGTTGACAAAAGCGTCTAATCAATTTGCTTCTAGGAGATGGATGGCTCATCACCGGCAGTGGGACCAAGACCCCAACAAATATGTGCGCTTTGCCCATCATATGTCATATGGCCTAACGTAACAACTTAAACGGGGTCCTTGAGGCRGCTGCAGCTCTGCTCCCTGCCTTCCCTATCAGGCCAGCTTGTGTCTGGATTGTGCCCCACCCAGAATTGCTTAACTGTGGGTTGCAGGAGTGCTGGTTGGTAGCAAAAGGGAGATGAGGTCATATGGTAAAAGCTAAGAATATGAGTATGAGGATGTAGCTCTCTACATTTTTAGGCTGGCTTAATTATTTTTCACTCTGCAAGAGTGAAATCACTTATGCTAATAAGTAAGGATGTGAATTTCTAGCATTGAAGTCCAGTGGCCAAAGTCATTCAGCTCTGCTGTGTCACTCTACAGTGAGTTAAAATAACATGTCTCCAAACAGACTCTTACAGATTTCTGTTGAATGATTTATTTTTCTTCTGGCCTTTGCATTCAATACTAAACTCACACAACACTGAGTTATAGAAAAAAAAAAAAAAAAAAAAGACCCTTTTTGTATGTGTGTTTTGGTTATATAGATCATTTTGCAATCATCTTTGTGAACCCTGCTGTAGTTTTTAAAAGAGTTGGGAACAGCTGTGCGTGCTTGGGTGGTGGTGTTGTTTGCTTCCCCCTCCCCTTTTAAAAATCTCAGCCTGAATGAGTTTTGTAAATATTCAGTCTTGACTTCAACTTGCATTGCAGTGTCATCAATTATGACAGACTGCTGCTTCTTCTCTCCACTCTTCATCTTTTCCCTGTCAAAATGCACCCTTTGGCAGAATATTTTTCAAGGACTAAATGTGAGTCTAAGGGAGTGACTGTCAAGGTATTTTTCATAATTTCAAAAATATTTTTTTCTCTCTCTTGTTTATAATTATCTCTTGGAAACTTGAAATTGTAATGTTTCCTTACTGTTTTTTCATCACATGCACACTGTACTGAGATATGAAGGTTATTAATATAATGTTTTTTTGAGTCTTGGAGGTGGATGAGAAGAGGGCAAAAGACTTATGACATAGTATACATAACGCATTCTCCTTCCTAACACCTAGCCAATACTGAAGATTTTATGAGTGCCACAAACTGGTCTAAAATCCTTTTTGTGGATGGGGTCTTCCTGTGTTTCTCTCCATATATGTTAAAAGGCCAGCTGCTCGTGATCTTTACATCCCACATAATAAACCCCTAAGGCCACAGCAACTGTTTACAGTCTGGAAGGGACTACCACCTAAAATCTAAGGAAGGTAGTGACTTTTTTAAAATTAAAAAAAAAAAAAAAAAAAAAAAGTGCTCACATAAATATTCCTTGTTTTAGATCCCAAGGCTTCTAAAAAGTTTGTTAGGTAACCAAGCAGGTTTTTCCTATCAAAAAACCTATTTTTTATATTTTCTTTTATAATCTATTAGTAAATATTGAAATTGTTTCATTTCCACAGTCTCTGAAGCATTAAGCACAAAACTCATTTTCCTTATTTCACTATAATATATATGTTAACTTTGTCTGTCTGCAATGTTGCCAGTTTGTCATTTTATTGTGAGCTTCATGATTATGGATGTCTTTTTCTTAAAGTTTCATCTCTAATTTTTGTTCATGAGACAATTTTAGCTGTTAATTGAAAAATATATACATATATCTCTGATAATCATGAAAGCAGTTTGTAGATGCAAAACTGAGAATAAACAAGAAAAACTCAAATGAAAGAAGTAACATAATACTTTGAGGGCTTATAATTTTGACGCCAATCTGATTATTTTGCCAACTGGGGAGATGCTAAGCTTGGTCTTTAAGAGCGTTTCTGATAAAGTGAAAGATAATTGCTGTAAATCTTGCATCTCTGGCACCGCTTTTCACTGTAGCCTCTTTCCCTGAAACCTTCTTTTCTCTAACACATATTATTTTTGAAGTAGAATCTCTTTCCTCATAGAGTTATGATTTCATAAGAGGGAAAGAGTGAGAGACTCAGTGTCTCCCTAGAGAGTATGTTGTTACTGTTGATTTTACCTTGAAGTCACCAGCTATTTTGGTATTAGGTGAAACTATGGCAGGCGGCGCTCATCAGACTACAATACTGTCTTCCTTCTCTTTAAGGATGTAGAATGTTGATCTGCAATATAAAAAAGATGCATACCTGTAAATATATTTGTGCGTGTATGTATATGTGTGCACACACACACACACATATGCAGAGATAAATATGCATCTCCCTTTTCACCCCCTATTTGCCTCCATTCTATGATCCAAATTTAAATTTCTTAAAATTTTCAAAATTTGAATTTAAGAATTTAAAACTTAGTAAATATGAAATGTGGTGAGAATACTGAGTGTAGAAATAGCTGTACCAACAATGGGAGAGGATAGGTAAATATTTTTGCTTGGCTTTCACAACTACCTCTATTTGGTTTTGAGTTTGCTTGTGTGTACTAACAGCTGAGTTGTGGTACATTTTTAACTCGCAATGTTTTTGTGGGAGTTGCAGGACAAGTTTAAAGAAATGGTGGCGATGTACTAAGAGGATGAGAAGACAAGTTATTACTGCAGATGTTTCACTGACTCTCATTTTGTGTTCTTCAATTAGCATTTTAAATCTCTAACAGGTAATTGGAAAGACTTGTATTTGTGAGGAACATTTTTTTTCACCATTTCCATATCTGAAAAGGTTATCCAAGCTCCTATTTATATGACTGTTGGTTATTGTGCACATGTAGAGGAGGAGTATGGCCTGCTGGTTAAAATAAGGAACTACGAGGAGGGCGATCYGTGCAATTCCTGACCCTGCCTTAGAATTTCCATATGACCTTGGGCAAGATATGTCCAATAAAACTTGCTTCACAGGGGCATAATATAGCCAAATTGATTAGATTGTAGTGCTTTTAGATCCTCTTGAGGAAAGTCGCACAAACAGAAATTACTACTGCAGTAGAATAGTTGTGAAAATAAAGTAGAAGTGGTACAATTAAGAGACAATTTATTGCCTTTCCTTTCTGGCTATTTAAAAACTTTCCTAACTTGCTTCAGGTCAGAAAAGCTGGTGTAGTGCTCCAGTTTGTTGCTGTCCTTGATATGCACGTGCAGCTCCCATTAGTGTCAGCAGGAGCTTCGCGCTTGCATCRCGAGAGCAGAATAGCCCCCTGTGCCTATAATGATAAGTTAGATAGCCGCTTGTGGCTCTGTGTATGATTTCTGATCTATTGTGCCAGGGATACTACGGCATGAGAGAGAGCTGCTGTCATTTTCAATAGGAAGAGAGAACTTTAAGAGCTTGAGAACTGTCCTCTTTTTTGAATAGCACTTTTGCTGCATGAAGTGTAATTTATTTTTATCACAGCAGGCATAAAGCTTCCAGGTTTTCATAAAGAAAAATGATCCATATAGTGCCCATGTCGATTGAACAATCATATGAAAACCTGTAAATTCAAAACATAGCTCTTTCTCAATGCAAAGTGTTTTTTCCTTTTCTTGCAGCTTTTTTTTTATTTTTTTCCCCAACCTTGGGCTTTCATTAGTATTCAGACATGCTATAAAACATTGTTTTCATCTCAGTAATTATTTTCCAGCCACCAATTTGCCTTGTAATGGGGCRTGTTGTTTAATTACACCAACAAAAACTTCTTCAGACAGGGTTTTCTTTGCCTTCAAAATCTTTCAAGGAGATGCTTCCTAACTTGCCTTTCTTCAAAGTAACAAATGTGCTTCAATAGTTAAAATTTGGGAAGAAAGGGGAAAGGAGAGGAGAGGGTGGGAGAAGGGGGAAAGAGAAAGAAATTGTTTGCATCTTGCCCGATACACAAACATACAAAAAGAAAAGAAAACAAAGCAAGACCTATTATTAGTTCTACAACTTGTCAGTTTGATTAGTGAACGGTTGCCTCTCTCCCTTCTGAGAAAACACTACATCATTAAATGATGTCCATTCTTACATGCCGAACCCCAGCATTGTGTCTCTTCCTGCATAATTGGACTGTCTTTTAATACAAGCAGAGGCACTTGTTTCTGAATATAAACCCTGCACCTCAACAGGTCAGGGAGATAGTAAAAACCTGTTGTTTGGCTTTGTCTTGGGGAATAATGGAGTCACTAATCTACTTGATCTCTGCGAGTCAGATAAAGAAGAAAGTGAACGATGCATACATTTCAAAGATGGAAGGCACTTGTAAAAGCAATTTCTTTGGAGGGAAAAAGTAGAGCAAAGGCTGTTGGAAACCTTTTAATTAGTACTAATTACCTCAGCAGAAAACGTTGGAGGCTTGAAAGGATTTGTGTCAGCAAGTGAAAGATCAAAGATTGCGGCGCTCGCATTTTAATCTGTTGGCTATAAAAACGAATAAGGGGGTGGTAATGGGGCCCATGAGAATGACAACCCAGGTGGTTGAGGCCTTAATCCCTTCTTTACTGCTAGTGCCTCAGGCCTAGTTCCAATTACATAAGATGATTTAATTTTTGCTTTAATTTTAACAAAAGTTAAGTTTATTTTAGCCTTCAGTAAGGACAAGTTTTTCAGACAAAATCATTTCAATTTATTTCTTTTAATGTTTTAAGTCCTAACCTTTATTAGCATTTTTTTTTTCTCCTAAGTGGTCAGAACTGCTCTGTAAAGGGCCACGAGGCACTGAAGGTGCTTTGATGTGGTCTCTGGAAAGGGGGAGGATTTGGGGAGCGGTTGCCACCATGACAAGGCTTCCCGAAACACTTCCTCAGAGATGCGGTATTGCCATAGCTGAGGCCTGACTAGTTTGTTTGTTTATTAATCACACCAACTGGCCAGTTTTCCTCATGTAGGACAGGACAAACTTATATGAGTTTGTAATCCTTTTCGGGTGTGTTCACGTGTCATATGTGGAGTAAATCACGTGGTTACTCCTGAGTCTTGCACAGCTCATGAGACCCCAACCAGTATAGTTGCCACCAAATTCCTTCATGGAAAACAAGAGCAAGCATATGGCTTAGTCTGGAGTTATGCTGATGGCTGCAATGTGGACTTCAAATGGGTAAATTTATGCTCAAGAATCCCTAGCATTTCCATGCCATACAGCTCAACTGTTTTAGCAGCAGAGGGGAGCTAGATGCCTTGCCAACTACCATCATGTTTACTGTTCACCATGTGCATGCAGTGTAACCTACACTCCATGAAGAGGTAGGGTTTCATTTTTTTTATTATTAATTCTTTAGTACCAAAGGCAATATTACTTTGCCGCTGAAGATTCAAGCATAGTAAGTTGCAGCCACTTGTGTATGTATTTTTGTAGGTAAATGGATTGGAAATCTGGAGGCAGTGACAAGAGTCAGGGCTCCATTTTGGGGTACATCTGCAAATTTTTTTATCTGATATTTACTCAGCAACTAAAGATTGAAATAAATTCCTTTCAACTACAGATATTACTGAGGTGACTAACATTGCTTTTATATTCAAAATATGCTTAGTTAATGGTTAAGAATTAGATTGTTGCTTGATAGTGGTAATTGGAAGCAGTTCCTCAGCTATTGAGCTACTGCTCCTGCAGTTTAGCCTTCAACCTCAGTTTCTTATCGTGGTTTTATTCTGACTCGATAGAACACATTGTTGATTTTAAGGTAATACTAGTTTGACTGATCTCTTGATTTYAAAGTACTACTATTTTGTTTGCACTCTTTTGGTGCTTAGCTGGGCCTTGTATGTGCTGGGATGAAAGTAAAGCCTAATGAAAGCATATTTCTGTATTTGATGTTGTCTTCCTTTTGCCCTTTCCTAATCTGTGGAATATGTTGTTCTTAAGCATGCTGTGGTGGAACTTAGCATTGAGTCTCTTCCTTGGACATGGGGGAACTGAACGGAGACCTGGGCCACCTCCTGCAGCAGTGGAGAGGAACAAGACTGGCCCATCTGTTCAGCATGACTCTTTGCCCACCTCCAACCACAGCAGGTTGTCATGTGAGGCTGCCAAAATCAACACTAAAGGCTAGAGGGTTACGGTGTTTCAGGAGACATTGGAGTTTTCTGCTCACACTGTGATGCTTTTACATTACTGCCTGATATGAAGTGTGTTTGAATACATGTAAGTGCAGTGACAATTTTGAGTGTTTATGCAAACTCTGTTATTCTAATTGCTCRTCACCCTCTTCCTCATTCCTAGTCTATCAAATATGCAGTTGCATATCTTTTGAAGATGTGCTTAAATTGATGAAACCATATTGTAATACAATGTGTTCAAGGGTGCACACAGATGGAGATATATGATGGACTGTAGTTCTCTAATTGTATTTTAGCCAATCCTTTTAACTTAGCTTTTGAGGGGAAAAAAAATCCTACTGTAGTTTCTGTAGCCCATCCTCTCGTACTGTGAGACTGTTGTGTCTTGTCTTTCCCTTCCAGTGTTTCAGTATTTTCAGGGGTCCAATTTTAAATATACTTGTGGCATAACAAAGGCAATGTGCCAATATCCTGACAGGAGAATGCCATCCAGCATCCTCTGTGAAGTGCATATTGTCTTTTTTATTTATTTATTTATTTATTTATTTATTTTTAATTATTATCGAATGGTGTAGGAATTGGAAGAAATGCATCTGTTGTCAATCATGTACACTTCTAGGAAACTTTATTTGCTCACACTGTAGCAGTCTGTCATTTCAGAGGCTGAGTTCTAGAATGTTTCGGCCAAATGTATTTAACTATTAAATACTTCCATTGCTCAAATAATGTGATAATATTACTCATTAAATTGCAAATAGAAAAGTAATAAAAAYGGGGACCAAAATGAACACTAAACATAAACCAAGAATTATTTATTTTAACCATTTTTTTTTTTAATTTCTGTAAACAACTGGGCTTACAGTTCAAAGAATCATTCCAGAGGGACCTGGACAGACTGGAGGACTGGGCGGCGAGAAACCTCATGAGGTTCAACAAGGGCAAGTGCAAGGTCCTGCACTTGGGGAGGAATAACCCTGGACACCAGTACAGATTAGGCGTGGACCTGCTGGAGAGCAGCCCCACAGAGAGGGACCTGGGTGTCATGGTGGACGACAAGTTGACCATGAGGCAGCAGTGTGCCCTGGTGGCCAAGAAGGCCAACGGGATCSTGGGGTGCATTAAGAAAAGMGTCTCCAGCAGGTYGAGGGAWGTGATCATCCCCCTCTACTCAGCCCTGGTGAGGCCACATCTGGAGTACTGCGTCCAGTTCTGGGCTCCCCAGTACAAGAGGGATGTGGAGCTGCTGGAGAGAGTCCAGYGCAGGACTACCAGGATGATCAGAGGCCTGGAACATCTGCCCTATGARCAAAGGCTGAGAGAGCTGGGCCDGTTCAGCCTGGAGAAGAGGAGGCTGAGGGGGGACCTGATCAGCGTGTATAAATACCTCAAGGGAGGCAGTGAGGAGGAGGGGGGCAGCCTCTTTTCAGTGGTGGRCAGKGATAGGACTAGAGGAAATGGCTTCAAACTGAAGCATCGGAAGTTCCACAGGAACTTAAGGAAGCATTTCTTCACTGTGAGGGTGACAAAGCACTGGAACAGGCTGCCCAGAGAGGTTGTGGAGTCTCCTTCTTTGGAGATCTTTAAAACCCGCTTGGATGCAGCCCTGTGCCACGTGCTCTAGGTGACCCTGCGTGAGCAGGGGGGTTGGACTCGATGACCTCTGAGGTCCCTTCCAACCTTCGGCATTCTATGATTTAATTGGAATAGAAAACAAAAATGAAACAATTTGAAGAAATAAAGGCTTTAACAAAAATTCAGATCCTAGATCTTGAATTACTTATCCTAGATGTTGAACTTGCATATATAAGTTTTTGCAGGATTACCGAATGGTCTGGTCACTAAAGAATTGCAGAGGCAGATAGTCCTGGGCAGTTACCTTGCAACAATGGRTTTGGTTGATTCCCTTTTGTGGTGGTGATTCCCGAAAGCTGTGGTGTTTCCATGGTTTTGCCCTTGACAAGAGTGATGCAAGTTTACAAACTCCTTCCCAAACAGTAATTGTCCAGGCAGTTGCCCAGGTGGGCGCTATCTAAGTTGATGTAAAACAGTACTCATTGCAGGTGGGCATCCTAACCTAATGTGACTTCTTGTTCATATTGTCTTCATTAGATTCAACATCTCTGTTGTAGCAGTGTGCTGTGGTAGTTGGTACTATCTTGCCCTCCAACACCAGGTATGTCTGAGAGGTAAACCAAGTTACATGTAGCAAGACTTACCATAAGCTTTTATTTTTAGGGATGGAAACAAGTAATTGTAGATAGGGGAAACTCAAAACTCACTGCTTGTTTACATGTACCAGGTCACCTTTCTACTGTCTGAATCCTGATTCATTCCTGAAATTCATTCCTGAATTTCATTCCTGAAATGCTTCCAACAGCTATCATTTCAGGTCTGATTTTTCAGCAGTGTGTCTTTTCAGTGTTGTCACCAGTTCTGATTTATCTTCACCTATCCTGGCCTACAGTCTTTGGAGCTAAAACAAGAGAGGATTGAAACTTGTGATGATTTTTCCRTTTTTGTTGTGTATGTAGTGGGTGGCTCCTCCATGGCTTAAACTGTTTCCTCTCCTCTGAGSTTACTCAACCAGTTACATCCCACCCCAGCTGGACTTCTCCATCCAGGATTCACACCTTCCTGCTAAGTAAAATATACAATATGTACATGCATTTCACAAATGATCTCTGGAATGGTGCTAGCTCTCTATATAGTGATGAAACATGATAGAGTATTAACACAGATGACAAACCCAGTAACAAACTATTTTGTTTAAACAAGCCTATGAAGGAAGAGTTCTCTTCTTATAGCTTTTTTTGGGTGTTTCTGGTGTTGCAGATTTTAACTATTATAGCATACAATCCACTGGAGATTCGACAGATATAAGCAAAAGTTCTGTGTTGCTTGTGCGTACTTAGGTGTTAGAATAACAGACATCCATATTGAAGCTGTGCTGTTTAGCATTTTGGTAATCTGCTTGAAAGGATTCTAGTTATTCTTAGTTCAGTCATACACAGACCTTGCATAMTTTTATGCTGAGTTTTATAGATCTAATAATCCATTTACTGGTTTTTGGAACTTAAAAGCTGGATACAATAAGCAAATCTGTTACAAATAATATTTTGAATGCCCTAAGTGATATGATCTTTTCAGAGCACTAAAGTCAAAGCTTGTTGTTTTAAGGCTTGTAGGAACTGCTGTTTGTTCTATGTGTTAAAAATAAGGATAAAAGTACTGTGATTTCAAAACTGGAAAAGTAGATTGCTAATTCAGGAAGCTGTTCTGTTTTTCTTAACATACGGTGTATTTTGTATATAACAAGTGTTTGAGTGTTGAGGCTGCCGATGGAAAGCGAAATATTTGGAAAGAAAATTTTAAAAGTTAGATTGTGATTGAAATAAATATTCAGGCATAATAGATGCTTACTCAGGAAACAGAAAAGTATAGAATCTTCTTAAACTTCATTTTTAAAGCTCTACTGAAGCGGGAAGCTTGTGTTGACAATTTTATCTGTGTAACTGATATAATTCTTGTTTCAGTAATCGAAGCTATGTAGTTTTTTGGAGCTTACCTATAGTGGATTGTGTGTTGATACAATTGCTCATTTTTGTGTGCGAAAGTATACGGTTTAAGTAGATCTTATCCCCAAGCATTAATGCAATGTCAGTGCTTTATTAGACCTATTTAAATATGCACTAAAACATTTCAAAGATGCCTCAAACTGAGGATACAGTTGAGTGTTTAGAAAAAGATGAATGTAGTGGCCGTTAAGTTTTAATTGTCTCTTATCTCTTGCTACTATGGCAATAAAAATAAAAACTTGTGGAGTAATATTTTATATAATACATTATTTGGCTGGAATATTCTTAGTCAGCAAATCCATGCAAGCAGGAACATATATTTTCTCCTTCCATCATTTTAATATGTAAGCTGTGTGCTTTTAGTCATCTTTGTGTTCTTATCTTCTGCATTTAACATCATTTAGAAATCTTTCTTAATAATATTGAAAGCTACGGTACTTTTAGTGTTCCTTTCCTCCGTCTTCTCCCTCCTCAACAAATTCTGTAAGAAAGTTAAAAAATTTAAACTAATCTATTTTATCTTATTTTGCTGGGCGGCGCAGAGCTATCCTGGTGAGCCTCGATTTGCTGATACGGCCTTTAGGGAGAGACACATCAAATACTGGCAGACAGGTCCTGTGTCTGGTAACAAAGACTGAGGAGGTCAAAACTATCCCAACAGGCTTGGGCAGGTCAGTCGGAGGCAAATGTTGGAAATAAAATTTGGTGGGGAGGGGAGTAAGAGGCCTGGGTCAAGTCCTGTTCAAAAAGTCAGCTTTGTCAAAAGCTTCAGTCACATTCTTACCTACAGGCAACCTCTGCTGATCCCAACTCATTAATCGAACTGGAGAGCCGTCTTGACCCTGGCTCCTTCCCTTTGAAGTGTGGTGTCCTCTGCAGCATGAGGAAATAATTTGCTGCCTGATTCAATGAGCCATCAGTAGAGCCAGCAGACCTAATGACATGTGAGAATATTAACCTCCTACCACGAAGAGCTGTGAATCTTGAGAGGCAGTCTATAATTCACCCAGCACTCTGGAGCCTTCCCTTTCTGTCTTTTTCTCGCACTCACTTTCTCACTCGCGGGGAGAGAGAGGGGAGAGACCCTCTTGTCGTAAAACTTTATTTTCTTCAGTAGTGGGAGCCTTACTGAGCTGCTTGATAATGAGTTACTTGCCTTTCGCCGTTAGATAAAATTTATACTGAAAACTAGACATCCATCTTGCATATAATCATTTCTGCTTAAAATATGACACAGGCTACATAAGTGACATCAAGGGGGTGGTAATTTGAATACTTACCCGAGTAGGCTATTTCATGTTTCCTTATTTATTCTTCGTCGTCAAAGGAAAAAGTAAAGGAGAAAAAAAAAGAAAAAGCAGACATAACGACATGTTGTTCTGTATAATGTGTTTTCCTCAGTCCAGTGGAACTTTCTGCATTCTTTTTTTTTTTTTTTAAGGAGAAAACCAGTTGTGCCTGGTCGAATGTGGCGTGTTACAAGTACATGTGTATGCACATACATGTGCGTGTGCATGCAACGTTAACAAAGACATGGCTCATTGGCCTAATCCTGCTGCTTTTAAAGTCAGGGCTGTTTATTCTCATGTTGCCCTCTTTGGCGCTATCAGTCAAAACCTGGCAGGTAAACTCCAGAGAGCGAGCCACTGTTACTCATTTGGCTCAGCTAATGGGAAAGTAAAAGCACAAATGTCCTTGTGCTGCTCTACGCTGCTATGTGCTACTCGCCACAGAAATGGTGGTGACAGCCAGGCTTCACACCGTTACATCCCTACGTCTCTGTATGGTCGTTGTTGGTGAATACCAACGTCTTTTCAAGAGCAAAAATCATATTTTGACTAACAACAATGTTGTAAATGCTGCAAATAAAGAATTCTTTACCTTTTTTCATAGCACTGTTTTGAGGTGTGAAAGGTGCTGCATTTGGGTGATAACCAGGGGTTCAAGTCTTAGACCGGAAGGTCTTGTGCTGGGAACACGGCCTAGTCTGTGCTGCAAGGCCTTGTCTATGATAACTGTACTGGCAAATTCGCATTTCTGGCAGTGATATAGCTTGCAAAGCAAATGAAATTACACCACCTGTGAGCACTTCTGCTGATAAAAGCAGATGTTTTCCCACTGGGGTATAAGTTAGTGGTGTAGTTGTGCAGCCAGAACCTTTCTGTTGGCTTACGGTGAGAAGCCTGTTTTGTTCTGAGGAGCTGCTGGTAAAACAGCTTCTTGTGTGGATCTGACAACATAAGAGTCCATGCAAAGGGAATAAAGGAGATTAGGAGGACAGAGCAGGGTAGATAGCAGAAGAAAATAACAAATAAATAGCAGTTAATATGCTATGTAACAAGTACGTTATCTGTGATGTGTGCATATATATGTCCCTATGTTTTTCAGTTCTTCCAAAGATATATATATATATTTTTTTAACAATGAGGGATTCAATGTTATGTCTGTTAACAATTTTTTTCCTGTCGTGCTTGAGGAGTCTATTAGTTGTTCTCGCCTCTCACAGCTGGTCACAGAGGCCAGTCTTCTTGCCTCTCTCTGCTTCATCTTTTTTATTAAGTTTATTAAAACTAGTCAGATTATACTTTCTTATGGCACAGGCTGTGCTTGGTCCATTCATTATGGTTTCTTATCTTGGCAGGCAATCTGAATTGAACGGCAGCTAGTCCATTATGCACATATGAAGCCCATCACTCCTCCAGCAATGGCCAATTCATCAAACATTTATCTTTTGCCCTCTGAGCAGTGCGTCAATTTGCTTGTCAATCCTCAGCCTTGGTTGTTGTGGAAGATGGGAGAAAAATTACTTTTCTTTTCCCCTTTCACACTGCACGCTGGTAGTTGAAATGGGCTTCACTCCGCTCACTCCACGGGCTTGTTAGTCCCCCCTTCCCTGTGCAAAAAGGGGAGGCGTCAGGTTGCTATCTGAATTGCGGAGTGACAGATTGATCCAAGATACAGTAATGCTTTCATTAGGGCAGTGCCTTCGCATTTGCTTATATTTCCATTATAATACTTTTTTTTTGAAGAAGAAGAATTATAAATAGGGTCTCAATACAAGGAGCTGAGAGGGGCTTTTAAGAATAATTATGTTATAGGGTCCTAAGGATTTTTTTCCTTTTTTTTTTTTTTTTTTTAACAGGTTTGTATTTTGTAAAGCTTGACTTCTTTTGCCATTTCTAATCTCTAATACTTCCTTTAATTCTTTCAAGTTCAGGAAATAGCAGTGCTTGCATTTTTTTCTAAATGAGTTTGGAAACCACTTGTTTTATTATGATTGAACTTGTTGTTAACACTGAGGAAAAAGATGGATGAAGCAAGAGACATCCCAAGTTTTTCCTTGGTCTTTCCAACCTTGTTATTTTTCACAGAATAATTCCAAGAAATTTTARCAAAGGGTGTTTAAGTCTATGCTTAGGAATATTGTCAAAATTGGACTGTGGTGACTTTCTAGTGGTGTTTTTTACAGAATGGCCTTAAGTAAAATAAGAATTCATACAATAATTATCTATCTACTTGGTAACTTTAAGCAATGTTTTGAAAACTGTATTTTGTTACATGATTGTTGTGCAATCATTAGATGACTAAGACCTTATTTGCTGATCCATTTAGTATCATTTTAGAATATTTTACGTTTTATGTGAAATCCTGCTTGCCTCAGGCTACAATATAAAGCTGATTTTCATTTTATTTAAATTTACACAGAATTGTAACTATAACATCATGTAAAACATCAGCATGTTTAATCCTGAGGATGTAATATAGGGGGAAAAAAATATCAACAACAGGAAGCCTGAAAGTCAGGAAAAGCTGGAGCTCTCCTATTGGGATTCCCTCTTGAATAGAGCTGTAATAAATGCACATAGTGAAAAGTGAGACTTTAAGAGGTTCGCTAGAAGAGAAACTGAGCTCCATCCCACTCAGCCTGGTCAACTTCACAATTAGAGTTAGCCCGGAAAAATAAATAATCATTTTTTGAGTATACTTTTGGTGGGAGAGAATGGCTAAACATCTGAATGCTTGACTCAAAATCAGGTGCTTTTCATGGTTAATTGAACTTTGCTTTTTTTTTTTTTTTAATTTAAACTTATTTCACCAGATATATTATGTACCTTTTATGGGTTGCAGTTGTAACATCTTATTTTACCTKAATGTTGTAAATTCTTCATTACAAATTATTGGACAAGTTCCTCCCTCCCAAATGTATGTACTTTGCTGAGCCTCACCTGAAGGTGTGATGCACCTTCTGGAAGTGCCCATCTGTTGTCAGCAGAGGCAAGGAGTTATGAATAACCCGGCTTCTGCCGACAGATGAGATGAATCTGCACTGCTGTTTTTCAGATAATTGCATCATTTGGGGAGCTGCTGCTTAATAGCAAAATCTCAGCATTTAGATTTAATAGTTTGTAGGGAAGGAATTGAAAATGCACATTGCAAACTCCTCAAGTTTGGCATGCAGAAGACTTGATTATCCATTTGTCTGTTTATTTACTAACTCTTGTCTTTTTTAGTCTTGTTTTCTTTCTTGGGTGCTTATTCTTTGGCGGAAATCAGTAGTYTTGGCTTTTTCTTAGCAATGGAATTTGCAGCATAAGGCTCAGAGCAAGTCTCTGAAAAGAGATGTAGATGTTGGATGTTCATGATTCCCCTCCACTTAAMTGTCAGAGCGATTACATAGCTCCAGCTTGTTGTCATATAAGATGTTTTCATTATAGTCTTTGTGGTTATAGGGTATCACAGGTAGTGTTTTATGCTTCTTGTATATAAGGAAAGGGAAAGAATGAGGGATGGATATTCACTTCATTGTACATGTGAGCAGCATATGAGCATCAAGATAAAAAGGCCGAAAAACTAACTGTGGATGCAATTTGTGACATAGGTGTTTTTTTTTTTTTTTTTTTTTTTTTTTTGTAAACTTGTATTTCAAATATGCAGATATAATCTTGGTAGCTCATTATGAAGGATAAGTATTTAATGATTCTGGTCTTTTAATTTTTGCTTCTGCTGACCATCTCCACAGGCTGGTCTTAAGGTTTATTTGGATAGCTGCTTCCAAATATTTTCAGTATCAATTTTACATGTATATTTTCAATATACCAGCAACAGAAAGTTGGAAGGAGATTGACTTGAAGTGATGCAGACTGCTCTCTCTAAATGGCTTGCAAAATATTAACATTCCTCCTGATACAGGATAGAGTAGGGTGTTTTATGTTTTAGCAGACATTGGCAAACTTGTTCTTTATTGAACAAAAATATGTGATTTCTTTTTTGCGTGTCTGTTTTTTAATGCCCAGCTTTTCAAAAAGTTCTCCTGATGGAGAGCTGGTTCACACAAAGGAAAAAAATGGCTCTTTCAGCAGGGTTTATATTTGTTTCCTGAAGCTAGAAAGCTGCCTATTTGGAATCATGCTGAGGTGMTGTAATGCTGGAGTTTGGGGGTGTTCTTGACATCCATGGTCTAAAAGTTGCATCAGAGCTACCCATGGCTTAGTCCTGTCTGCCTTCTCCTTGGATGGATTCTTGGGCAGAGAAAGGGCTGTGCACACCAGGAATGGCTGCAGAAAAGCAAAGCTGCTTCACTCCGTTGGTGTAGAGGTCATTTTATGAGGCTTTACTTGCAGCTTTTCAGCCACCACTATCTTTGCATATAGGAAAAACCCGGAGCGTCAGTTCCTCTTATTTGCGTGGCTGTATCAGTGAGAGATCGTGTGTCCGGACACTTCCTCCCCACCTGCCCTGCTTGTGAGCTGTATTTCCAATTAAATAGAATTGAGCATTTAACAGGAGTCATAGCAAGTAAAACTGAAATGACGTTTCACATTCCTAGGAAATCATGCAGAACCTATAGTTATGCGAATGTCTGTTATGTTTTTATGTGCGTGTAACATTTATCTGTTGCTTTTTGTTTTGTTGAGGTTAAGTCATAGGACTGGAAGTCAGGTGCTCTGTGCTTTATTTTTTCTCTCCTAGAAAATTGCTGAGGGTCACCTTTTGCTAGTCACTTAACCTCTGCCTTCTTTACTAGAAAATGGAGTTTTAAGCCCAGCAGGTTTTTGAACTGTAATTCATTAATGTTTAAAAAAAAAAAAAAAAAAAAAAAAAAAAGAAACTTTGTGGTCTCTGGCTGGCAGGTGTTGGAAATGGAAATTACAATTATATTCTTTAAATACTGAAATTATCTGGTAGTAGGGTTCTCATGTTAATTCTGTGCTGCTTTAATTTGTTAAGACATAAAAGGCACGGAAAGAGGTATTTTAAAAAGCTTTCCGTTTGCAACAGCTCTGTCTTTAACTTCTGGTAATGGCTATCTCTTGTCAACAGAGTACAAATCAATTTAAAGGCAAAAGCCAAACTCTCTCATTTACATACTGTTAACTGCTCTCTCTTTTCCTGTTAAACAGGAGGAAAAAGTCATTAGAAATGAGTCAGCTGTCTTATTAATGGAGGGGTGGGGTAAAACGTGAGGAACATTTTCTCTTTGGAATACACTTCTGAGCAGATTGCTCTTGTGGACAAGGACAGCGGCATAGTAGCAAGGTCTGAGCGATTAGTGGAGAGATCTCTGCTGCTTTTTGTTTCTAAAATCCCATGTTTTCATTGTCAAATATTCCCGAAATGAAGCGCTGCTCTGTAGTTTCCTTGTAATCGAATCCCCGTCGTGCCAGAGGGACTGTAAGGAATAGTGTAGTTGGCAATTGCCATGCACGCACGTAYGGAAAGAAATCTCAGCAATGACATCCCTTTATGATTAAAACTTTGCTGCAAATCATGAATGAATTATGGAAAAGAAAGCTGGAAGAAATCATGCTGATTAGCTGAAGGACTTGGATAAAATGACATTTCTGAGACCTTTGTATTCGGGAGGATTATCTACTGTCTGGTTACAGAGCATCTTAAGTCGTTTYGCAGAGGGAGTCACTTTCCTGTTTAGCGCAGTGTTTTTGTAAGCTAATGAGGGCAAAGCGTGAGCCATAGGCAATGATGCTGCGATATTAGCTGTGACAGGGAGCTTGATCATAATTATCTTAACGAGGATAGGGTTAATTACAGTGGAAACTTAAAGTTTTTTCGGTTTGAATGAGGCAGAGCCGAATGCGTTGTGATGTTTTGTCGGTTTGATGTGGCTTTGGAAATTGCAATGGAGAGCTCTTGGCAGCGCTCGCTCTCCCGCGGGAGCGGCATGCGAGCCCCGCAATGGGGCAGCCGCAGCGGCGCCCGTGGGTGCGAGAACGGGCAGCTCCCGTGGCACCCGAGCGGGCACCGGCGGCCTGCGGCCGAGAGGCCCTCGCGCTGGGCTTGAGGGGCCGGCCTTCTGCTGGAGCTGTGGGGACACAGCCTGGCTTTGGCCTCGGGGTAGCCCTGGCTCCCAGGGGAGTGGAATTCCCTTTTCTATACCTGCTTGTGTGTTTTCGGGTGATTTCTTTGCTGTGTTGTGTATAAGAGGCTCCTGCTTTGCTCTGTTGTAATGTGCTCACAAGGAAATAGTTTGAATGCATAACTACCTTATCCTCAGTGAAAATAAAAATCCTATCATTCCTATATGCTATAGATTTTGACCTCATGCTCTGAAAATGCTTTGCATGGGCTAATTCACTAATGCCATCCCTCCTCAGGCAGAGCCACCGTTATCGCTCACCTGCTGATGAGGAATTGCCGCCTGCAGAAGTTATGTGACTTGCTCGAGTTTGCAGCATTGAATCTATTGTGTGGACTGGACCCAGAGCGTTGGCTTTCCACTCGCAGAGGAAATATTTCAGTCCCTGCTGGGAAATGTTTCCATATGTGTTATGATGTCTGAGATTTTGTTTTGTGTTTGGTAGCCAGTATCAGTGAATGGTAGCAAATGCACATATATATTTTTTTAACTTTACCAACTTTAACAGCTTTGTTTTGGTGCTAGGTTTTATTTTTTTTTTCCCCCTCCTGTTTAAGGTGAAAAAAAAAGGAAGAACTGTGCAAATAGCAAAATAGCATATGGATGTAAATTTATGTTAATGTCTATACTCTCTCCCTGTACTGTGGCAACGCCTCCCACCTCCCTGGGCTCTGAATTTAGCTGATTAAATCACCAAGTGCACATTGCTCTGATGACATGAAAACAACAATTAATAAGCAACCCCCTGTGTAACACAGCTCCTTTTTAACTGAGCAGCTAATAACATTACATGGCAAAAATTATCAAAACCAGACAGGTGTAAGGAGATTTGCGCACAATTTTCTCTGCCTATCTATGAAACTAGTACCCTTGTATTCAGCCTGCGCTTTTCAAAGAAAGGCTGTTTCAATAGGCAACTCCCTCTAGTGTTTCGAGGCCTTTTGTCCCACTTCATGGCTTGTCATTTTGTTTTATGCCTCCCCTGCAGCAGTTTTGGATGTGCGCTTTCTTCTCCTTGCCAGTTGCCAACCATTTGCTGATTCAAATGATAAGGGTATTATATTTGCATAACATAACTCAGGAACAATGTGTATTTGGATGCTGACACTGACCAGAGCCCCAGCGATGTTTTGTCACAAAGGACCTATTAACATCCCATAAGGCTCCGTGGTGTTGACAAGGAGGTGGCCTTCGCTGAACTCCTCTGGCAAGTCCAAGTCTTGCATTAGAATGTGAGGTTTGGAAATAGTCCACTATTTATATAATAAAGAGTATTTAAGGGGAATTTGCTAAGCTAGGTTTGTGAAATAAACCSAACTGAGAACTCGTAGCAGCTTGATAGACTCCCTGTTACTTCCCCTGGATTGTTTTCCCTTTTAAAGGTACTTGGAGGAGAGCATTGGAATGTGTGACATGTTTGCACATCTCTCCTCTGATCTTGACTTTGGTGAAACCGAGTCAAACCTTTTCTGAAATAACTGGCTGCTGGATGCAGCCAGCATGGAGCTGGACGGAGCTTTCCCAAAGGAGCTAGTTATGGGGCAGGGCACCAGTTCAAACTGTGCTCCAAAGGCTCAGGAAGCTGTACCTGCAACAAATATTTCTTATTTTTTGTTGACCAGGCAAATGTTAAACTATCTCAAAACTGTGRTTTTTCTAATAATTTCTTGTAGTTTCTTGCAGTAATGGCACAGCCTCTAGGACCCTCCAGCAGAGACATTGGCTCTGTTTTGCTCTTTGCCAAAAACTGGGGGAGGAGAGGAAATCCCCTCAGTATAAATGTCATTGGGAAGTGAATAAATAGTATAGACTGCATCTCCCTTATTCATCACATTTTATAAAACAGCCAGGAGAAACAGTGATGATCTTCCCACTGGTAGGCATAGTAGATCAGCTGTCAAGTCATGCAGTCTCAGCATATCTCTAGGTGTCTGGTAGGTGAATGAGCTGTGAATGTGTGTCTGTGCGTATGCTCTGTATACCATGCGTCTTACTAGATTAATGTGTGTTTTTTTTTTTTTCCTGTTGGAATGTGCAGGCATTAAGAATCACGTTTGGAATGGATGCTTTAACAAGGCTGTGAAGTGCTTTTTTTTTTTTTTATTTTTTTTTTTTTATTTTTTTTTATTTTTTATCCTTTTTCCTGTGCTTTGCTTATGCTCTCAGAGGAATGAAAACCTCCTGAATCTTGTTTATTTCCAGCCCTTCATCTGTACTTCCATGTTGCGAAATGCTCCTTTTTTTAAAGCTGCTCTCTGCAGTCTGACCTGTGGCTTGACAGTGGGACAGCAAGTTCTGAAAAGAAAGCAAATCCCTTTTCTGTCTGGGGTAATTCTGCATTTTATTTTGTAGAGAACATTTTATTTTCTTTGCAGGGACACAAAGAGAAGCAAATTAAGCGGTTAATAAAAAATAAAAAAAAAATAAAAATAAAAAAAAGGGATCCCTTCTCCATTTCCTACTATTGCACGTAAGGTAACTGCTAAGAAATGATACTTGAAGTTGTATTTATTATTGTTAGCGGGGTATGATATTTCTTGGCAGAAATGATGGATGACAACTTAAATTTGTGTCCAGGGAATGAAGGTGAACTGTGACAGAGTTATTTATCTTGGGAATGGAGGTTAGGGTCAGGCGAGGCTGGGTGCCTGAAGGCACAAGACATTGACAAATTCATCCTGCAGGCCCCATATCTGAAGCCTTTTGTTTTGGATCCTGGCTACTCACTAAGTGACCCCCATCCTTCATCCTGCCAGCATGTGAAGGATGTGTTGCAGTGCCAGCACTCCCCTCGCCACTAATTCTTGTCATTCACTCGCCTGACAGGCCCCAACCAAAACTATTCCCACTCCTGAAAGGGAAGGTTAAAATATTTATTTCAGCTCATAATGGCCTCCCTGATTTAGTGGAGTATCATTTTTCCTGTTGCCTTTGTCGTTTGCAGGTCACTGGAAGGACTGAAAACGTTCGGCTCTTTGGAGGAGCTGATCTTGGACAACAACCTACTCGGAAACGACCTTCTGCTGCCCAGGTTACCCCAGCTCCATACCTTAACGCTCAACAAGAACCAAATATCCTTTCAAAGAAATACCTGCAAAATGTCAAATGAGTTTTATGTGTCAGCCAAATTAAAGTATGTGAAATATCGGTCCTGTGCAGACAAAGCATTCTCGCGCTTGGCACCTGGAATACTTCACAGTAATTTATTATAGGTCATTCATAAATGAAATGCACCATTATATCTTCCTGTTGCTCCATTTTCGTGTAAGATCTAAGTTATGGCTTTGAAGAAATCTTTTTTAATAGGTAAAATAGAGAAAGACAATAATGTCAGTGCTGGCGGCGTGCAGCAGAGCCAGCGTTCGCCTGGGTTCTGTTGCAGGCTGACCTCTAGTGGCACAGGGAGTGCAGTGGCACGGCAGGAAGGTTTCATACTCCCAACACCTCTGAAAACAATACAATAAAATAGAAAGAGGCCCTCAGAAAAATAACACCCTTTTCCAGTTAAATAAAGTTGGTAACATGTGCAGTGCGGTGGCTGCTGTGGAAGAGCAGCGCGATGTTCTGGCTGTAGAGATTGGCATAAAAGTTAGTCCAAACCAAGGTCTTAATGCAATGAAGTGTTTAGATGGATGGTTAGGTCGAGTCATAACCAATCAGGCACTTTTCCATGTGCCTGAAGTTAGTGACCACTTAAGTTTATTCAGAATAAATGTTTCAACGCTTGCCTAAGTAATCTGCTGAATCAGAACCGCTCGTCTCTAGGCCCGTAGATAATGGTCTGTAAAAACTAATTATCTCCAAGGGCTGGCCGTGGGCTTAATTATTAAACCATTTTCCCATACTGGCCCTCATGGAGATGGAAGATGTGCAATATAAGGTTTTACTAAAGAGCAGGGCGATCAAATTGTAGCCCAAAGGCCAACGGAGGCCTGCGGGGTCGTAGAGCAGAGAGCGTGAAAGCCGTCGCCTCGTAGCTTGGTGAGGACGAGGCTGCTCAACTGCAGGCTTTTATTACAGACAGCGTAAACAGAAAGTCATTTACCTCCTACGAAAGCAAAATCCTCCCACCGAGGAGAATAAAAATAGCTGTGGCTTCTATGACTTCTGCATGTATTTTGGACTATATAAATAAATAACAGCAGGGTAACTTTTATTCTCTAGGACCCTGGAAACTGGCCAAGCATGCGCCTTGTGCCATGAAGATCATTATTATCCTAGGTATTTGGCTGGATTTCTGGTTAGTGACAGGATTATGAGGATTGGATTTGGGTAACTATTTGGTTTTGCTGATCAGTCAGATCTGACCTGGGCCTGCTCTGATGAAAAATAGATGAGAACATCTTTCCTAAGGCTATGGATGATCGTATGTCTTGGGTAGCGTATCTCCTACCAAAAACAAAGTGTAAATTTGGCTGGTGGACCCAAAAGGATGCGTATTTGGGGTGCAGAGTCATGGAAGAGGTTTGCACTTACCAATAGGAGGGAAGGTGTTTTGAATAAGAGCTCGGTGGACAAGATAAGAGGGAAAAAAGTCTTGTCGGTAGTGCTCTTTGAAGTCATCTGTTAGATTTACAAAAAAAAAAAAAAATTTAACATACTGTTATCAATTGCATAAGCTCAGAAAGATGAGGATCGTGTGATATACAAGATTAGATCTAKCCTAGAAAATTATTTTAAAATTCAGTCTTAAAATTATTAATTTAGAACTTTTGAGAACATTAAGCTACCTATACAAATAATATATACTTGTTGTAGTCTGCTGCCTATAACATAAAGAGTAGTTGCACAAATGCTKGTAAAGCATCTAATGAAGGCAAACTGCCTAGAGAAGAGAAAATATCCACTGCTTTCCATGAGTAGTCTGAGCCCGAGGGCTCAGTGATCTCTTGTGGAGAAGAGAGAGCAACCTGCAGAGGGATGGAGACCCTCCAGAGTTCTCTCTTTAGCATGGCTGGAAAAGGGCTCTTGTGAAATTCATCCCCGACTTTTGAGCAATCATTTCCCYATAGAATTATTTTAAAAATGTTCATATAAAAATATGCGTTTAATAGAATAATGAAATACCACAGGAAAGATTGTTTAGGATGTCATGGTAGCACTACAGTCGGGACACAAGTRAGCAAAGAACACTGACCTGAAGCGTTAAGTGTAATCGATGTAGTATTGCCAATATAAACATATACAGCATATACATGCATTTATGAAAATTATACCTTTACATAACACACACACATAGAGAAAGAAAGAGAGATATTAAAACAAACAAACAAAAAGAGCCCTGTGAAAACTGGAATAATATGTCAACTTTAACTTGCATATGAGAGAGAACTTTCCTGTATATCTTTCCTAGGTAGTTAATATTATTATACTCTGTTTACTATTTCTCTTCTTTTATGCTGGTGTTATTTTAATCCAGATCCTGTGCTAAYAGTCCTGATAAGAGCTTTCCACTCCTTTTGCATGGGTCATGTACTACTGTCTGATATTGTATGTGTAAATAACATTTGATATCTCTTAAAAAAATGTCTGCATATACTGTTCAAATGTGAAAGCTTATCTGCAAATCAGGTAAATTCATAGAAGAATCATCCAGTATTTTTTTTCTTCAAAGAGTAGTTGCTTATTTCAGTTAAAATTAAGCCACAATTTTTCTCCCAGAAGTAAAAGAAGCTAATTAACTGTATATATATATTTATAAAATTATTTTAAAAGGTTTGTGATAGTGGGATACCTCAACTTTGTGTACTCTGCAGTCTCTTAAAAACATTCTAGAATGCAGACTATATAGCTGAAGAACATGAAGGATAGCTATCAACATGGTACAGTATCAACATAGTACAATCAATATAGATTGCATGTCACTAACACACATTCTCATGTGTTTTATATATTTTATATATATATATATAATTTTATATTATCCCTATAACATAGAATTATCCGTATAACATAGGCTGTTGATACAATGGGATTATTGAATGTAGAAAGTTAAATTTCTCTGATACTTCRGCCTTTTTAGTATGTGATAGAACTTTCTGCACAGTTATGCTGAAGGGCAGCAAAGGTAGTTTTTCATATATGTATATCTAAGTGTTGAAAACTTGATGGTTTTCAATCTGAGAGTTGAAAAGCTCTATTCCCTTATTTAATCCATTGAGCTGGTCATCCATTTAACATATATTTTATATACTCCATAAACTTTGATACCAAAATTGATTTTCAATAATCTAGAATGCAGACGCTGAATCTAGGTCTTGATTTTGGATGACTTAGAGGAAAATCAAAATATTTCACACTACAGAGTGGGAAATCCAGAGCTGGGCAGAAGGCCAGTAGTGATATATGTATTACTTATGACAAGAGGAGTTATCACCCTGATTCAGACTTACAGTTTACATCTTCTTGAATATTATCTCTGAAAGCAGAAGGGATCCAGTACCCCAACTGAAGAATGTACTTCCAGTGTAATCTGTCCTCATAGGGTTCTTGACATAATACCTAAGAGTTATGATTTATTTTAAATCCTAAACATACACTGTTGTTTGTTTTGTCTGTATGTTGGTTCTTGTGTTGTCTGGAAGTTCTTAAAGGCCTAGAAGTCCCAATCTTTGAATATCTCATTACATTATGTGGACTTGATGTTTAGTTTGAGTGACTACATTAAAGGCATAAATTTTCTCCTATGATGTGCAGATCCCTATCTCCACCAAGCAGAGATCTATGCAATGCTTCTGCAGTCTTCCTGTATATACTTCTCCATGCTGTGCTTGCAGATTCGACCAAATCAGGGACTGGCTTGCCAGAGAACCACAGTACTTGATGAGCCAAAACACTTGGCAAATTCTGTAAAACTTTTGTGAATTTATTTGACTGTCAAACCTTGTCTGCCTCTATCTTTACCACCTTCAAAATCATCTTTCTTTTAGAATAAGAAGAGCCAGAAGCAAAAAATAAGTACTATTAATGCCTAATACCAAACATTTCAGAAATAAAGAGGTAATCATCAGGCCAGGCAATTCCTTGTCCAGTGCTACGTCCATGATTGGACCAGTTCAACACTGATTGTCAGAACTCTTAGCAGTTGTGAACTGTGGCTTTATTCTTGATTGCCTTTGTGTTGCCTGGCTTAAAAAAAAAAAAAAAAAAAAAGACTTTGGGAAGAAAAGTTCAGCCTGGGCCTCATCCAACATTCCTTTTTATCATGTTTGTTTACCTACCAACATTGAAACTAAGTGTTAGACTAAGCAGAGTAGCTACCACGGGCTTTGTTAAAGACCTTGATGATCACATCAGCCACCCAAAGAAAATTAAGAGTACTTTACTAGATGAAATATTTTTTTTTCCCCCCAATATTCAGTATGCAACAAGTTATCTGTAAGATGATAGACTTAGTTAATTACTTTCTGGGTTGCACCTTTTCTTTCTTACGCAGCATGGTTTTCAAGCCAGTGAAGAAGAATTTTAACTGCTCTTGCTTACTCAAGACCCTGTCCCCCTACCAGATACGGTTCACGCCAGAATATGGAATACAAATGACCAGGCGTGACATCCTATTGCTCAGAGAGAAGGGGAAGATGTATACTTGCATATTGCAAGCTATTTCTGTGGTTATCCAACCTTGAAGACCTACCACATTCTAATGGAAAAGCGCTCAGGTGGCAAAGATCTTTTCACACTGCATTCAGAGGGGGATTGGTAACTTCTGCTTCAAGGCTATTTGCCTGGGGAATCCCTTGTGATTGCTGCATCATGTTTGTGATAAATTTAATTGAAGCAAAGGTTTCAAATGTGAATAAATAGAGGTAGCTTGCTTATTTATGATGCTGGCAACAGGGCTATACAACTGTTTCAGTGTTTGGTTGATTTCATCGTACGAATGAAAGGTGGTTGGTTGATAGAAGACTTCTGATCTTGTGCATTTCAAGGTAGTAGTCTTAAACTATGATATTTCTGATGTTCTCTATGTATATTTTTTGTTAGGAGTATTTTAAATGTAAAGCTGATTTGCTTTGTCTCTTTGCTTCCAAGAACATGCAAAGCTGTCACCATAGAAAGTTACTAAGCTGTCCTGCAACTGGAAATGTTTTAGGACTACAGGTTGGCTAAAATTTTGCAAATTCCTAAGTACACTCTTTTCAAAAGAAAATGGCAGAAAAAATATGGAAAGCATCGAAAAAGAAAGAAAGGTTACTTTTCTTATAAAGTCAATTTATTTGAATGTGTGATTAGGAAAAAAGGCACTAAAATTTTGAGTGTAAGAGATGACCAGTTCTTGTAAATATTTCCTGAATTTAACTGGAAATAGTGCAAGGAGCCAGTATATTCTGTTGGTTTTGCAGGGGACCTTTGTGTTTGGTGACTGCTGAGGTGTCTTGCCTCATGAAATAGAGYGCTTAAAATTTTTATACTTATGATTTTTTATTTTATTTAATATTCTTTGGAAAGAAAGGTATTAATGGATTGGTAGTAATACTTGTGAATTAAGAGATGGATTCAAGTGCTTCAACACTTTGGTGTTGCATAACAGAGGGCCTAAYGGGAGCAAACTGAGACAGTTTTCAAATAATGTATTTGCATCAGTGTTATAAGAGAACATGAGAGCCAGTGACACTGACTTAGAGAAAAATCACTTTAGGGCTCCCATCACTGAGCTTCAAATATATAACACTGGACTAATATCATGCATGGATTTAATTGTGGCTTTCCTTTTTGAAGAGAATGGAGCTGAAATCCATCTCAGAAAGGGCACAGCTGGATTTTGCAGCTCTTTGGCTTCAGCTGCACCAGGACAACTCACTTCAGGCTGCAACAATTAACCATGAAAAGGAAGCTGGGAATAAAAACTCGGTCTGGCTTTTCATTTTGCTTCCTCTGTGTTTTGCTAGCATTGTTTTAGAAARACTTTACATTTTTGGTGGCATTGTATAGTTCCAGTATTGTGTTTTAAAATAAGTATATAACACATTAAAATGTGTGGTGACTTATGACTCAACCCTGAGCAGCGCTTAATCATAAGAATTCATAAAGACTATCATTAATTTCTTCATATATATTTTGTAATGGATAACAGGATGATAGCAGGTGTATGGTGCTCCTCTGAAAAAATAATATATACTTGTGTGTGGTTATTTTGGTTATGATATACAGGGATCTAGTAGAAAAATTTGACCGTCAGGAGCCACCGGTTAGTTTGTTATCAAGTATTGCTGGTGTCCGGTGCCTTTGGGGCTGCAAGTCTGGAAAGCTTCAACTTTACTGTAAGTTGCTTACAGGTTACATTTTGGGTGATGGTATCTGATTTTTGGGTTTCGTCCAGCTGTGTATATATACACAAGTGTGCTTCTGCTACAGCTCAGCCTGAAAGAGTAGCAGGCTACTAAGCACCTATTTTGGTAAGGTGAAATGTGTAAATGATAAGAAAGAGGAGATCTGGTGAGTCTTGCATAAAATTGCGGTGTGACAAGTCTGTATGATTCCTGGACATCGTTGCCTGGGAGAATTTTTGTGGGAGTATTTTGATTTTGTATCTAAAATTGATGTTCAATATTTAGATGTGAGGTGTTAGAATATAAASGCTAGTTTCCAAATTTAGAGAAATTTAGATGTTTGAGATGCAGATTACTATTATTTACTGAAGAGCCTTAATGTGTTTGGGGCTGCTTCCCCTTGTGCCTTCCATAGGACTTTGATGCATAGGCTTACATTGTTTTGTAAATCTCAGTTGGTGCTACTCTTTATCATAGCCTATCTAAATAACTTTTGATATATTCCCCCCAAGCCTTCATGGCCAAATGGAAATAAGGATCCGTTTGTCATACTCAACATTCAGTAAGTTGTTAGGGAGAAAAAGTTCAGCCCCAGAAAAGGCTCTGCTGACCTGACAAACGAAATGCTTGTCTGTTTACTCCATAGAAGAAGCAAAGACATTTTTTTCTTTAATAAGAAAAGGCCAGATAAGATCTAAGCCTTGCAATAGCTAACCCCCTGTGTGCAATTGCCATTATGGAAATAACTGCCTTTTGTAATAATAAATTGTTTCTTTCAGGGAACCTTTTCGCAACTTAAGCAGTCCTGCAAGAAATTAAGTGTTTCTCCTGGCTGAGGGATGGTGCCAGATTCAAACACTTTTCCAAAAGTCTTTGGAAATTTTTAAAAACCCTCTAACTTGAACATGTGTGGAAAAGTAGTTTGTGGCYGTCCCATCACAGTCACGTACTTCCTGAAAGAACCATGGAAATAGTTCACTTGAAAAGCTTATGTGTGAGCTAGAGGCCCAAATGTGAGAAACGGAGAATTATCACAAAATKACAATTGGATCTCTATCCTGGTTAGCAAAGATGCATTCTATAATACAATGCTAAGACAAGGCATTTTTGTTCTTAAGGTCTAGTTGATTGCTTCCTAAGATCTGAGGAAGCTTTTCTGCTGCTTTGTAAGGGGTATGAAATCTAGCTTTCTAGCTGCCATAGCACTGCATAGTGTGGCCTTGCCARATGAAAAACTGCCCTTTCTGTCTTAAAAATTGCAAACCATTCTGCTCATTTGTACAAAATATTGGAGTAGGATATGTCAGATTTTGAGACAGAGCATTAGCTATGAGTACAGATAGACTTAATAAATTAAGATCAGTAATTGTCCACATGAGCTTCTTAGATGTTTGGAAAGAAAATAAAATTTCAAGCTTATAAAGATGACCACGTTTTTAACTGTGAAGCTGCTCTTTTCATTTTGTATTGCTTCTGTTGCCCTTAAGATATTGAGGTGAAGAAATAAAGTAAATTCCATCAGCTAAAAATAACAAAGATAACAGAAACACATAAATCAAGTATAAATAATAGTAATACAAGTGAACTGAGGATTTAAAACAATAGTTTTAGTCCATAACATCAGCAGTAGATGAGAACAGAGCACCAAAATGCCTTTAATGGTTTTGAATAATTATCACTATTGTCTAAACCAGTCAATTTTTAAACATTAAAGGCTATATGCACACACATATGCATAGCATCTTCCCTGAGAACCACTGCTTTTTCTTTGTGTGTAAATTAAGATAAATGAGGATATACAGAAAGAGCCTCTCAGAGTGACTGTAATACTTTTATTTAACAAAGTAATTTGCTTTGTTCAATCAGCAGAGTGCTAAAGCTTGAGTATAGTTGTTATGTCTAAACCTAAGCTGTGATTTACAGTCTTGCGGTGGTTAAAAGGTRTTTCGATTTTTGTTTTAATACATTTTTTTTTCCTGAGGAATGTAACCTTAAGTATAAGATTGTTTTAATGAAAACTTTTATGCTTTACAGAACTTTAAAGCCTCATGTATAAAAATATGCTGCAACACTGAAGACTTTAAGGTGCATTTGTTCTCAAATATTAATTGAGTAATTATGAGAGTGTTGTTGCTACGGCACTCAGAGCATTTATATTCCAGGAGAGAAAGTGGGTTGTTGTGGTTTGACTTTTTTTTTTTTTTTTTTTTAACTCATTTTCCAGTGGGCTGAATATATTAGTGATGAATGTGCTGTGAAACTAACTGTTTGTTTCCATGCTGGAAAAGTTTCATGGCTCCAGCAATTGCTAGCCATTTTACCACACAGCATCCATCATTTTGTCAAAGTTTTAATGTTTTGTAGTGAACCACCTAGGAAAGAAAGGAGGAGAAAAGAATGACAAAACAGCTAAATTCTTTCATTCCATGCCAAAAAACTGACTGAAGTTTATCCCTGTTTGCCCTTGGAACAATTAATGTGACATTTTCCTGAGTGCCATACTAAATGTGATTGTCAGTTATTGAAATGTATGTTTAAATCAGCAGTGATGCAACTCTAAATGCTTTTTTCATTAATGTCATTGAATCCTTAACCCACAACCTTTGACACATAACAGAATTAGAGAGCCTTTTGGATCATTTGGCTGAAGTTGTGCCTTCGCTGCAGTATCTCAGCTTGCTTGGAAACGTGGCCTGCCCGAATGAATTGGTCAGCAGAGACAAGGATGAAGATGACTACCAGAGGTACAGGTTAGTGTCTTGTAAATATAAGAAGGCAAGTAATTTTTAATATTGAAAAAATGCTCAAGTAAACCAAGCTCAGTCCCAAAACATTTTTTACTCCTGTGCTGAAATCACTGTGCCCCATGAACACCTAGGAATTTGAATAACCACATTTCACTCAGCTCACTCTTGGGAACCCTATTTCAAGAATTATTTCAGTAATAAACAATGTGGATTTGAGTTCAGCAGGTGTGTGCTTGTGCTTTCCTGAATATGCTTGCTCATACGTGTGCATCTGTGACCTTTCCTTCTTTAAGGCCAGGGTAAGGTAACACTTACTTACAAGAAGGTTGACAGTCAATAAAAAATTATTACATTTGGATAACCAATTGYGTTGTCTTTTGCTAACAATTAGTTATCGCAATGTATTTCTTTTACTAAAATTGTCAAGATACTATTAAGGAGCACAGAAGAAAGCACATCTTAATATAATGTGCTTTTTTACTCAATGCAATTCGTGTTTTGAACTAAAACAAGTAATATACGTAATATATATTTACATATCATATCATCATCGATGTATACTTCTACAATGTGATTTTAATGAATGAAATAAGACAAGAGGAAATTAATATGTAAGTCTGATAAAATATTGCCTGCTCAATTGAAATGCTGATGAAACTTAGTTGCATGCACAGGAGAGTGTTTTTTGGCAGGGTGAGGAAGAAGGAGAAGTGGGGGGATAAAAATAGCTTTGGCTGATGATCACAGAGTATAGATCCAAGACGTATGGAATGTTTGCTGAGGTCACTTTTGTAGCTGCAACGTTCAGGCAAGTGAGACATTAATTAAAGCAAAATTCTATGCAGTGTCATCACAGCTCCTTCTTCTCAGTCACATTTGATGCAAGGGTTCTGTCCTCATTCACTGGCATTTTCCACCTTGGCTGAAAATAGCTCTATGTGAGGCGAGTAAGAGCCAAGCAGCACTGGCCAGTTTGCTGCCAACCTTGCAGAGACAGAACTTCCTTTTTATTAGCAGGTCATCCGTGAAATTCAGAGTTACGTTATAAAACTCTGATTACATCTTCGAATAATCCAAACGCCTTTGTAGGAGTTGGCTTAAGACACAGGAGAAAGTAGAGGAGCCTGCAGGCAGGTTTATTGGAAAGTAGCATGAACTGGGCACTGCAGTTGAGTTGTGCTAAATGCCGTGGGTTGAAATTGTGCTCACAGAGTTGGCAGCAATGCCGCTGCCTTGAATGTGAATATTCTGTGTTCACTAGCCTGGGTGTGTGAGAAGGAATGCTAGATTGTCATTAGCCTCGCTACTTTAACCTTCTAACAATCCAACTTTTGCATTCAGCGTTTTTTGTAGCATTTTGCTATTTACTCAGATTGCCTAGATTTAATAAAATACTTTCTCATTGTTTTCACCCTTAAGAGGAAGGTATGCTTACCTGCCAGCTTATAGGARTGCAAGAGTATTGTCTCTATGTAAATTTATGTGGCATTTGTACTGGAGAATTGCTTAAAAAATGACTGATATTTCTGCAGTTTACTGTTTTTCACTTTAAGTATATTTTCTGACAATATGTCTCTTATTAATCATTTAAGCAAAAGTAGTACCTTAAAGGAAGCATTCAGAGGCAAGGACCCATGGTTCATTTAGTGCTGTCTGAAAAAAAAAAAATTATTGATTGACATCCTCTGTGGTTACGTGATGTAATATTTATAATATGTCACACAGCCATACATCAAAACAAGCATGTCTGTTACTTCATTTCAATGCAAAATGTTGATTTCAGGGAGGTCAAGGTAGTTTTAGGTCACACTGTGGCAAACCACTGTGTCAAAAGTGCAAAGTGATTGTATTTATGCATCTGCTGGAAACTAACATTTTTTTCCATTTTTTCCCCCAGCTTTTTAAAAACTTGGGTTTTTTTTCCCTATAAAACTGGGTTAATGAAAGCTCTTCTTAGAACGAAGAACGGACTTCTGATTAGTTGAATGATTTATGATTTTGTTGCTATAATGAGAGCTTCCTTTTCATTTTCCACAATTATTTGTTGTATTTTATAAGACTTGTTTGCTGAGCATTATACTCAAAACTCAATGATATATGGACTTATCTTTAGCTGGAGATATTTACGTGTATGAATAAAGGTGGGACTTAAAGGACAGTRTTTATAATATTTATAGTGTTTAGCTATTTAGAATAGCATGTTTGGGAATATTTTGGGTGTATAATTTTTTCTAGTTTGGCAGCAGTAAGCTCCTCCTATGTGAAAGAATTTATATTTTATCAAATGGGTTACTTCAAATCTTAGAAGCAAACATTTGAAATATCCAGTTTCAGCATTTTCTTAATATTTCAGGGGTTGAAATAACTTTTTAAGACTTATTTAAAAAAAAATATTGCCACATGAAAAAAGTCAGTGCATTTTAGTGAACCTGACRAATTTAAATATTTTGCTGTACCAAAAGAACTTCATTTAGTTTTGTTTTGTTCTAAAAACAGGAACTTCATTTGTAAATTTTTTCAGTGAGCATTGAAACCACAGCTTCATTTTCCTTTGAGCTTTAATTTCATTTCAATTGAGTTCAATTAGAGTTCAGGCCATTTAATTCCTCAACCAAAAAAAAAAAAAAAAAAAAAAAAAAAAAAAAAAAAAAGAGAGAGAGAGAGAGAACGTGCTAGAAATCAAAGCTCTACTTAATCTTCTCATTCCAAAAAGCTGAAAAGATGCATAAAGCCCAAAATCTTGAATTCAAAAAGTTGTGGAAAATCAAATTTTTAGAAGCTTTGGCTTTAGTGATCTACTGCGTTACTAATAACAGAGATAAAATGGAATATTAAATCTTTGAAAAATAATTAGACTTTTACCATAACTACATGGATAATGAGCAAGATTATGGTTGTGTCAAGGTGTTATGATCTCAATCATCCGGATCATTGCCAGACCTTTTCTGCTAGAAATTTAATGCTAATGCTTTTCAGCAGGTTTTCATTAGAAAAGTATTAGATCCAAAAACATTGTTGAGTTTTTTTCTCAAAGTAGTTATGTTTTCATTAAAAAAAATAGCTACACTCAAATGAGTTATTTTGTTATATTGAAAAAAATCAAAGAGGATCTTTTTTTTTCCATCTGCCATTCTTCCTTGCCTTTCAATTCCCAGTTTCATGAGGCCAGTGTAGGAGAGTTGATTTTTGGAAACATTTCTGTGTTTATTTTTGATGTTTTTGCATGGACAGGAAAAAATGAAAAGTTCTGTTCTGTGACATTTTTATAATCAATTTGGTTGTTTTAGAAACTATGTTCTTTTTCATTGTTATGTTGTGTCTTTCTGTGAAAAATACTGTGCTGAGAGTTCCTATGTTTTACTTTACCTTTTTCTGAGTTTAATGTTAAAGAACCTTTGGGAAGAGGGTATTGGGAGAGGGTTTGGGGCTGAGGGTTGGAGGGAAAGTTCCAGGGACTGCTCCTTTCCTTGGAATTCAGAGCAGCAGATCCAAAACATGATGATGATGATGATGCTAGAGCAGGTTTAAAAGCACATTGGCTTGAGCAGGAAGTGGCGAACACACCACAAAACAGCTCGCAAAACCGTGCAAGTTTTAAAATAACTGAATCTCCAATCTCCGCTTTGAAGATTGCGGTGGGGAAAGCAAAAAGGTCGCGACCTGGAGATCAAAGTAGCAGGAGCCAGCCCGGGAATTGCCGGTTGCTTCCCTTGTCCCCGCGTTTGCTCCRTGTATTGTGTGCAGAGACAACTTCAAACGTGCCCCTGCGGAGCTGTGCAAACCCCCCCTGGGGCACGGGGTGCTGGAGAGCGTTTGCTAGTGCCGCAGGTGACCTCACCTGTCCTCCTGGCAGGGATCTGGCTGTGCGGGACCAGGGCCACGGGGAAGCTCTCCGGGCCTGYGCCTTCTTCCCTGCTCCGTATTGACATTTCCTGGAATGGTGCATTCATCAAGTGCTGTTGACATGGAAACGAGGGCAAGTGGAAAAAAATGCCAGAGTTTATTTTAAATTAGCTTAAAAGTACACATGCTAGATATGCTATCTTTGGCAGGGGGAGCGAGCGGTGATAACCTTGTGAGGTCCTCTTAGGATATGACAGTAAGAAAAGAAGTGCAGGCATTTCCTATAGAATAACTTTTCAAGCAAAATAAGCTATTCGCATCCCAGAGATCTAATTCTGTGCTGGCCTGGGGCCTCGTATAGCATTTTCAGTTTCAGTGGGGTCTTTTCAGCTTCATTAGGTGTGTTTCTTTTCTTTCTTTTTTTTTTTTCTTTTAAGCTGATAGAAAACTTRCTCTATTTTAAGTAGTCCTGGTATTGAATATAGATGGTAAAATAAATGCATAAATGCTTACTCAAAAAGCGGTAGAAGACTATAAGACCCTGTTAATTAACCAAAATAAAATCATATTAACATGATTCAGTTGAAATCACTGAAATTAGTAGGAGGGATTGGAGTTTATGGTACTTTTGTGATATGTTTCCTGCACCACATAAGGTGGTCGGGTATTCCCTGGTAACTGTACAATCTATAATCTTGCTGTTTACATGAGGCCTTTTCATTTCTAAAGTATCTGGAAGCACAAAGCCATTTGATAAGCATCATATAGCCCTGTGACTTCCACCTGAGATTAGCCGCTTGTAAAGATTTATGGGTGCGCACTACTATAATATCTTTTCAGCTAGATAAATTGAAGGCCGGAATACCCYGATTTGTCCCAACCTATACAGCGAATCAAAATATAACTGCAGTCCTGGCCTCCTTATCCCTGTATTTAGGGTGGTCGCTTGTGGGTGGATGGAAATTATGTTCTCTGTTCTCTGCTTTTCACTTGGGCCAGGGAAGGAGGGGAGATGTTTAAACTTGCTCTTGTGGTGCAGAAGCAGCAGCTGTAGCAGATAATCCGTCTCAGTGTCATAAAGTTGTTTGCTCATTCCTTCTGGCCTGTGCTGTCACCGCTGCCTTTTCTGTGCTGGTGTAACTTTGCCAACTTCAGGTTATTACTACTAGTTTTCAGTAATGCAGATGGGGAGTATAATCAGACCTTCCAAGTTTGTAGTAGGTATGTTATTTTATATTCTGGGTCTGAGGAGGAAGTGGAGCAGTAGATGCATTGAAATGTTGTAGAAGGAAAATTAAGGTGTGTATGCTTTCTGAAACCAAAAGCATGCTGCACTCACAAGAGGGAACATTTAGATATTTCTGCGTTCTTCTGGGTACACATTTCTCCATTTTTCAGATCCTAATTGATTTTGTATTTAAGCTTAAATATTAGAGGATATTTTACAGTTTTATATTGCAATTTTTGACAATAAAAATAGGAGGACAAAATAAAGGACTCCACACAATCCAGCTCTTTCACTACAGGTTTAGTGGAAGAGTTTATTTTCCCCGAAACTCTAACGTATCCAGATTTGCTGTACTTTTCCCATTGTAGCAGGAGAAAATAAAACACTCTTCCCAAAGTAATTTATTGCCACTTTTAAGGTTTTCTTATTGTGTGGCTCAAGGGTGATGCTATTATCTCTCTGTATCATGAGGCCAACCATATTCTGAAACTTGTCTGCTTTTCCAAGGGAGGTAATAAATGAATCTAAGGCCTGTAGATACTATGACATTGTGCCATTTTTCTTGTTATGGTCTTTGCAGCTCGAGAACAGATATTTCCTGGAAATGTTAGTTAATAGTAATGAGCAGTCTACAGAAACCGATTAAAACTTAGCAGGGATTTATATACCGAAATGTCTACTAAAATATAGAAGCTTTTTAGCAAAAGCAAGTGGTTGGCATAGAAGTCATCTTCTCCTGTAGGCTCTGCATCAGGACTGATGAATTTCTTGTATATGTTTAAAATGGATTTTCTTCCTTCCTGACAAGCGATCCTTTAAGGAACTCTTAGCCATTAAGATTGAGTTCTTTTGCTTGGCATCTGAGACTCCCTCCTAAGGCAGTGTGAATCATCACTGATGGATTTTTTTTTTTTTTTTTTTTTCTTGTTGAGGGAAAACCTAAGCACTATGTTTAAAGTAATGGCTGTTACACTGCAGAACTACAAACATCCACGGGGTATACCTGCTGCAACTGAGAAGTCTTAGGCTCCTGATTTGTAAGGCCGAGTTAAGGCTAGAAGTCTGAGACTCATTTAAGTCTGTAGAGCAAGTCAGAAGCTGGAATTACATTATAAAAGCTGGAATTGTGTGTTGTTCGATATTGAGCAGCTGCATTTATTGTGTCCCTTTCTGAATTCCAGCTTGTTTCTTCAAAGGATGACTTGCCTATGTCCATAGCAGCCAAATCCCTACTTGTTCACTGCCTTCCTCTGCACACTTTTGCCCAGCCTCTCCCCCTTTCCCAATATCTTGACAGGTCTGTGTAAAAATCATTAAAACAATGCTAATCATATGCAACACTTACAAAATTGGTAAATGAATTGTTAATCTTTATTGTCATTTTCACTTACCCAAGGCTGAAATAACATGAAAAGTGATATTCACTGGTCTTTTTCCATCTCTGCATGTTTCTGCAGATGATTCACATTTCTGTTTGTTTGTGATGGATATCCTACTATTTTAAGCGTATTTCCACAGGACACTTGGCACAGGGTGGCAGGAGGAGGAGACAAAAGATGACAAAAGTAGATGCAAGGGTTCTTCTTTTTTTTTTTTTTTTACATACTTCATTTCCTTAGCCCATCATGGATTAGAAGATCAGTTTATAGGCAGTGATAAATGGGTTTCTAAGCACCTTCTCCGTGTTCCTGCTTTTTTCCTCTTGCCAGAGCTCATCTTTTCCCTCATCACTACAGATAATAGTCTTCTTTCACACCACTGCAGGATTTAACAGCCCTATAACAGCAGTCTCACAGCACCTGGAGCAGTGCTAAGTTTCAGAATGATTAAAAAAAATAAATAAAGAGAGTGGGAGGGAGCTCTAAACAAAAATAAACCATTCTAAACCTTGAATATAAAATTTAGATTGTCTCATTAAACAGCATTTGCTTAACCAGTGAATTTGTAAGTCCAAAACAGGTGCAATGTGTCATGCAGTTTATAGATCCTAGTGCCTGCCATAAAGTATTTTATGATGGCTGCATTCCCCGTTATTAGTAGCTGTCGGTTTCTGCAGCCATCGGTGTTTGATAATAGTCTTAAAACACCCAAAATTACTTACCTGCAAGCAACATTCGAGATAGTCCCTGTTGACAGTTTGAATAAGTTTAGTGCCCTTTTGTTGTACTTTACCTTCAAAACAAACTGATTGAACCATCAATAGCTCCTGAAAGCTGACAGAGGCATGTCATCTGGCCTAACCCTCTGATAGCAGGTTATCTGGGGGAGTTAACCTCCCCGCATTGTTAACTGAGATGTTTTATGTACTATGCAACTTTAGGATACTGCTGTGATAACCTTAGTAACTAAGTCATACATCACAGTAAAGAGATTTTGTGCAACAAATAACCCCGGATTAAATTTACAAGGGTTGAATTGATATTGTAAAGTGTTCATTCCAGGGCTGTGGTAATCCTTTCCTGTATTTTTTATGGCAAAGTGGTGTTACGCTTAGATTGGAGCTGCATCTTCATATTTCTAGTTAAAATATATCCAGGAAGTCTGAAGCTTGTCTTTGGATATCAGGGAAAATAAAATGTGTACTATTCACGCAATGGAAATTAATTTTCTCCTTTAGTGAGCAAAAGGAGTCTCTTTTGGCCCCAGTTGTTGAAATAACTTGTTCTAGGACAGGGGTAACTTTAAGAACATTTACATTTCAGTATGTCTCCTTCTGAGAAACATGAGTTAAAAACAGAACAAAAAAATAACCCCCCCAGATCTCTGGCTTGTGATGTTGTTTACTCTTCAGTTTACRTGGCTAGGGATTTATGTTWTTWTTTTTGGATTTAGCGGCTACTTGTGCTAATTTTGTTTAATGTGAAGTGCAGTCGGGGTGGCTTAAAATACAAATGTATTTTTGTATCTAGAAACACTGTTATCATTTTAAGCTCTTTTGAAATGATTGAGAGACTGACATGAGGGCTGTGATCCAAAGTCAGCAAAGACGACAGTGCTGTCTTAGTCTGTTGTCACTTCTGTTGCAGCCTGCTTTCCGATGGCATATTTCATTCCATCATTAAACATTTGCTGATTTTCTAATACCGATGTTTTCTTCACCTGAATATTCATCTTTTCTCACCCTACACTTAGTGGGTGTTTTTACTCATTTTGAGCTTCACTCTTCTTCACTCTTGACATATTGTTTCCTTCTGTACACGTCTTCATTTGAAAGAATCTGTTGTCATTGGAGATTTTTTGCTCGTAGGATACAAGATGGATATATTTTCTCCTCCTGAAAGACTAGGGCCAGCAGAGTGGCAGAGCACTCTGCAAGGGCAGCCAAGGAAGCCAGGTGGAAGGTGGCAGTCTCATGGATCTGGAGCTGTTCCTGAACAAAGGGTCTTAGGATAGACTTTCCTGTGTAAAGTGACTCATTATTATTTATTATTATTATTATTGTATCACTGATAGTTTGAGGATTCACATTAAATTATCCTCAGCTTCAGGATGTGTTACCCACWGCCTCAGAGGTGAGGTGTGCTGCTCTGCAAAGTTTCTGTGCAACATTACATTTTGCTTGGTTGTAGAGAGGAAGACTTGAAACCATTTATCAAATGACCATCTGGTCTTGAGAAYTGCATAAAAGTTAGTTCTTTTTAAACCATAGTTTTCTTAGCGTGCTCCATTTTGAAATATCCTAAGGTATGTTATGCAGAGTTTTCCACTATTTTGATTTATTCTTCCCAGTGTCAGAAAGGATTGATATGGGTAGGAGTGTTTCTGTGACTGACTAGAGGTTTATGAGAAGCAGCTAGSCATGGGAAATATTATCAATCACCTTCCTACCCCCTGCTGCGACGAGTCTGGCACTGCCTCACTCTGTAATGTCTGCTTCACATTTGGTTGACTGAACGTAAATAACATGTACTTGAGATGGCTGGATATTTTGATTTGCCATGGTTGCATGCTTTATTTTCTTTCTGCTCTGCCATGTTCTCTCCCTCTGTATGCAAGGAGCCAATGATATTCTTTGAGGTTAAAAAAAAAAAAAGACGAAAAACTGCCGAGTTTTTGCAAAAATACAATAGCATACTATATTACATTGATGAATCCTAATGAGAATTTCGAATATTTGAGAAAAGGTGGTCTCTACCTGCATACTTTTTCATTCTGACCTGTACTGAGGTCCATATGCTTTAAGGAAGCCTTGTTGCTCGAGTAGGACCAAATTGGAATTCCTCGTCCAAATGGCATCTATGCCAGAAGGTAGTTCTTGAAAGCCTAGGAATAGCTTCCAGTGCCTTAGTCTCTTGAGGAAGTCTTGTTTTGAATGGCAACAGTTTTGAATGCTGCCATACAGTCCTTTCAAGTAAAAGGAGAGTATAGTATGTATGATGCAAAACAAATTGCACTCCTTGATTCATATAGCACCTTTAATATTGCTGATCATTGCATTTTTAAGAAAATTTAATAAAATCTTGAATGTGTGTTTGCAAGTTAACATGATGAATTGCTGGTTTGGATAAAGGAATCTCTGAATAATTCTAAGACACATGTTTCAGGTGAAAACAACTCTGAGACACTGGAAACTTCAACTCGTCTTCTCAAAGTATTCTTAGAAAACATTTTCCGTTTTACTTTATTTCTAGGTATACTGTATATCCTAGTAATGTCTATATATGACATACGTATCTATAGTGACCTTTTCTTGATCCGTTTGATCCGTTGAAATGGGGGAACTTTGAGTAGTTTCATTTGAGACAGTGAAGTAAGTATAGTAATTTTTTAATTTGTAAGCTAGATTGCATAGATAGGGTGAACAAATACAGCAATCAAAGGCCACTTTTATTGTGGGTAGTTTTTAGTCATTTGACATATGATTATATCTTTGTTTATTACTGAATTTTAATTTCGTGTGTTTTGCCATTTTTCAGATACTTTGTCCTGCACAAATTGAGAAATCTGAAATTTCTTGATACTCGGAAAGTAACCAAGAAAGAGAGAGAGGAAGCCTTGGTAAGAGGTGCCTTCATGAAAGTGGTCAAACCCAAGGATGCTAAGGTAAGAGGCTGAATGGAAATGGTAGCAATATGTGATTAATTATTACTATTTTTAATTAATTGTGACAGCTTGACTGCATCTTTTGCTGACTCAATAGACAAAGATTTTTCAGACTGTGAGACTGATAACTATACTTGGCTGAGGGACAATATCCTTGTTAAGTTTTGTACCATTTGGTATCACACTTCATTGTTACATCTGGACTGTGGTTGTGTTACCAAATTTTTGATTTCTCTCTACTGTCTAATTAAGTAACTAGTAGGAGTCACTGAACTCAAAAGAATATTTTTGTCCCGTCTAAAGATATATAACATGCAGATATATGTAAACTAACTAAAGATATATAACATGCAGTTCTGGAAGAACGCAATTTTTATGACACATTGTCTTCTCATGCATGTTATAAATAAATGTGTATCACAGAACTCACACCTGTGGTATTCATTGCCTTTTAGTGGACTGGCTGATTGTAATTTTGCATGATGTTATTTAATATGGTGTCATAAGCTAATAAGCATTGACAACATTAGAGACAGTTTCTGTAATCTTAGCTTTAGGTACCACTTGCATCAATTTCGGGTTGTACTGCATACTGCTAATGCAAACAGAATGAGAATGGGATTTCTCCAGTTTACCTCCTTTTTCCATTGGTGATCAGTACAAGATAACAGCACTGAGCTTCACAAGGTGTTTCAATGCTGCAGATAGAGATCTCTTAAAACAGAAGTTTTCAGTCTACTACTTGCTTTCTGTTTGCTGTTTTGTTCTCTAAAATATACCATCAATAATTTAGTGCAGATTTCTGATAATGCTGAATAATAATGTATGGAAATGCACTGTTTGGTAGCGTAACGGTGTTGCCAGATAAATGCATTATCACAAGTACAATTGCAGTGCATAGCAAATGAATTCAGACTGATTCATTTATAACTATTAAAATGTTAGTGGTTCTGATGTAAGCATAGGTTTAATATATGTTTACCACTGCCTTTAGCTGTTTCAGCTTTTATATATATATAATAAACAAAATCATTTATTTCTAGGCATTTGAAGTTGTTGGCCTCACAACAAACCTTCTAAACCTTACTCAGCCTAGTGAAATTGCACAGTTAAAAATTGTTAGATATGGTGCATGTATATGGTCTGCTTTTATAACTTTTTTTATCCATATCTTAGATCTACTGGAGTATTATTTTAATTTTATTGACAAATGAATTTTTATTTATGACCAGCTTAATAGTATAAGAGAAAAAAAAGGTGACTSTTTTGTGAACTTGAATCTACTGTGCTGGATGGAACCTCGTTTTAAGTCAGTAGTTAAGGGTAAATTGCTTCACAGAGGTAGGGATAGCATTGTCGTTTATATCTGTAATTTAATCTTTTGTGTAGTTTTGARTTATTTACCTGGTAAGTCTTATGATAAAACATACATTTATTTCAGCAAATTTGCAAAAGGCTCAAATTTGCTGCTGTTATTGCCAATCTGAAGGTTTTTTTTTCTTTATAAATGGTTTGSTACAAATTGTTGATAGTACCTAGCATAGCAAAATCATTGTAAATGCTTTTACACGACATGAATTAAGGCCTTTTAAGGTGCTACAAAATTACAATCATCATAAAATATTRTATACATATTACAGAAATGGCTAATTTAAAATAAATATTAAAATGGGTTCAGAACAGATATTATAAACCTCTTTAGATTCTTTTGAATTTGTGCTCATTCTCTACGATATTCATCCTCACAGTCTATATGCACACAAACTCTTTATATGTGACAACACTCACAGTGTGAGCACTCTGCATGGATGTCTAGAGATGCATATATGTATTTCTATGTATAGCTATAGTCAAAGACCATATCAAGCAGCATTCCTTTATATATCGCATGGATGATGTGCACAGTGACTCTGGTTTCAAATTCCATTGTATATTATACCCTGAATATATAACTTTTTATTCTTCAGCCTTTGGGTTCCTTAGGAAATGTATTCTTTGCTCTCTGTTTGTGCATCAGTTCCCCTTCCCAAGAATTATTAAGGTTTTTGACCAGCCAAATATAATGCGCAATGGGAAGATAATGTTATYAAGTATATTAATATTTTCTAAGCTTTCTAGAAGTAGCTAATAGAAGATACACCTGAGCTGCAAATATGAGGAAGATTGCAGTGCACCTTGAATTAGACATCAGAATTAGACATCAGACTTGTTAAGAGTTTGACCGAGTGACACGAGAGCCCATTGATTATGAACYTCCTAGGAATACTCTTCTGCTTCCTGCTGTGGTATAGTGCCCACTATGTAAGAATATGCTTGCCAAGAACAGAGTTGCTGTGCTTAAGAGTCATATTTGTGGATGTCAAAATGGAAATATTGTTCTGTCAGGTGTAAAATCTACAGTGAACTATTGGGCTTACTTTTTCAGGGGAAAAAAATCTAAATCTAAGTTGTTGTTGTTGGATTTTTTTTTTCCTTCATTATGGTAAGCAGGAGATGGTATGGCTTATTCAGCATAAAAAGCAGATTGATGATCTAAAGAAGCTGTGATGTGGGGAGTTGTTTTCATTTTAGTCTTGACATAAAATASTTGGAAGAGCAAAATACCCCACCAAGAAAAAATACACAAAATGAGAATAAAAGCAAGAAATTTCCATCTGACTAGCTTGTGTTTACTCAAATGCAAAAGTATATAGCAATCACCAGTCATCACTGAGTCATAAATATTTTATTTTGTATAAATTTTTAGACTTTCATTTTTCTCTATTTTTTCATATTTTTTTAACAGAACACTGCACTTTCTTGTGCTTTGCTTCATTTCATCCTTTGTTTAAAATGCATCTGTTTGTGATATGACTGTCTTACGGAAAGATGCAGTCATTTATTAGAAAACAGTTTAATGTTACAATGCACTGTTCCATCTCTCTATGTAAGTGAGCGAAACTTCATTATTCTGTGATGTTTATATTTTCTTTTGTCAAAATATTGAACATTGTATCATGCCTGATTTTAATAAAAATCATGTAAGCTTGGCTGGCTAAGAGGCATTGAGCCAGACGAGGAAGCCTCGTTTAGTGACCAAACCATGACCTCATTTCACTGGCATAAGTGTAGATCAAAGTGGGCGATGCCTGTCCAGTGCGAAGTGTGTTTCTGGGCATGACAGCACTTCACATCAAAATGACAGCTCAAGAATACGACAGTCAAAATTGCTTAATTATGTCCCAGCTTTGTAATTATTCATCCCTGCTCCTGCAAAGAGTACAGTTGTCATTTCTTTGACATAATTATTTAAAACTGTCCCTTCCTTTGGTTTATAGCTTGTATATGAATTGTGCTTCCRAATGTTTCATATTCAAAACTTAAAGATGCAAAACAGAATGTGATTTCAAAATCCTACATAAAATCCTACATTTTAAGTTTTTTTTTTTTACTTTTTATGGATTATAAATAAAATGAAATGAAATGAAGTATCATGAAGTATCAAAGCAGATCATAATCTCATATTAAGTCTATATCAATATTCATTTGATCTAGATGATTAAATGTGGATAAATAGATATTCATATATCTAAAATGACCTGATCTGTATAGATGTACATCATCTTATCTCTCTCCAAATATAAATTTGATTGTTTAATACCAGGTAGTGTACTGACTTTTAGAAAATATATGCATTTATTATTGTTTTGCAACCACTTTGCCCAATGATATTTTTTAAGATGCTGTACYTAAAGGTTAACATTTTTTATCAGTTTTAGCAGCAAAAAAGAACTGGGGATTTGACCATAGGCTAGGTCTCTTGGACCAAATCAGCAGCAGGTATGCATGGGTATAGATCCAAACAGCTGACTTTATATTGCGTTGAGTTTTTCTGCTTTATACCAAGAGGATATCGTCCGCTGTGTACAAGGGAAACTCCATATCAAAAGATGGCAGTATAGATGTTTTGATTTTTTCCCCCCTTAAATATATTATTTTCTTCTCAAGTGATAATTTTCAAACTTGAYGTAGCTTTCCTTTCCTAAGGAGCAAAGAGGGAGCCATTTAGGCAGCAAGGTTTAATGAGGGTACGAGATTCTTGCTTAACATTGTGACTTGAAGGGCAGAGGAAGATTATTTTATTTTGAAACAAAGAGTAAACATTTAGCAGTAAAGCTTAAGAAATATGGTAAGCTAAAATCTACAGTGYTGGTTCTGGACTCCATTGTAATTAGATGAAGCAAAAAGTGCGTTTTTAGTCATTTTTGTCCTTCACTATCTAACAATTACCAAGTTTTTAAAACATATGTTTATCTGCTTCCAAAAATGCAGGTAAGGCATTTTTACTAATGTCTCTTGTACTTTTTTATTTTCTCGCAAATTAAGAGAATAGGACAGTTTTTTTTTTTTAATGCTTTGGGAAGCAACTTCCTTGCTCATATTTTTCTCTTTTTCTCTTTTATCAGTGCTGTTATGTAAGGTCTTGTGAATGTAGAGATCTTCACAGAATCACAGAATTATATGCTTAAGTTAGATACAAATGGCTTCAGAAGTGTAAAGAGCCATCCTATCATTGAATTGCTAGCTAATAAGATACCTCTATGAGTGAGGCTCTACATCTTAGAGTTTCCCTATGGTTCATTGCATGAAAGTTTCATATACTAAAACAGAATAAAGTCRTGAATTTAACATGCGGCTTGGTTCTGTGTTGAGACATGGAATCTGCTGTCATTAGATAATGGTGCTTGCTGGGTAAGTTAATGATACAAAATTTTAAGAAACAAGAAATCTAATTACTGTAACTGTGTAAGCAAAGCTATAAAGAGCTTAAGAGTGTGACTGATGATTTTTGTACCAGACTAATAAACAGAARGTTGGAAGTTCATCAAATGGCTTATAAATTTCTATAGAAGATACCTGAGATTATATGGAGAAGTGTGCGTAGACATGTGAAAATCTAGTTGCAGTATATAAAAACACAGGGCAACCTGCTACTGTAGATTGGATCTTGCCTACGTAGTCTGTGGATAAAATAGTTAGCACTGCATGATAGTTCTTTTTGCATTTCCTTCAGTTAGTTCAAATTAAAAGTGTAAATAAAGGAGAACTATGGATTGCATTCTTGAGTTTGAGTTMCTGGACCATAAATCCTGCTGACTTTGAATATGATCAATGGCAGCCCAGTGTTGCACTTGTTGTAAAGGATATTGTTCTAGTGCAGAAACCTTATGATGATTTTGGTGTGCCTGTGAAGAGGCTCGAGATTCTGGAAAAGGTAGAGTTGGGTAGTGGGATGAAGTGAAGTGGGGTGGAGTGAAAAGTAGTGGGATGTGGAGCATCCTCCTCTACAGCTAGTGGTTAAAAAAGCTGCCTTTCAAGTGCCTGCAGGGACGGCTTTGTGAAGACAAAGAGCTAGAAAGGCAGGCTTTGCAAAAAGCAGGCAACAGTGGGAATAGGATGGTCAGCATCCAGACAGGAAGAGCARGGAATTTTCACAGTCAAGTTGAAGATGGGAATCTCACTTATGAAGAACTTGGAAAGTAAGGTAAGCATGATTAGAGAGAAGGAACCTCAGTCAGTGAAGGAAGAAAGAACCAATGACCTTAAACAGCGTGGACTAAGCTGAAAACATAAGCAGCTGTTGAAATAGCAAAGGAGTGTGTTCTGACCTGCTGTAATTCCAGTTGTCGTGAAGGAATAGTAGCACTTGTGTTGAGAGATGTCATAGGGCAGGGAGAAAGATGTCTGCTCATTGTTCTTTTCGTGATATTTCTTGAAAAATTGATACAGTTTTAGTTCTTTGGGAAGGTAATCTGTGGACTGCATTTCTGTATCTAATAGCCCTGCTGAAGGTAAAGAATGCAAAAGGTGAAGTCTCTTTCTTAAAATTGCTCTTTCCACAAAAATACATGATTGTCGTGAAGCCAGTGTCCTTCCAGCCATTAATGATCTGGATGCACTTTTCACATAAGGCAGAGGTGTTGCTACTGGAGCCCTGGCACACTTCCAATTCAGGTAATTACATTCTGCCTCCGTGGACTTCTCGGCAGCCTCAATTTACTAAGGCATTCTTCTCCACCTTCTGCCCTTAACTGTTATGTAGTGTTGCAGTGTGCTAGTTAACCAGCTGCTGCTTTGCACGTGAAAAGTGTCTGTCTGTCAGTAGTACACAAATTGATCCCTTTGTAAGACTTRCTTAATACTTGTAAAACCCTTGGAGGTTCTCTGGTGAATGGCWATAGGCACTGTATATCTCTTTAACATATCCCTTTAATTGAAGAGGCTGCATGACAACTTGTTTCTTATCTCTGTTTGGGGTTTTGTTTTTATTTTATTCTATGCCCGTTCCCCCCGTCCCTTGTCTTTATAGATATTTCTGTCTGGAAAGTTAACAGGAAGTAAAGACCTTACAACCAGCCATATTACTTGTTTTTTTTTTTTTTTTTTTTTTCCTCTGACTGCCCTTTTTGTATAGAAACCTCAGTTGTTAGATGCCACAAACGTATGATCTGGCTATTTTCTTGTAATCTACCTCTTTACTTAATAAAACGCCATTCAATAGTATGTAATACCATGATACCGGACAGTAGGGCTAGAGTCATGGTTGGTTTCAATTCCCAGTGGATCAGTGTAGCTAGAATTTTATCCTTTAAGTTTTGTTTATGTGTTTTTCTTTGGAAATGAAAATACTCCTGGTCTATAAGCAACAGTAGAGCTTACTGCTCTTACTTTACATAGTTCTTCCTTTCAGAGGAATTGAMATAATGGATCTCATTGTCATATGACATTACTATTAGGCACAGGAATTGCTTTATATGTTGCCATTTGTCTTAAAAAAATGTGTATTTAATMCTGCATCAGTGGGACTCTGGGCCAACTTATGGCAACGTTTTTGCTTATGCTAATTTTTTTTTTCTAGACTATGTGGCTCTCATACATTCTCAATATTATTGACCAGTCATTTCCATGGAAAGAGAAGTAGTTTTGAGTAYGGTGGTTAGAACATGCTAATTCCAAGCCATGAAAGGAAGATCCAATTAAAAAAATTGTCCTGTGTGTTTATGCAAACTGAGTAACGATGGTATAACATCATAGCAAGATTTCTGAGGGAAAATGAGTGGCAAAATACCTCTCCTGTGGTTTCATTTGTCATTTTGTAGATGTGAAACAACTTGTTCAGAGGTTGGACAACAATATCATGACCGAATTTCTATGTACTACTTGTTTTGACTCCCGACAGATGTGATGCAGTTGTCATAGCAAGTTGTGCAGTGCTTGGTGCACGTGCGTGCTATATCCTTAAACTGTTTTTTATCATTGTACTGAGCAATCCAAAGGTTCAGCAGCTGTAGGAGATGGATGTCATGGAACACTAGAAACAATGGCACAAATAATCTGTTGATGTGATCTTCTTAGCAAATGTTTACTGTCAGGAAGATCATGATATAAATAGGGTTGTATTTTATGTTCGCTAACGAAAGTTCATGGGTATTGTCACAAGCAGAGGTTATACTGATTGTTTTTAGAAAGATGTTTCAAATGTGAAGAAAAATGGGGTGAATTACTACTTACCGTTTGGTTTATCATGCTCACATTTACAAGTTGTTTATTCTTATAAGCCCACAAACCTGGCACTGTCACATAACTTTTGGGCTAGTGCTTTTTTGAAAGGAGGAGGGAAGAACCCTAAGACAGGTTTGTAAATTTTTATATAATAAGATTTGTTTAGTTGAACAGCCATGATCAATATGCCATTTGTGAAATGAACTAACTGCGAGCCATGTAAGTATAGATTATTAGAGTTGACTTTATTATGTCTTCTGTTTTCGATAATCTTTTTCCCTAGTTGTAAAACCTAGCATCTCAATTACTGGAAGTTTTCCCTAGTGTTTGCTGGGTAATTATTCTGTGTTTTTATATTACTTTTTCATTTATCTGCTTCAAGTTTCTCACTTAACCGCTCTCACCTTCTTCCTCTCCTCTTGTTCCCTCAGGGAGCATGAATTGGAGGTATTATACTTGGAACACTACCTGGTCCTGTGTTTCAAATGGCTGCACTCTTTTTCTTTCTGAGGTGAAATACTTCTTTCCTTCCTTAGTATAACTTTTTCAAACAATTTTTTCCTATCATGCTGACTTCTCTGGGAAGCAAAGTTTCTATGTGCAATACAAAAATGAAAATAGATTGAAACATAGTGAACTCTCTTTGTATTAATCTTWCAGTATTCTTTGCTTTCACCTTCTTTGATTGAAAAATACCATTTTAAATGATTTTTATAATAATTCTACAGGGCCTAATTCCACAGCGTCAGTTTTATCTTTCATGTGTTTCCCTTTGACATCAGTGGGATTGTTCTAAAAGAATAGTCTACCATGGTCAAYGGGTTATGAGTTCAGGAGCACAAGCTGTGAAAACCTAAATTGGAAAGGAGATCATGCCTTCATATAAAATGCAGTGAAATCACATCGTAGAGAGTCTTGCTCTGTGATGAGTATGCCAGGGTATTTATAGTTTTGTCATAGTCACTTGGATGGGTGGAATAAGATCCCTGGAACAAACGAGAGGTAAAATGAATGTGCTGAATTCATAAAATGAATTGGCTAATGTTTGCACTCACTTTGGAAGCAATGAAAGTGCCTAAAAATAGCTGCATGGTGCCACTTTTGACAGCCTAGAGCGTACATYGCTTCCTTGTAGGGGTGGCAGACAAGATCTGGGAGCGATGCAAGCACCCCTGGAGCTCTCACTGGAGGCCAGGAACAGATTGTCTAGAGTGACTAAAATGGCAGTAGAAACTTTTGTTTAGGCAGCTGAATCATGCCTTTCCTGTTGCTCAAAAAGACAGACTCTGCTGCTAAACATTTCCAGGTTAAGAGCAATAATATTCCTCCCCCACACTAGAGTCAGCCAGAGTGTGGTCCAAGAGGTGCAGAAGGTTGGTAGCAATGAGATCATCTCAGAAAAGCTGAAGTGCATCAGTCATTCACTCTTCATAAACGACTAAGAACATGACCAGTTTTRTGCTGGTTTATGAGTTATTTCAGGAAAAGCTATTAATAATTTGTTTTCAGAGAAGGCCTAATATTTCGCTCCTTGTCTCCACCCTTATAAAACATCCTTTTGGCCTATGTGTGTTTTATAAGAAACAGTAAACTTTTAGCACATGCCTGAAGAGTTTCCTAAACGGGTCCCCTTGTCCAAAATAATAATAATAGTCTTAGAGAAGAGTTCAGCGTGCAACATAGTTTCATCTGCYGCCTTAAAACCATGTTTAGTTTACAAATTCGAGTTCCAATTCCTATATGATAGTTGAGCTAAAGCTAACCTTCTGCCGTAAAAATATGGAGAAAATAAATTTACTAAATTATGTGTGTGGTTGCAGGACACAATGCTGCTGATTATAGCTTGTCCTGATCAGGCTGACCATTGGCAATTTCACGCAGTTGTGCATGAAGCAACAGGTTTTCYATTGACTTTAGGGGCAGATTTTATATACTCATTTTGTACATCTGGAATCTTTATTGATCTTGGTGAAATGCATATGCAAACTTATCCTGATCCAGCACCCACTGAAATCATTAGGAAATCTTTCCTCAGAGTATTGGRATTTTTCTGAACTTCAATTTTTTTATGTATTTTTCTTTTAGGATTTTTTTTTTTTCCTTTGGTCACATTGAGGACCAATGTTTTAACTTTCTTGAAACCTTGCTTGAAGAACTTTTTGTCTGTCTTAGAGAGAGCTTACCTGGCATAAAACATTTAAGATTTGCGTGTCTTTCTGCATACATTTCAGCAAAAAAGAGGGTTTTAGCGCGTGCATGAAAAGTTCAGAAGCATTTGTGAGTGCAAGATCTAGTGACAGTATAATGCTTTTGCTGAAGTTTGTTGCCCTAGTTTATCTTTGCCATTCACTGTGTCCTAGGACAAAATGTTCATAGAAGAACATACAAAATGTAATCAGCTCTACCATTAAGAATTTCACTAATAGGTAAAGAAAGTTTCAATCATGCATCAAAAATAGCACTACTCCAACCCCCTTTCCATGAATGTTTTGGAGCAAGCTTTTATTGTGACTTKAGCAGACGATGAATCTGTCCTTATGTTACTTACATTTACTTTTAAAGTGCRTAGAAGGTAAGTTTCTAATGTATCAAATGTCATTATATTGAAGTGCCAAATGAACGCATGAGGCTTTCTGCATTGTTTCAGAGATGATTCATTTCTGTTTCAACCTTGGTAGGGCTTGAAAACCTTAGGCATTCTTTTTCATCAAAGAACCTGTGGGATATTTGCTTAATGATTAAATTACAGCTGCCTTTGTGTTTCTAATTTATGATCCTGAAGCAAAAGGAGATCAAGTTTTCTAYGCAATACTGCGAACTGTCCTACATATCTCATTCTGGCAATTTTCATTCGGATCTGTATTATTTGGATTTCAGGACTGAAAAATTACGACTTTTTTTTCTTCCCACATTGTAAGACTAAATGTACAACTTTGTTCACATAACTGTTACAAACAGTTCACTGTGTAGGCCAAATGCTCTCTAATGCAGTAAAATTAAGAAATAATATGCTTTGAAAGTGATTTATGAGTGTGGTTAAACTGCCAGATTTACAAAGAAATAGTTCAGATCTTGGGAAGCCTCAGGAGTCACGTCAAAAATGAATTTGACCATGATTTAAACTGCTACTTTTCTTACATGACATTTAATATGTGTACTTTGGAGGCCCATATGTCTTTAATAAAATAGCATTAAGTTTTAAATATGATATGAATGCAGTCAGTTTCTAAATTCATAACCTTTTCCACAACTCCAAAATGCTAACCAATAAGGGAGTCATACATGCAATAAAACATAAACCTTAGAAAATAGTTTTTTATTAGAACGGTTAGACAGTTGGCAGCTGTGTTGTAATGTAATAAATACATGCAGCCAATGTGGGTTTATCAGTCTTTGTTTACTCTGTAAGCAACTGGGACCAGACAACTAATTATAACTGAGGAGCAAAGGTCATGAAAAGCATATTTTGTCCAGTGAGGGGGTACTTGCGAGGTGAACCTTATAATGTTAAGAGAAGTAATTTATTTAATAAGGAAATGCTGTATTATGTTTCACGGTTGTGTTTGTATGAGGATCTAACATTTATTAGGGAGTCGTATACTTTAAGACTGTTCTGAAGTACCAAGTATTTCCAAAATTACGAAAAGCTATATACAGTTTACAAAGGGTTTCAGTGTTTAGCAAATGGAGGCCAAGAGAGTTTGGTGTTTCAAGAAAACAGGAATAAGGGAATCTGGTCTATACTGAAGTTCATAGTCAATAACAAAAGAATGTTAATATATTTTGAGAGGTATTTCTTTGCAATGGAAGTTTTTTTTTATTATTATCTTTTTTTAAATTAATATATTTTAAGATTACTTCCTGAAGCAAAGGCTAGCCCACAGCAAAAAGGGATTTCTAGATAGTTTGAGCTTTTATTCAGAACAGATTCTGTTTGTGATTTACACATTTACTGAACATGTATAGAAGTGTGCAGCAGGCCCAATCACATCCTGTAGGCATCTGACATGSGAGCTGAAGGTATGGAAACAGTGTGGGAGTTGGGAGAAGACAGATTTTATGTGTAGTCTTAAAAGCGGGTGGAGGATAGAAACTTGGTTATGGCATAAAATGCTTTCTGTGATTTGATTTCTGGTTAATGTGGTTCTAGAAAAAATGGCAAAAAATAAATTAAAAAAGTCTGTTTGGAGATGTATTGCGAAACATATATTCAAATGCTAATCTGCAGTCCTCTAGAATTATGAATCCCCTAGAGCACCCAGAACATTATTAACAGCATGTAATCCAGCTCAGTGTGAATGCATCTTTACTCTGTTAGCCAAAGCTTTACATAATACAAATCATTCTACCTATAAAAGCGCAAATATGTTATTGTTCTCAACAGGCAGTTTAATGCAGCCATAGGGAGGAGAATAAGAGAAAAGAAGATTATAAGCTAGCTGATTATTCTTTTATTTCTCTTATATCTCTKGGTATTCTCTGTGGTTGTATTTGTTTAAAGGTTGAGCTCAACTGCGTTGTCTGTATGATTTGGAAATCAAATCAGCCTAAATATGAAGTTTCAATAGGTGTAGCTCTTAGGTGATTTGATGCATGTATTACACACATGTATTTTTCCCCAGAAACAGTACTGACCCTATAATCTTTTTTTCCTTATAATTCTTTTGAAGACTTAAGTTTTGCCACAAAAAGCTCATTTAAATTTGCCATGCAGTTGTGCTGCTTTATTCACAGAAGGGCTATTAAAGTTAATTATTTTCTTGATGGCTTTATCAAAAGGCCTATTAGTGTGAACATGTACAGAAAGTACGTGAATGAGGAGAAAAAAACGCTTTACTGAGATAATATTCCACTATCTGTAGTCGTGCTGTGGGATCAGGATCCTGTTCCGATGGCATTATGTCAATGTGACTGCATTGGACATAAGGCAGAGGTGGACAATGGACTTTTGTCATTATGGCATACTTGTATTTATTAATGACTAGCCATTGGATATAAATATAAAAGATTTAGCTATGCATACAAGCAGTCAGCCTGTTACTCTTAGGTGCCAACAGAAAATGTGACATAAATGTGTTTTTATATTTTAAAAGGAATGGTGGAGGTAATACACAGGACAAGTCATCCCTCTAGGAAGAAGAATGRTGTGGCAGAGGCGGTGAAAATTCAGGATCCACCCATTTTCTCCCCTCCAAGCGCAAATTGGAGGAAAAATATATAGTTCTGTGGAAAAATACTTGTGTGCTTTGCAGTTAGCTATAGGTCAAGTCCATAAGGTTGTTGAACACAGCATAGAAAGCTTGTACYGTTGGGTGTCTCTTGGAAGACTCCCCTCATGTTGCGTGCGTTTTGGCAGGGTTATTTCCTTTACTTCATTTTGTACATTGTTCCGGAGGCCTCTGCTAGGCCCCGAGTCTGTTCCAATTTTAACTGTGCTAGGCTGCTTTGGTATAAATGCCCCCTTGCCATCCTTAAGTGATGATTTCTCTTCTGTTTATGCTTTAAGTCAGGCTGTTTGTTATTATTAGCTTTTAAATAGCAACTTGAAGAGGATGTGTGCAATTTTGAAAGACGGGACGCTCTGATAGGACTAGGCAAAAGCCCTGTATGTGGCACAACATGGATGGGCTTTGGAAGCGCTTTAATGAAGAGAACCTTTAAACTCACATTTCCCTCACTCTTCCTGAGTAGCCTCTGAAGGAAGGGTTTGCTGAATCGGTGTGAGGAAGAACAACAGATTTAAGTGCTTACTGTGTGAAATTCAGAACTAAATGGTCATTCTGAAAGTGAACTCATTAAGGTGTCTGCATGTGTGATAATAGTTTCAAAACAAATGATTGTTCTCTAAATATAAAGAAATATTGCATGGGCAAGATTCTCAGCAGTAGCTACGCGGGCAGTCTGTGGCTAGAAGTACTTGGGGTTTTATTGCTTAACTCCGTGACTGTTCAGGATTCTCATGAGGACTGAAAATAATTCAAATTATGGAGAGAAAAATACCTTTAAATTGAATTCGTGTTCCGTGCCAGAATGGCATGTTGTTTCTTAGTAAAGGACATACCTGGCTTGCACTGAAGCATTGCTGCAAGGCCATTGACAGTTGCAAAGGAAAGAAAAAAAAAAAACAAACTGATTTTTTCCTCCTGATTTATTTTCTAGCTTGAAACTAGAGATACTGTTTTTCATAGAAGCTTCTTGACTTCAAGGCAACAACAATGTGGCTTTTGGGTCTTTTTCTTTGCCTATGTGCTTACCAGTTTCTCTGGGGAAAACTTCTGAAAAACTGTTATTTATGTGAAGTGTTTTTTTTTTTTTTTAAACTCTCTCCCCTCCCCCCTTTTAGAAATGAATGGCTATGTTGTTGGTGGAGAAGTTTCTTGGTTTGTCCTCTTGAGGTCATGGTTTGGCAAATGGGAAGTCTATTTTTTGATTTGATAAACCTCTAGTGGGATATGGTTTGGCTTGTAAAAACTGCTGAATACAGAGCCAATGGTTGTCTTGTCCCTGACAGCCTGGTCTTCCCACTGCTGCCCAGAATTCGGGGGAAACCAAGATCGCGGGCTGAGGCGGCATCATAGCAGCCTTACTCAGAATTTATGGAGTTCTAATTACACCTAAAATGCACTAATTCAGGCTCCATAAATCTGGAGTAATACTATTAGGCTGAAGTTAATGTGAGGGCTGGTGTGGTCTCGGGAGCCAGGCGTGTGACTGAATGTTCTTAGCATTCTTACAGCTGGGAAGCAGTCGTGCTGCAGCCCAGCCTGTCCCGCAAGCCCAAGGAAGGTTAATGAAAGTTAATTGCAGGTTCATTTCCAGTCAGGGGGTGTGGAAACACTGGATGGAGATGTAGGTGATTTTTTCCTGTTTTGTAATTATTTGAATCTGAGTAGCCTCTTCCAGGTAATATGCTTATAATCTTGAGAATATTATCATCAAGTCTAGTGTTTAGATGGATATGTGATAAATCTGCTCTGAGTGGCAAAAAATTCTATTTTTTTTCATGTTGCCTTAACATTGGATTATTCAATTGATAATTGTGTGTTTTGGTAGCCACTGGATTTCAGAATGGAGGGGGCCTAGGAATTACTGCTGTATCACTTTCCTACCTGTACTGGTGGCATAGTTTTAGGTGATAGAAACTTGCTATAGTGTGAATAAAATAAATAATATACTTATTCAGTGGTTGACTTTCAAAGCCTAGGTTGAAGGCCCTTTAATTCTTGTCTGTGTCTGGTAAAATCCTGCCTGCATGCTGCATGGTGAAAGCAATTTGCATTATTGGTGGAGCCAATGAAATACTAAAAATTACGTTTGCTTTTCTGCATGGTTCAATGAAATACTTTTTTGATGTTAGAGGCCTGATGTTAGAGGCAGAGACAACAAGAAATAAAGTCTCAGGTGAATTTCTGGCAGCCTGAGAAGACAAGATGTGTCCCTAGTAGAAGACCTGACCCACATCATATGATGGAAGCATTTTCAGATTTCTTTTGTAGATATAGTGCATATATTTGCATACCTCAGTTGACCCTGTTGTGAAAACTGCATATTTCTTGTGGACAGATCCGTACATATGTTTGTGTGCAATTATCAGCCCTCCAGGATTTAAGAGGGTTTTTGAGGGGTAAGAGCTACGTTGCCTCTATAAAATCTCTGGTTTTTGTATATATTGAGAAGTGTTTTAAAGCCCTGTGTCAGATCTGCTCTTCGTGTGAAGTCTTTATAAATATTTATATAGCCCTAGTAAGAAAGAGTCAATCCATTAGAATGCTTTAGGCTAAGATTAGCACTCATGGAGCCTATTTAGCCAGATCCGAGTTTGCTTGATTCAATAACATTAAAGAGGTAGTAAAAGAAAGCTTCTTTATCAGATAGCGGTAGGATCCGTGAAGCATATTTATTAATGTCTAGCTATCAAATTAAAGGTGCCTCCTGATTCACAGAGGTAGCTGTCGGAGCGATTGCCTGTTTGATTAGAGGGAGATGAGCGTGTTTGCTAACGTCGGAGCTGCTTTCCTGCTGCCGYAGCGGATGGGGCGATGCTCGCCTGAGCCTGGGCAGCACCTTGGCAGGGTTTCTCTTCACTTTCCATTTTAGGAAAACCACCATGCTGGTTCTGAGATGTTCATACAGAAGATTGGTTCCCTCAAAATTCATCAAAGTTTTTTATTTCAATGAGATTTAAATCACTGGGAAATGTTGAAATGCTCCCTTTTTAAAGATCAATGGGAGGCATTAGCCCTTTTTTTTCTTTTTTTTCTTTTTTTTAAAGAAAATTTCTATTTTGAAATAATGTGCTCAAAATAATGTGCTTCCTAATTTTTGAAAAACAATGATGGAAAATGTCTGGAAAATGCCTTGCTCCAGCATATCAGTAAGTCAATAGTTCTTTATTAGAAATAATGAAATAATGCTACTCTCTTGTTCAACAATAAAAATTCTTAAAGCTGAGATCTTTTTTATTTTGTCATGCAATGCTTATTACTTGTATAATAGTTTATATTATCAGTGATGCTGAAAATCGGCACTCTAGAAGAAAATATATCAGTGTCTAGCCATACCTGCAAGTAAGTTTGAGTTGAGGCAGGGTTACATCGCTAGAGATCGCCTTGGACGAGAATCCAGGGGAGAGGGATAAGGGAAATTATGTACGATTTCCCTTAGCACTTTAAAGGATTTTAGCTGATGCAAATGTTTCTGTCATGGGGTGTTGTACAGAAGGGAAAGCCTTCTCTGAAACCTCAGAGGCCTCCTTAAAGATGTTTTGTGTTTCCCAAACAGCTCAGCAGTTGAAATGTACCAGGATACTATGTGTTTGTGGAAGTCGGGGACTTGTGTTAACTGTTGCAATTCAACAGAAGTCAGGTTAGTTAACAACAAACTTTATCTTTTGAAGAACTGCTTCCCCAGGTCCAAGTAGTTAGTGAGCTTAAGTGCTTTTGCCTGTTTTAAAGTACTTCTGGGTGAATTTAATACTGTCTAGTCTGGAAACCTCTTAAATGCCATTTAAAAGACTGGATTTCTGTGTAAGCGTCATTCATGAAAAAATGAGCACATTTTTAATAGAAACTTCATGAAAGTTACATTTTTGATCACTGCATTTGTCTAAGTAATGTTAAGAAAGATTGCCAAATCCTTTGAAGTTTCACACATCAATGCAAAGATAACAACAGGTCACACAGGAAGACCCACATCTACAGATTAGTTGTGCTTGAAGAGCTGACTCATGTTTTTGATATAAATTATATGGAATTGCCGATTATGAGCACCTTGTAAAACTGAAAAAGCTTTATGATTGTTAATAGTTACTGCAATAGTAATTTACTAGCTAATTTGAGAGAAAATATGTTGCAGTGTGGGCGAGGAGAATGTGTTATCCCATCTGCATAAATAATAGTATATTATTGGTTGCGCACTTTGGAAGCAAATGGAATGTCTATTATCTTACATCTTCCATGTAGATTTGACATTTCAACTTATACTTATGACTTAAATCAACCTGGTTAGTGGCAAACTGTAAAGATGAATCATGCATTAATATTTTTCATGCATAGTATCCATCACTGTACTAACCTGTGAACTAGAGGTAAGTTGTAACAGTGGTAATCACACTGTAACTGCAATTTATTCAATTGAAGACCATCTTATTAGTGTAAAAATAGTTTGAAATGACATTTCTCTAATGATTGTGATAAAACTTTGATGTATCCTAAATGCATTCAATGTAAGACATTTATAATGGCCCCAAGTGTAATATTAATATAGCCGTTTAATACAGGTAAAAAGAGATCATTTTTGATTATATTGCTCAATAGAGGCTAAGTTGTCTTTTGGAATTAAAGCTTTTCCTCCTAGTTCTACATGTCAAAAGTTGCAAGACAGCAAAGTGAATTCAGACCTTTTTGGGTACTGAACAGGCAGCGTTGCAAAGAGGGGTTAAATATGCGGTGTATGGATGATAGACATTGTCACTTTATGTCTGCTTATATGTGATTGCTAGTATACTATGCTTTGTCTTGAGGAATTATTAAAAGCCTAATGTTCAAACAGTGGGCATCTATGAATAGTGTTAACAAAGTGGGTGTTGGTATTTAACTGGAAAAGAAATCCAAGTGTTTATGAGCATTAAACAAGTAGTGGCAGATCTTGCCCACTGCAGATCTGATGACTAATTCCAAAGAGTGGATTGTGATGAAGAAGGATTAGTAACTCGTCGGTCTGTAGTTTCTTGAATGTAATTGAATTTTCCAATTAATTTGAAGTTGTTATTTTAAAAGTTTCACGTTATGTGTTTGTAAGCATTTGAAATCCTCAAAACAGCTGAATAAGCAATAGTGAATGATCTTGGACAACTTCCCAAAATTATATGAAAATTTGGGAAAATATATCAACAATGAGAATTTAGACGTTAGTTTATTGTCTAGTTGTAATCTCAATGACTGCAGAAAATTTGCAAAACGCTACAGAATCTGTTAAGATTCARCTTCTTTAAAATCTGAAGATTTTCCACTCACTTTTCCTTAACATTTCAGTCTCCTACAAGCTCACTTTTGTTGAGAGAATTTCTCTCATTTTTCTGTTGGCTTCCTTTTCCATGATTAAGTATTGTTAAAGATTAGTAACCAACCAGAAATTCCTTGTGTTTCCAGGAAATCTATCTGTATTTGTTAAGCCAGTAATTGGACGTTTTTTTACTTCTGTGTAAGGAAATGAAATGATTAATCATTATTATTTTTATTGTTAGATTTTGGATTCAGTATCCTTAAAATAAATGAGGTAGTTGTGGCCTAAATATTTCACTGAATAACAATGGATCTTTTGTGATTCATAAGATAGTTCTGAAAAGAGGGGATTAATATAATATATAGCACACCAAGATATGCCTGAATACCTATCTTTACCAGAAATATGGAAAATATGAAAAAAAATCACCCACTTGTCACTTGTGGTTTTCATCACAGTATTTCCCATTTTTTTTTTCTCCCATGGTAAAGTTCACAATACAGTAGGCACACAAGTTGTTCAAGCAGTTGTAGGAAAGTATCATTTCAGAGCTGATAGTATTTACAGATAGACTTGCTAAAGGAAAAGTGAAACTAGTGTTTTGTCAAATGAAACTAGTATTTTGGTACTATACAAGGCATGTTTTCATATATTGTATATGTTCACTGTATTCACATCTGAGACGAAAAATTCTTGCGTTTATTTACATTTCATGAGGAATATTTTAAACATTAATTTCTTCTAACAATATTAACAGTATGTCACAGGCTGAGGAATATTTTAAACATTAATTTCTTCTAACAATATTAACAGTATGTCACAGGCTGGATGCTGAAAAGAAGTTAACACTTCTATACAGCCTTATACAATCAGTTTGCTGCACAAACCTCCTTGCTGTGCAGTAGGTAAGATATCTGGAGATATTACTTCTGAGTCAAGCAACTATTGTTCATTAGAAGATTCATTCCAGAATGATTACATTAGAAAATCATTTCCCATAACCCTTGCTGTAAATCACTYGAATAAAACCTAGCATGCTTATTATAGACAGTCTGTCTTATTTGGTGATGGTCTTAGTAAGCTGTGATGGGTCAATGGACAACATGTGGAGATTCTATCGGAGTCCACTTTGGGACTTAATATTCTGCTTTTGTGTTCCTGGATATGTGAGAAGTCTGAATTCTATCTCAGGAGAGAAATAATTAAATTTACTTTGCTAATTAAGATCAGACTACAGAGTAGCAATTGGATACAGGAAAAGCCTSCTATTACTCAAGCTAGAAAGTACTCTCAGTGGCCAGGTCTTGGCAGATAGATGGGCATCACTATTTTTGGAGGAACATGCTGCCTCACCTAGTACAGAATGGAAAGTTTCATACCTAATTTAATAAACTCATAATTGTACTTGTCAGTATTTCAGTTATCATATAACTTGTTCCAAAAGCTTAATGCTTGGCCATAAGAAATAATTTTGAGCTGGAACTCYATTTTCCCAAGAATCTCTGCCCAAGTTGTTGCTGAAAAATAAATGCACAGAAGATTGAATGATTTATTTGCACAGAGAAAACTGTATAGAAAACTTCTGTGTTTTCAGCATTGATGSAAGAATTAGCTGTTATAAACCACCAAAGCATGCACATATGGTGAAGAAAGTAGTTCAAAAGTAATGCAGAACCTGCTATAAAGAGTGCATACATACACATATGCACGTTACTTTAAAACATAAAGAAACAATAAGAAAAATGTTAATGTTGAGACAAAGAGAAAGCCAAAAACATTATGCTGTTTCTCAAAGTTTATAGGAAAATACAAATTAAAATGTAATTTTCAC
>NW_020454150.1:523872-539823 GCF_003342845.1 Nothoprocta perdicaria | reverse complement strand
AAAAAAAAAAAATAGCCGTCATTCCATAGGTATGAAATAACCATTGCATACCTCCCTGGTCTTTCATCAGCTAAATGAGGTAGATCGTTAACAGCAAAGGACAGTGGAAAAAGAACATAAGACATAAATTGAAAGTCTTGGAATGTGAAAAGTCAAATTGTAAATGCATCATGTTAACCACAAATAGAATATTAATGTATCTTTTATATTAACTTTGTGCAAAGTAAAATTATAGAGCGTAGCATCAGATAACCATCAGGCTAATTAGGATATTTTCTGCCTTTTATCAATCAGAGAGGGGACAAACCCAGCTTTTCAAGTGCGGTAAACAAAAACACTTTCAATGAAACCCAGTAGCATACTATATGCTACAGCTACTAACTCTATAAAATGAAGGAACTCAAAGAGATATAGTTAAAACTAATTCAGAGTCAGGATAAGTAGACCAGTAGTGCCTGAGTTGGTAGATCTTTACAAAAAGCATAGGACATGTGAAGTGGAGTCATGAAAGAGATGGGAATTCTGAAACTGGTATAGCAAAAATTGTTTCCTTTGCACTTTTTCTCTTCCTCATTCCAAACTCTTGGTACTTATATTGTCTAAAAATCATTTAGGTTTCTTGTCTTCATAAATTCATTTTTAGTATTATTTTTGAGTGAGCTGTAGGCCACATTTTTGTGCGTTCCATTCATTTTTCAGTAAGGTGTGTTTAGTATAATCTGTATTTATTTTGCTTGTTCCCTTTACTGGAGTTCAGCCATAGAAAATAAATAATATGTTGATTATCTCATTTAACTGCAGTATTTCAAGGACATTCTCTTTTGGCCCTTTTCTTAGAGGATTCTTTCCAATGATGCTTTATGTCTAGGCCTGTTAGTCTTTATTAGCTGGGATGAAAAGATGACTTTGTATGCTCACTGTCTTGTGAATTAAAAGTGTGGAATTTGGAACTGTTGATACAATTTGAAAAAATCCTCAAAGACTTGAGGCAAAATGGGCAATGGAATAAGATTTTTGGGAAAAGAATTTGGCCACCAAAAATATACACATGTATATGTACATATATTAAGTCTTTCTTTGTGGTTGAAATCATTATACATCATCAAATACTTGTATGAGTGACAAGTTATGAAGCTAAACTGTTAAACTTACTCTTTAAAATAGTTTATTTTTAACCGTGTCTTTTTTTAGGAAATTGTTAATGCTTTTCTTAAAAAATACTTTATGCTTTTTGTGCTTTACAAAGTCAGTAGAGTTTTGAATTGACAGTCAGTTAACAGGACCTTGAGTTTTCCTGTGTGCTAGAAGGGCAACTCAAATGTGGTCTGGAAAATCAAAGCAGCTATGGCCACACAGAAGTCAACTTCTGGGTCGAGATGTGAGCTGAGTTGCAGAGCTTCTTAAGYTGGTCTAACTGCAAGGACAGTGTTTTTAATTCAGCATTGGTTTAGCCTAAATCTTGGATTCACATCTTAGAAACTTAGCTTATGGTTATTATTACAGCTACTCACAAAATGTACTTAAGCTTCAAAAATGTTTCAAAAAGCATTGCATAATTTCAGGAGAGGAGGGATATGTCTGTTTCTTGGAATAAGATTACCTTTTTCTATATAGAGTTGAGGGCCTGGAAATAATCTGCACATCCTTGGTAACTCCTCTTTCTTACTCTTGGATTTAGAAGTTTTATTGTAACTTTACTAAAACAAAAATAATAGCCACTTTTCCACAGTTTGGGGTTCTGCCTTTAAATTGAAGTCAGCAACATCTGAAATTACTTTCTGTGAAGTGGAAGACAACCACAAAAACAGACAGAAATTAGGAAAATTAGGACTTTTTTTTTAAATATAAATAGGAATTTTTGCTTGTAAGAGAACAAATAGTAACAAAGCCACATTTGAATAAACTTTTGGAGAAATCTGGGCAGATACTCAAAAACAGGGAAGAAAAAGATTGAAGTTCTCCCCAAAGAAAAGAACTCCTAATTCCTCCTGTTTTCCATTGAAAGCCAACTCGGTCTGAAATACACACTTGACTTTGATTCACATCCAGTTTCAGCCCATCAAGATCTATGGGCTAGTTGATATACTGTTGGAAGCATAGGTGAGTTTAGACTTTTAAATCAGCATGGTATGCACTTTCCCTCAGCTCACAGTATGTACTGAAGAGAGAAACACGTGGTAGAAAGAAAGTGAAATACTGGTCTTGCCTCTAATGTACGAGGGAATGGACTCCATCGCTATGGCCAAGGCTGGATTTACAGAGGTGTTGAGGCAGACTTTAAGAGGCATCTTGACAAGCTTAGAAATACAGCCCTGGTCCCTGAATACCCACTGAAATCAATGGAAGTTGTGTTTCTATCTGGCTGAGGGGCTGTTAAGAACCTTGGCTGGCACCTCTCTCAATATCTATAGAGATGTACATCTTAGTAAATCAGACTCTTTTCTTACCAGTGAAGGGGTAACTGTGATTAATTTTACCCTTTAACGATGCTGCAAGTGGGGCAAATGTTTTGAGAAAAAATTAGGTTGAGCTGCAAAAGTGCTAATTTTAGTAGGTGTGGCTTTAGGGCAGTGTTTAAAGAAATGACAGATTGTTCTTAAAGACAAATAGGCTTTTATTCTTCTTCCAGATGCTGTAAAGGTTCATTTCTTTCCAAATTAATTCCCAGAAATATGGACTTTGGAGTCCTTTGAGAATSCAGCATTTTTTAGGAACAATGCAGGATTACTTGGTATGTTGTGCCCAACCTCATCTAGGGACCAGGCAGTGTTAGTTTCTAGGAGAGTGAGTGAAATCTAGGGATGCTTGCCACGTAATGTGTTGACACTCCATAGAGATGGGCTTCCTATTTATTAAAGAGATGTGGTCTTTTCAAAGTGGGGAGGGATCTGGTATACTTGATGGGACAGATGCAACTGCAATGTTGCATAATAAATGTATCAACTTATAGGAGACAGTATGGATTTATTAGAAGTTATTTTATAATCAATCTCTGATGCATTAGAATGATGAAATACTAATTTAAATTCCATTTATCAAAGCTACTAAAATAAACTTACTGAAAAATAGCAGCATTAAGGAATTGCTTTCCCTGATCTTAATTTGGAGATTGCTATTTTTCGGGCAAAGTGCTGCACCTGGCATGAAAGTCAAATCTGTTTTTGCTAGATGGAGCTAGTTTGAAGGCATTAGYGAACAATTTGAAATTATACTCATTATTTACTTTATTGGAAACCTCTTACAGAATGTGATTTACACCAGTGACAAGCTTTTGGGTGCAGTATTAGAATCTAGAACTGCAGGCTAGAAACCAGAGAGTTTAGACTACAGAAAGTTCATTTAAAAGTCATGTTTCCAGTATAAATTATATGCAGTTGTGCAAACATGTCAAAGTTTGGTAAATTGGATTTGTTTAATGTAAGCAATGTTTGACCAAAATAATAACACAGCTTTAGAAAAAGACATTATGCTTCCACTTTCAAAAAGTTTGTATAACTTAATGCGAGAAAGAGCTCAACTGTAATGCTGTGTAGAATTACGTGAAGGACTACTATTTATTAGATCCAATATCCATAAAGCAAGCTCCTAAGTGTTTTAATTTCTTTCACTGGTCTACACTTGAGACAGAATATTAAGACAGGARTGGGCATAGGTGCCTTCTTTTCCCTTGGCTGGATTTACTAGAATTTCAGGCTTGTGTTAGCGGAGATTAGTCCTAACTGCTTAAATAAAGATTTAATTTGTGCAGGTGGTAGTTAGAAGGGTGGAAAGAAACTTAGTAATAGCCACGTTTGCTAGATGCAGCAAACATGGTGTGTAAAGGTATGAAACATCATTTTAAAGGAAGATACTGTAAATATGCAGAATTGCATCTGAAAATAATACCTCTTGATGAGGCAGCATCAATATTATTGCCACTCTGTGAACTTAGATGTGAGCTAGGTGCTGTGCAAACATGGAACCAAAGTGGTCATTTCTTTCCTGAAGATTTTAAAATGTAACGAATCAAGCATGAGAAAAATCTGAAGTTTGCATTTAAATCTAGGTYTACAGCAAATCCAATTTGCATTTGTTTTAAACATGTATAAATTCATGAAGAAAGATTGTTGAAAATTACTGGCTTTAGGCCGAATCCTGTGGAGTATTCTGGCCCTAATTCAGGAGATTACCAAGGTATGTAAATAGTTCTCTTGATGTCTTCAAAAGTTAAGTATGTTCCTAGCTGCTTCAATGAGGGTACTGAAGGCTTTTCAGAATGGAAACTGAGATGAATATGATATGATATCTTATGGTCATTGTAGAATTCGTGTGAAGAGGAAGAACTCTTCCCATCAACCTGGTTCAGAAGAATACAGCCCAAAAACTTGGGCCAATAAGCAATGCTTCTTTTTTCAAAGAGGTCTGTGCAATGTCACAGTTTGTCAAGAGGTTGCCAAGAGGCTTAAAGGTCAGGACATACCAAGGCAATGAGTCTAATCTAATGCCCAGAAGAAATAGGCATTCCAGATAGAACTGGAAAGTTTAATTACATTTTGAATTATGCAGATTCATGAGATATATTTTCCTATTAACTGGGGAGGATTGGGTAGGGCTGCAAAGCAAAAATCAGATGAAGTTTGGGGAGGGAAGCAGAGCTCCATCAATGCTTGGAAGGTTCAGGAGATAGGTGAGGCATCTGCACTGTTTTTACTAATATGGTCTGAAAAGTCCACACTGAATCTATTAGGATTTTTCAAAGCAGAGGGATTATAAACGCACATTAACCTTCTCCTCCTCCAAAGCAAAGTCAAAACTCCCCATCACAGTCCCATTATTAGTTAATGAGTCATTTGTCTGCAAGCCTGTGCTTAACTGTAACACGGGGCCCACCTTTTACGTTCCCTTCAAGAAATGGAGAAATATATATGACTGTTCCAGTCTATCGGGAGTTGAAATGGCCAACTGCTATGTATTGAAGCATGCAATGCTGTATGGGTTCAATGTCAATTTTYGTGTCCTCACTTATAGGTCAAATAACATGCAACTTTATTTGTTTTGCAGTTTCAACTACCACTTGTGCGTAGGTTCTCTGGAGGGAGCTTTGGTTTAGAAGCAAGAGAAAATGCTGCTGTGTTGTTGACGCTGGGAGAGCTGTCAGGGACATTTTGCCTTCCACGGAGGTCATAAGTTGTCACTGAATCCCATCACTGGCAAGGAAGTGCCTGGTTTTCATGGCATTGCCATTTGTTTTGATTTGGTCTCCTCCTGGGTGCGCAGATTATAGGCCAGCAAGCCTCTCTTTCAGTGACTAGTGTGGGAAGTTCCAGGCTCTCATAAACCTTAAATAAGTCTTAACTTCAGAGTGCTGCCTGCTGGAGATCAAATTTCTCAATGTTTTGCTGTGCTTTTAGCCCAAGGGTGCTGTTGACAGAAASCAGTGTTTTTCTTCCCCAGTTGCTGTCTCTCTTTGTAATTTTTTTGGTGTTGCATTTTTCTGCATTAGTGGAGGTATCTGTGTTTGAAAAGGGATTATGTTAGTCAAAACTTAGCACGATGATTTGCTCCCTTTCCTTACTAACTGACAGGAGCCTAAGTAGCACATAATCTTTTGCAAAATACAGCCCTTTTGCAGCGCATCGGAAATTTCAGAACCAGAAGATTTAACCTCTTAATGCATCTAATTGAAAAGCTGTAGCTTTTTGACAGTGCCAGCCAATAGTGGTAAAAGCTGCCTGAGAGTTGCTGACATTGATTTTTTTTTTTTTTTTTTTTTTTTTTAACCAGATTATTCTCTCCTATCTTTTCCCCTGCTTTAGGATAACTCATGGCCTTTACTGGAGCAAAGGCAAAACCCAGCCTTTCCTGAGGAGTTTGGAAATCATTGCCTGATGCCTGGATTTTGAGCATTGTTGTAATTTTGGAGACCCACACTTTAGCAGATCAACAATGTTCTGTTGCGAATTTCCTCTAACATTGATATATCAAAGGAATAGCATGTCCGTGTGGCTCTCCAGTCCTCAAAGAGAGTCTTTYAAATATTTTTCAAGTCCTTGGAAGGAAGAGCAATCAAGTCTGAGYATATTTCAGTCAGATGTAAAACTATTCTGAGTGCAAAGTACTAGAGCTGCCTCTCAGTGCAGATGCTTCTGTCACATTTTATTTTTCTTCAGGAACAGCTTCCAGGATTTCCACAATCCTTGTTCCCCTATTCCTCTCTCCCAGAAAAATGAATCTGTAATGAAAACCTGGCACAGGCTTTCTAGCGAGATGTTTCCTAAGACCTTTGCTGACAGAACCCTGAAATGGAGTGTGCTCTGCACTGCAGCCAGAAAGAATTTTGTCCTTCAGTAGTTCACAAGTTCACAGGTAAAGTTAAAAGTTACTTGCTGCCTCTATTCCAAAGAAAGCTGTCTGTTTGCCTGCCATGGAAACCTTTCCTGAGATTTCCTAGTTGTCAAGGATGGGGTTCAGAGTTCATAGAGCTTTTTATTGTGCCTTTTTTTGAGGGATAGAGGCTGATTTGCAGCACTATTTAAAGCAAAGATGCCAAATGAAAGTTCCTCGTTTTAAGTTTGTGCTTACACAAAGCTTCTTTGTGGTTTTTTAGGCCTGTCAGACTTGTCAGGCGTGGTAAGAAAAAGTATATTGTTTCCAGCACTTGGATTCCTTTCCTTCTGACATCTGCCACTCTGTAAAGATGATAAATTCCTGCCTCATTAGCCAGGGGTGTGGGATTACAGGCTGACAACACATTAATCACCAGCTTCTGTGGCAGGCTGACTAGCAATAGGCATTGTTAACAAAACTTTTCTAATATGTCACTCTTCTCTATGACAGCCTGTAATCAATCATCTTGATTGACAGCGCTGATAGATTACACTATTTATACTTTGTGTAATGAAAGATAGCGTTTCCACCTACTGTCATTTCTAGGCTAGCAATGGAGGATCGCTGAATAGCAACAAACACAACAAAAAAGCTCCGGCCGCAGCTCAGCGTCGCGAAGTTAAGTCAGACCGCGCTGTAGGTCTTTTGTGGTGGCTCTCGGAGGAGGCATGTAGTCGGGGGACCTGGTAAGCACAAGCCKTTAAGTAACTCTTGCACTGAGCCTTGCTCTGCTGACTTTGTTGCAAGAAGCTGTCAGGTCAAGTTCAGGCAGGTAGGAGGCTGTTCATCATGCGAGAGCTGCAGCCTCCTCCTTTCATCCAGTCTTTCTTCTCCCTCCCTCCCCTTTACGCTCCCCAGCCAAGCTGGGAGATGATTTAGATGTTCATGAAGTATGTGTGTTTCATGATTTAAAAGGCGAAATTATACTTGTTTCCCGTAATTGTATGGTGCAAGGAAAATAAACACAGGGAGGAAGTGCAACGCCAACTTGCCGGGACAGAGCAGGATCTGTGTTAGATCTTGTTTGTCTTTTGCAATGCAGAAAATGAGAAGCAAGATGAGGATTAAAGTGCCTAGCAAAATTAGTTTGGTGTGTTCTTTTTGATCTAACTGTTTCTTGTCCTAGAATCACTTGATTATGGCCTGTAATTACTCTTTATCTCGCAAAGTTATTTCACCATGCTGTAGTGGAAGGCTTAACAGCAGCTGTCATAGGAGGATAAAAGGTTCTTCTAATAAATGCCAATAATAATGAATTTTATTTTGTAGTTTTCTCAGTTTCATTTGATATTAAGAACAAATAAATACTGCCTTATTGCTTCTTTAATGTTATTACACACAGCAGCCTATTTTCTTTAWAAATCTTGATTTGTCTGTGCATTCTCAGAATTTTCTTAATATACTTTATCCATAAGTTTGTCTTTTTATCCGTCTATCTATCTATCCATCCATCCATCCATCCTTATGTGCATCCTCTCTTTTTATCTTCCTTGGGAAGTTTCATGTGTTTCATGTGCTCAGTCCCAAAGGGAAGCTTAAAATCTGTAGTTTGATAAGGAACTTAAAATATAGTACTTGAGAGTTGGGCTAAATTTAGGCAGTTGGATGGGAAGAGGGGTGGAGAAGATGGTCTAAACTTTAATCTCCGAGAGAAGAGTTTCATTGTGAGGCCACGATGATTAATGAGAAACCTGACCATCTGATTAAGCCTCTCTGTGTCACAGGACATGATTAGTAGGTGACAGAGACTGTAACAGTATCCAGCCAAGCCTTGTTTCTTTCACAGCTCAGCCTGTTATATGATTAATGTCCCCAAGGGCTATCTCCAGGTCAGGCAGGGAGAACCTGTCAGAACAGGTGGAAGTGACAAATTCTGCAAACCCTCCTTTGCGAGAGGCAGCGCGCAGGAATGGATGCACRGGGAGGACTCCAGATGGGCTGGTTGACCTTTCCGTGCTCTGAACAGACACTGAGAGCATCACGGGAATGAAACATAGTAAGCATCAAAAAACTGCAGATGTTCCATAGTTACCGAAGAATTATAGCATTGCCAACTTGGGCTGGTAAAATGCACAACACATCATATTATCGCCAATGKTTTACACTTTCTGATATGCTACGGGAGACTGTAGATCTAGCATGTGTGTGCCTAGACTAGATAAAATACCACACACTGTGTTTTATGGCGAAAGAAGAAGATTCTTTGCTTCAGCACAGATAAGACAGGATGGAGTTGATGCCTTAGAGTAGCGTTTTCCTCTGCTAGTATACATAATCCATCTCTTTCTCATCAATATTCTTCCATTTAGGGCAAGACAATCATGGAAGTAAAATCAGTTTACAAAAATCCTTATTCCTTTTTATAAGGTGATGGTGATCTAGTATTTTTTTTTTTAGCTTACAGAGTACTTTCGCCTCCTAGATCATAGGTTGAAATCCCAGTTCAAGTATCCTGATGCTCGCAATATTACCTTGCAATATTACACAACATAGAATTATGGTGGGAAGATTGCAAAAAGTGTCATCTTTCAGACAAATAGACATCTCATCATAGGCATGGTTTAAAATWTGTTTGTAGCACTATAGAGGCAACGGAGGGGACATTAGATGAATGCTAACTCATCTTGCTGTGAAGTTCTGCTCAGGGTTAATATTCAAAACAGATTAAAAAAAAAGTAAACCAAAGAATAGGAATCAGGGTGGGTTTTTTTTTTTTTTCAAATTAAGGAGCTTCACTGTTTGAACATAAATTCTGTGCAAAATTTGTTTATGTTGCACTGTTGTTATTCACACTTGGCAAGATTATTAGCCGTTGAGGATCCTGGCTCCTTCAAGTTCTTTTTTAACATCGGTTTAACTGAAGTAGTCCAATTCTGTGTTACATAATGACTTTTTTTCTTCCTCAGCCTTAGAGAGGAATGGCTTGTTTCCATTTTACGGATGGAAATGTGGAGTATAGAAATCTGAAATAGCATGGCCGAGCCAGCACAAGTTAAGTTATTGTGCTCCAATGTTAGGCTTTTACATTTAATCCACCTTCTCTGCTCTGTGTTTTTGCCACTTTAAGAGGAGCCATTCTGAATAAGGGCTTTCATTTCTGTGGTTCGGAGCTCTCTGCTTTCGCCACTGTTTAAACTGTCAGAGCCAGCTTTGGGTATGGTAAATGCCATGCTCCCCTGAGCAAATCGGCTGCCATATGCTATAATTTACACTTTCTGAATCTTTATTGGCCAGGCAAAAGGTCATTTTTCAGAGTGGTTTTCCCAAGATAGAATTAATAGAGGAAACAGACACACTTCAGTGGACCAGTGACTGGAGATGGCAAAGCTCTTCTCTGTGCACATTCACAAAGTGGCAAATAGAATACGGATAAGAATAAGCTCTAAAAGCTACGGAGGGAACAAMCCAAAATCCCTCATTTGAACACCTCACACTTCAGATTCTGTGTCTGTCTGATTTCTAGTTTTTAGAAAATCCACACGCCCACGAATCTCCAATAGCATAAAGATTTTAATAGCAATTTCAAGTGCTATCTCTTACCGTGTTCCCACAAATATGATAGACTTTGATAAATTGTGACAACTTATCTTGTAAATAGTTTGCCTAGCTATTGTTTGCTTCAAACTTTACATCAGTTTTTCAAACTCTTGTCATTGTATATGCTTTTCCATAGGTTGATCCGTAAATCAGAAAGTGAGCCTGGATATGAATTGCTTGTCAGATAAAGGAGGAGACAAGACTGACTTTTTAACCCTCTGTGCAACCCCAGGGAAAAATGAAAGCAATATCAGCAAGCAAAATGCATGTTATTTTATTGCCCAAAGCAGATTTAAAAAGAGCATGTTTATTTGGGGGGTAATCTGCTAATAAAGATGCAGAAATTTGTATTTTGGTGGGRTATTATGAAGTAATGCAAATATTTCAATGGTCTTTGAAAGCCCTTGTATTTTTGCGTGTGATTGCTTTAATAAATGATATCATTTGCCTCCTACATCTCAGTGCATGAGGCCCGCAGAAAAACATTACAATTACCCTGTGATTTTTAGGATTTGGGAGATACAGGTGCATCTATTATTTTCTTCATGATATTCTCAGGTGCATTTCTGTTACTGTATGCAGTACTAGTGAAAGCTTGATGTTGTGGTTTCCATAAAGAGATTCAAGAACATCTGTTTCCTCAACTTGTAGGACACATGCTTATGCTGTGAGAGCATCTTGTGAAATAGCTGTAATTAAGAGGTGTGGTTCCAAGGCTGATGAAATGTTCATGAGAAACAGCACCTGCAATGGCATGGATGTTGTCATCCGAGGAAGTGCAAGGCTGGAATAAGCTATAATGCAAATCTGCACCTCCTTGCAAAAAGGTGCATTAAAATGTTTCATTCTGTTGGTGCAGGATAGGACGTAATCAGGTTTCTGCACTGTGTGTGCAACTTGTACACTTGTGCTTCTCTCCAGATCAGTGCTGCACTTTGGAGAAAGCTGCTGCTGCTGCATTTCCTGACAAATGAGCTGTGAGAGGATCTTTCTGGTTGTCATCTGAAATACCTGCTGGTGATGCCAGGAAATAGGAGGGAGCAGAATCCCTCTCCTCACCACATAGCTTTGCACGCAGTGGAGTTAAAGAGCACCCTGCTGCTTTGCAAAGGCCTGCTTCATGAGGACTAGCTTAAGCTATRCAAGCAAGATAACTCTTTGGGCTGACACTAGTCACACTCAGAGGACTTCTCAACAGAGCTGTTCTGGTATAGCTGTATTTCTAATACACCCAGAGTGCAGTGTTTGACYGTGTTTGGGTGTAAGTGCAGGCACAGCCAGCCCAGAGGTACAGCGGGGTCCATCTTGCTACTGCTGCCCTGGCCACAGCAGGACTTAGCACTGTTCTTCCTTAGTCTGTTAGGACCGTTAGGACACTTAGGACTGTTATCCTTCTGTCCCAAGAGAGAGTATGAATTGAACATGAGATGACGTTTTTATCATGTTGCAGCTTGCAGGGAGAGCCCAGTGCTCCATCAGGGTGCCTGAAATGCTTGGGTTCCTGGGAGCCCAAGAGATCTGATCCCTGGGAGATCTGAGCTCTGGTTGAGCTGCTTCTGTGAAAGCTAACTTTAAGTTTTGTGTAGTTTAGTCTTAAGTAGCTATTTTGAATGCGTTTCCTCTCAGCTGTGATGTTTACTTAGAAAATAGAGATCTTTTATAAAGATGAATTTGTGTCTGCGTTTTTGACCAAATTAGGAGTAATGGTAATTGTCAGCGTATGGCCTTGGGCACAAAAAATGACCGTTGTACATTTTGGACTTGTGTTTCTATATGTTATAGATAAAGGGGCTCTTGCCGATCAGTCTGTTATTGTTACAGGGATATCCAAAATGTGGCTTTGGGTGTTTCCAGCTACGCCTGACTAAAAGAAAAAGCACAGAAGCACATCAGTATTTTCCTTTTACCAGAAGTTCTTTGTAAATAGTATTTATAGTATGAACGGACTGTTTTATTTTACCTGAAGTAGTATCTTGTTAATAACCATCTATATAGAGACACAACTTRTGTGAAATTCAGACCAAGACTGTGCAAAAGAGAATATTTTGCTACTGTCCCAGCTCCTGGAACATTTTTTAAGCCTTTTTGTGARAACATGGGGCAATATGCTGATAATGAACTTAGGAAGTATGTATGAAGTTCCTGATAATGTGACATGATTTTTTTCCAGCTTTTGCTCTTTATTTCATCTTAATTAGTCCCGGTAGGAAAGATTGATTTTTTTTTTTCGTTCCTTTTAAAGCCTTGTAGCTAACATCTGTTGGTATTCCTGGGGTCATTCTTGCACTGTCCTGTGTTTGACATTTCTTGTAAAAGAAGAGGCATTTGTTCATATTGACATTAGCTGCCTCTGCATGTCTCAGTGGTGCAGATGGCCTGTGAATAAAGACATCAAGCTAATAGGCAAGATGACAAGCCTCGATAGCACTGGTGCTCCTCACGCTTAAATGGCAGGGCACCATAGAYTGCTTTTTCTGCAGAGGTGCTCGGTCTGCTGGTACTAAAGCATATGGAATTAGTTAAAAATGCAACGGGACCCAGGGAAATGAACAGTACCATGAAAATCTCTGGCTGACTTAAAAGTTGTTTTTTTTTTCATATGTAGTATTTTATATTTGCTTGAGTGCCAACACTACTAGTGAAGCATATGCATATGCGAGAGTGATCCCTAATTTTCTCTAGATATTGAGTGGGTAGGACTGTTTAATATATCTCAATAAGGTACTGCTGTTAGATTTCTTCATAACATCACTTGACTGTATGATCTTATTAGAAGAGAGCAACTAGGAGTTGCAACACCAACTGAAAGGTAAATCTCAGTGTAGATTGGCAAGTGGGTTGTAAGTGCACTTGCAAATATTATTGTGGGAGTATTTTGGAAAAACGGCACCAAGTCTCAAATATGGAAAGCGTGTCTCTTTCCCCAGTGGACATTTATGTTATCCCGTGGAGAATACACACTGGAAAAACTTGGCAATTCAGACAAAGTCAGCTGATTATTGCTGGGGAGAATAGAATATAAAAGCCGGAAATTCAAAGACTAACAAACAAAGCATGAAAGAGAAGATAATTAGGCTCTCAAGAAGTGGAAGATTAATAAGTTGCTATAATTTTAACAAGGCAGTTAGTTGGCAGAGGTAGTGGTTTGGGGATCCTATGTCTATATGGTGTGTAGGCTTTTTTCCTAAAGCTCATTTGGGATGAAATAAAGCTTAGGAAAGTTCAGAGAAATCAAAGGGATTTTGTCTAATTGGTGTAGGCTCCAAATACAGGCTTTTTAAAGGAGGTATTTACAAAGACTGACTTTAAATATTATTGTCATAGTGTTAAAACTGGGAAAAGGAGGGAAGTAAGGGACACAGTTTCACTCTTATCCTTCTTCTAATGGGAATAGCTTCATTTTAAATAGAAAAGTTTCTCCTTTCACACAGTAGATTTGACAAAATCTGTAAAGCTAGTAAGCTCCTCTGTAATAAAATAAGAGCAATCTTGGTTAAAGTATTCCCCCTTCCTGGAAAACAGAAAGAGAACAAATATATTAATGAAGGCTGCTTTTTATTTTTAAATTCAATTCCAAGAATTTCAGATCAATAATTATAACAGGGGTGAAATTACCATTAAAAAAAAAAAAAAAGAGTAGAGGAGTCACCTTCTAAACATTTATGGATTCATTTCAACCACGTGACAAGCCAGTATTTTCTTCAAGTTGTACCTCTTGAAAAATCCCATTTCTGAATTTGCCAAAAACTCGACTGGCAGTATAGTTAGGTGAATGCAATGAAAAATGATTATGTATACAATCATGGTGTGGTTGAGTCCACTGGACCTGTTTCCAGGAGTTTGGAATCATTTGTTCTCACTTGCTTTGGATGAAGTTTTTGAACTTCTCAAGATGAAAAGCAATTTTAGCTGCCTTAATAAGGGATTTTAACAGTTTTATTTGTTTTTTAATAGGGCTCTGAAGGCAAACACCTGCATTAAGAAACATTTACATCAGTGAAGATTTAGGATGGTTGGTATCTGTAATGGATAATGATATTGCTAGCATTCCACATTTTACTTCTCTTTTGCCTTCTTCCCRCATCTTAACTTTAAGAACTAATTATGAAGCAGCCACATAGTAGCTTATATATAGGATTCCATAACTTTGCAGGCATGAATAGCTAAGCTTCTTTGCATATCTGTTTGAAGCTGGAGAAGAGAAATTCACAARTTACGTTTGCACAGTTTGTTGAGATTACGCAATGTATTTTAGATATATGAAGTGACAAGAGGCCAGAAGGTTCAAACCTGGCAAGCTTTTGAAAGATTCAGGTTTGAAGACCTAGAACTCCTCATGTACAAACAGCGTATACTAACTGGTAACCAAATAGACTTGTTAAAGGAGAAATTCATACAAGTGATCTTTGCACTGGTATAACTTCTGGGAGAGATATGTAGCATTCAAGCTACAATTATTTTGATACATGCAGTTGATTCAGGATGGTGAAAGTCCAAGTATTCTGGCAAAAATGATGTCCCATTTTATATCTGCCACATGTTAGRCTGTCTGCAACATGTGAAAACCAGCCGTGACTCAAGGCTGTTGGTGTTCAACTCACTGAGTTGAAGGACAGTTTTCAGATAAGTAGTCTTGAGCATCCAGACCTCTCCATTGATGTACTTGATATCTAGCTGGTGTTGGCCTTTAGTTGTTTCTTGCCAGGCCTATTGCTCTTTGCCCACCTGATGAGATGACTTTTCCTTATTTTCACCTTCTCTAGGTGCCACTCCTAAGCACTTCCTAAGCTGGCACCATGCAGGCCCCAACATGTGGACAAATATTAGAGGGACCTGATTTGCTCTTTATGAAAATGATTTTTTTCACCAATTTCACTTTCTGCACTCATTCTTCTATTTACATTAGCCAAGAAAGATATAATAGATCTATTTACACCTCATCTGCTCTTCTTGACTTTGTGACTTTGCTTGTGACTGGTTAATTTGGCTATAGGGAATTTATACATATATTTTATATTGTGACATGTTGTGAAACCACATTATTTTAGGAGAGGATTTATGTTGTTCATGATTGTATCTTGAAAGTAGAGCTTGTTGCAAGAAAATGCTTGAAGTCCATGTGGCAAATCAGTCCTGAAAGTGAGCGAGTCTTAGACCATAGTTTTCAACTCTAGTCACATAGTAGGCTGTCTTTCACTATAAATATCTGTTTTACAAAAAGGATTATTTAAATGTCCTCCCCATTGTCAAAGATGATTCCTTAGTTCTGAAATGGCCTTTAAGGAATCTCCTATTCAGAGTCTTTCTACTGCTCAAAATAGATTTCCAGTGTGACATCTGGAAACTTGGAAAGTAGATTGATWTTTGTACAAATAAGACATAACAAATATATGCCTTGAGGTTTTACCAAATATAAGTTCAACATTTCTGAAAAAAAAAAAGAACTGAATTTTGTTTGTGCTGAAGAAGCTGGAAAACTGAGAGGAAGAGGAGGAACTGCTGGTTCTCAGTTTTGACAGTAAAACTTGGATGCTTATGAGTGTACTTGAACGTTGTGTTTGTATATGTACATTTATATAATGAGAGCATTCTATATGTGAATTCATGCACTATTTTCTTTGAAAAAAATCCAGCTGAATAATAACTAATATAATAACTTAATAATTAAGACTTATTGCAGAGCATTATTTTGCTTGTAACCCTAAGCTCTGCTTAGAGTTCTGCACAAAGTGAGTGTAACTTTTGGAGCAATTTATTCATCCCAAAGCAGAAGAAAGTAGCTACTGTGATATAGATTTTCATTTGTGAAATACTGCTACTGCTTCCTAATTCAATTTTTTTTTTTTTTTTTTTTTTTTTTTTTTTTTTTTTGAAAGTGTCATCCCACCTGGAAGAATGCTCCACAGTGTGTGTTTGCACATGTGATAATAAATCTCGAGAGGGAGACACAGTTCAAGGTCTTTTTTTTATTTTTTGCACAGCATCATTAGCAGGGCTCTTAATTCTTTAACTACTCTTTTTTTTAATTCCATTTTTTTTTTTTTTTTT
>NW_020454150.1:512353-523856 GCF_003342845.1 Nothoprocta perdicaria | reverse complement strand
GAGAGGGAGAAGCACAGTTCAAAAACTTTCCATGTGGGTTGAATTTGACTCCTTCTCTTTGACTCTCACATGCTCCCATAATTTGGTACTTCCATACCCATGGATCTCCTTTGAGAGACRGCTCATTCTGGTTTAATGTGACTTTGACATGGCAATGGCTTTTGCTTATAGAACACCTTAAAGATCTATATTGTGTTGAAATGAGCTAGGTAGGCCTGGTTAAACTGCACATTAGGTATGCTCTGAATGAGAACATGCTTGCTGTAATGGTTGGTAAGGCACTACTGTCTTGCAGCTTCCTAAGGCACTGGAAACTTTCTACCAATGATTTTATGTAAGTTTTGATACAGTAAGCAAGCCCTGACCATCAAAACTTTATCATTATGCAGTATTTCTAAAGTACCACAAGGTGCTGTGTGACAAGGAAGCTTATAAACTTTATTGTATTCTTACAGCCTCTTTTAAAGTATCCTAATATCAAACAATAGAAAGTATGGTTTATACCTTTGTTACTTATGTGCATTACAACTGATTAGTCACATGCCAATTTCAGGCCAGGTACTCTCATTCTTGTAAGCATTTTTTTGTTAACCAGACTCTAAACATGCTAACTGAGTAGTATTAATTCATACTTATCCAGTCTCTGTCTCCAGATAACCCTTTTCTAGTGCAGTGTGAGCTGTGTGTTAGCATAATGCAGCATTTTGCAGGAACTCCTGGTGACTTTCTGAAGGAACCACCTAGCACCCCAGGAGCTGTCATCTTGCCTGGGTCTCATGGGTGAAACCTGGCTTCAGTTTGATACTGCTCATGTTGGTTTGCTGAACTGAAGTCTGCTGAGGCAAACTCAAGGGTTTGCAGATATCTTAAATGAAATGCTTARATGATAAGTGCAGAGTCAGCAGTAGGAGATGCTTTTCAGATCTGCTTTCTATTTTGAATTATGTATCTTTTTTTTTTTTGCAGGAAGTTGTGGATACAGAAAGCTTAGAGAACTCAAAATAGTCATGGGGGAAACAGTAGGCAAGCATACAAAAAAAAAAAAAAAAAAAAAAAACCCACCTATTTGAGAAAGTCCTTGAGTCCTTGAAATATCCTTGAAATATAATTGAAAATTTATCACAATATATTGTCCTGTTCTTAGATCCTCTTCGAGCTATTGACCATATCAGATAGAGTCTGAGTAGACCTCTTTTTCTGTGATCAGTATAGGCGACTTTATGTTTTATTTAAGGTTTAATAATTTAGGAGAAGAGTGAGGCTTAGGAGCTGGGTATGGAGCAGTGCATCTCAAGGTGACTTGGCTGGTGGCAGTCAGGTTCTGCTGTTTCTTGTGCTCCACGGCCGGTGCATACAGGGAACACCAGAGAGCGAGCCCGGCTCTGGGGCTGGTGTTAATTGGAACATATGTTGTCAGTCATGGGCAAGGAGCCAATGACCACACTTGCTCAATAAGGATAAATGGAGCAACAAATCTGGGATCTAACTAGAGATCTGTGAAAAACGATGCTTTGAATTATGCAGAGGCTTGTGTAACCTCATTCTGGGATGTGCTGTTTGCAGAGTGTTCCATCTTCTCAGATTTGCATTTTGTTTTGGGCTTGGACAAATGTTTGTCCAAACCTCAGAATTCAAACTCGGCTGAAGTTGCCAAAAACTCAGGTCAAAACCACATACACAAACAAAACTGATGTTGCAATGTTTGCTACTTAGGACAACAGTTGGGATTGGACACTCTTTCAGTGTATTAAGTATAAATGAATTGAAGCAGCTGTGACCCTATGCTGACAAAGCAAAAACAATCAATTAAGATTTGATACCTTTATGCTGAATATGTTCAATATCAAAGCATCTGKGTTTTGTGTGTAGGTGGTTCATCCCATTAAGCTCTCTGGATGGTTGTTGATACTTTCATGTAACACACATTTTTGTTCTTAATACCCTTGTTTAGCCTCCTTCTTATTCCCTACAGTAAGAGACTAAGTCACCTAACAGAGGTGGACAAGTCATAGGAAGAAAGAACTTGCTTGGCACCTTCCCCACAATGTTTCTAAAGGCCGCGTGAAGAGGGTGGAACTTGACGTGTCACTCACATTAACACCTTCAGCAATGTATTTCTTCAGTGGTTTACACTGCAGTGTGTAAGTGCACCACGGCTGAAAATGATGCTGCACGTGTGTATGAAATTAAGGCTTTTTTCTCATGCTGAATCTCCACAGGCTGTGCATGGTGCCTTTAAAATGTCTTAGCTATAGAGCAAACAAGGAAACAATTTATTTGTCAGGTAGCTACTATCCTATCTGCTGCATGATTTTGTAGCAAATGTAGCAGACTATTTGCACTAGATTGAGTTATAGTTTTGTAATAGTCGAGTTTTGGTTGCTATTTCTCTCTAGGACTCCTTGTACCTATTATTATTTTTAACATTTAATTTGATTTMCTTATTTTTGTTGATATTGTGAAACTGTTGCATATATTAAAATCTATCTTTGTGTGTATAAAAGGTAATACACATCATTATTTAAAGTAAGAAACAGTCTCAGCTCCTTTGAGTTTTAATTCATGGCACAGACTTTTTTAGGAATGTTTTATTCCCCAAAGCAGCTTCCTCTCTGCTCTGAATTCATCTTTGTATGGTTAAAGAAGCAGGATACACTTTGAATTAAAAACAGGATTATGTGGTACAAATTTTGCATTATATTTGCTTATTCATTGTGATCCAGTTGCATATAATCCAAGCACCAAGTCACTGAAGTCACTAGTAACAGATATTTGGTGAGTGAAGAGAATGTTTGCCAGTTAGGATTTTTAATCCAAATGAAGGAGTCAGGATAGTGTGGAAAGCCTCCAACAGTGGCTACCAATTGACTCGTATTGCTGAGTGAATGTGCTGATATGGACACAATCTGTGCATCATGTCCAGGGAGATGTAAGAAAGAATTGTCTCATTTCAGGCAATTGTTCATAACTATTATTTTCAAGAAAACAGACAAAAAAAGCCTTCTTGTTAGCAGGGCCCAATGAAAGAATTAAAGTCAACAGTTTAGTCTAAATTGTAAAGCTGTGAGATACCCTCAGCCTCCTTTTTTTTTTTTTTTTTCTTTTTCTTTTTTAATGCTCAGTAACTCACAGGACTAAACAAAGTTGAATAAGAGCGTTGTCTAAGTGCCAGTTTTACACTGGGATAAGTCTTGTAAACTCAGATTAATCTTCTTCATCGACAGGAGATGCAAAAACCTGAGCTGGTCATGTAAACATTTGAAGTTGTTATCTAAATATTTTTGATAGCAAAACTGTGCCATTTCTGCTTACTGTTCCTGGGGTCTGAGACAACTTTTCTAGTAACTAATCTATCAAGAACATTTTGGGTCTCAAACTTTCCGAGGAAGGATTTAACAACCAGGGAACACTTRCAATTTCTGTTATTGTATTTGTAATTATCACAGGATAATGCCAAATACCCCCCCMAAAATTTAAATAATAATAATAATAAACAATAAAAATTTATTATGTTTGTCTTGACATTTATACCTGCAGGAAGGAGTTATTGTCAGGAAAAAAAAAGTATTGAAAGTCTGTGTCAATTTACTCCAATCTCCTCTAGTGATGAGTATAAACAGCTAAGATAGTGTGCAGATCAGTTTCAGCTTCAGTGATAAAGAGCTTTTCCAAAAGTAGCTTACAAGTCAAGGTATGCTTTCACACCAGAACTGCTCAAAAGAGAGCTCATTTATTTTTTTCTATATCAATAATTTTATCTRAAGTGCTCTGGAAAAGTAGCAATACAAAGACATTGTGTAGAGAGCACAGATTCCAGTGTAAGGAATGTCTCAATAAAGTGCTGCTTTGTGAACCATAAATAGTGTGTTTTATTCATTCTTATTCTAATATATTAACATGATGAATACTAAGGGCTATGTTCGGCATCTGACACTATTTTAAAAATTCTTTTAAACTTAGCCTAAGTATTCTCAGCTTATTCATAGAATTGCTTAATTTTTTTTTCTTTTTTTCTTTTGAATTTGTGTTTGAATGATCGGAATTAASAGCTTATTGGTATTTGCCTATTCTTTGGTTCAACTGTATTTTGACTTTCTCCACACGTTTAAGGTTTACCTAACATTGTTTTACTTATTGATTTGAGGGTTATTTATAAAATGTAAAAGAAAATAGCTAAAGTGTGTATGTGTGTGCCCATGCCTGCAGTATGTGGGTTTCACTTATATTTGTTAAACTCAAATAGTTTTTGAGGGTTGATTCAAGGTGAGTCAACTGGGGTGCCTTGTTTGGCTAACCCATGCTGTAAATCATGTATTTTATACATTTTTAAATATAGAAGTATCATAAAGCCATSATATTTGTTAAAAACGAAGAGATGATTTTGTTAGGATCTTTTCTCTATGTAATCTGTTCCTAATCATTTCAYGACATGGACAAATAATCATTCTGTAGATGAATATATTCTCCAGTCCCTGTCCATCTGCAAAATATTTTTGTCACAGTAGTTTTGTCCCATATTTTTTGAAACATTTTCTACTAAACTAATATATGAGTAGGTCCAAGAAAAGAACAGAAGCACTGGATGCAGTTCTTAAATACTATTTTATTTGCGACATGAACTGGAGTCACACTGGCTTTCTCTTTGGGATGATCACAAGAAGGCTTCTGCTATGAATGTCTTGGAAGGACGTTGAGACTATTGCAGTCTACATCTTCTGTACAGACCATCTCTAGAGAAATGTAGGTTTATATACTGCAAGTAGGGATAGTGATTTAATGCTCTTTAATGCCAGAYAGTGTGGTAAAATTTGTGTATCTCATTCAGAAAAAATATTTTGTGGAACAGCTTTGAAGCTGAAGATATGTGGCAAAGAGTGTTGCCTTGGAAAGTGGATACTTTCTCCACTATGTTGTCTTGCTTTCTGCAACTTGTTAGGTCTCAGGCAAGTTTACAGGAATAGGAGTAATCTTCATGGAAATTCCTTATGTTTTCAGGAGTAAAAATGAGTATTCTTCCCTTCATTCATGCTGAATTTTATTCTTTAGGGTAGAATTTTTGAATAGATCTCAGCAGAAACTGAGAGGTTACTGTTGATACAGATCTSTATATGAAAATATTTCCATTTTAAAGTTTCTCCTGTGCTTTCTACTAGTGTCTTGATGTGAAAGTAAGCTTCTCTCTTCCTTGCACCAAAAGGAAGTTTTGCAGCTGTGTTTATCCTCTGGCTAGCTCCCATTGCCTTTTATCTTAARTCTTCTTGTATGAATACTAATAATTTTAATGCATTTTCTAAATCCAAATTGCAAAACATAAAGCATATATTTCAGCATAGATTGAAATATAATCAGTCTTGTGCTTGCTTTTTTCCCCCATTCCCCATCTTGAAATGGAGTTTGGAGCTAATGGCCTTACCTTAAGTCTTACTCTCTATAAACTTGTATCAGTAAATAAAAGGACAAGAAAACRTAATTGCTGGTGATATCAGCCTGCAATTTTTCTTCAACATGCTAATACTTAGCAGTCATTTGCTTAGGCAAGTTGGTGGAAATTTTCAGGTGGTAATTTTTGATTTCCATTTAGTTATATGATATTGAAGAGAATGCTTCTCTGGGGCATTGCACTAGGAATATTTCATGATCTGTTTTTAGGGTTTCTGTGTGATTTACTAAATTACATTATATAGTGATAAATTTATTCTGTGTAATGATTGCATGCTTAGACTCACAGACTCTGAGTGAAAGGTAATACAGCTTCATCAGTTTGTGTTTGAGTGACTTCCTTGTTTCACTAACGTGACATTAGAATGAAATGTTGATTTATTTTTTTAAAAAAGGCAACAAAACTTAATTTAATTAGTAAACTTACGAAGCTTGAGGATTGCCAAAAAGGTTGGTGATGCCCAAAACAGTTCTCTAGAAAGTATGCTAAATAGTCAAATGCTCAATAAATTGGTAAATTAATTAATGGTGTGAAATCCAAGTTTATGAACTGTAGGGATTAATATCACTCTAGTTCAGCAAATATAGAGTACTGCCTTGTAATAAGGTAGAGGATCTCAGGAACTGGATTACAGGTGTAGCAACCTCTATGCTAGTAGGTTAGTCTGTTGCTTTATGAGCTCTGTCCTCTGTTGATCTGAAACCAGGGAAGGCTGGKTCACAGCGTTAGGAAAGTGGCCAGGGAGAAGGGACTTGTTCGGTGTAGAACTGTGGAGCTATTTGTGCCATCAGGGAGCAAGAATAATATTCCTAGAATAATTTTCCTGGAAGAGTCAGAGTCATGGAGCTGAATTTTGAGGCAATAGGAGGGCAGTTGCACAGACTGGATTGTTGGGATGACAAGGACAATCTCAGAAATAAATACTTAAGTACAGTACAGTGAAATAAAACTTTAGATTTTGAAGGTGTGATCTGTGGGTAGCAGAAGAGCTTTGTTCAGTGTTTGGAATATGTCAGTTCTTGGGAAAAAGCAGAAGTGGGGATATATTTGATCCAGCAGGTAGATCCTGAGAGTACTTCACACCAAAATGCTATGTGAGATCAAGCGTGTCCTTAATTTAAATGTGTGGAATAGCTGTTCTGGGAATGAACAAACTGAAGAAAACAATCAAATTACAAGTAAAAATTTGTGTATGGGRTGGGTGCCCCTTTTCAATTTGATGCTAGATGATCTAGAAATGAAGGAAAGTGGAATTGTATACAAAACCTTTGACATTTGCCCAACTTTTGAAGCCTTGCTGTCAGAAAAAGATTTGCCAGTTGGAATAGACAAAAAGCCTTTTTCAGGGCTGATAAAATGTGTTGGAAGTGGCAGCTAGATTAAAGCCTCCACATCAAAATGAATGCAAAAAAAGCTCTTTTCAGGGCTAGAGAGGAGATTCAAGTTGTCAGCAGCCAGTCTGAGTCTGGCAAACAACGTAAAGCACTTAGGGCAAGAGAACTTTAATTAGAGTTCTCTTCAGGCTAAACAAAAGTTCTTAGTCTTCGTCCTTGATAACTCGCTGATTGGCTTGTTGTGCCGACAAATATTGATATTAACTTTGACAAGAGTTGGTGTATATGTGCCATGCAATCAAGCCCTATATTGTTATCTGAGCAAAAAGTTCAGTCTTGCTGGGTGCGATGGATAACGTGGGTGATATATTGCAGCACTGGCTCCAAAACAAGACTGTTTCATCTCTGTTTTTAGTTATTGTTGTGGGGGCTGTTTTATAATAAAAGAACCTTTGAGTAGTGAATTCCTTTGTATTTTATCTTTCCCTTACAGCAAAATCAGAGTGTCTAATTATTACTCAAGATTATTACTTCTTATGAAGAGAACTGGATTTGGCAAGGTTTGTAGATAGTTGGAGAGTGTTATTATAATCTATTAGTTTCAATGTTGAAAGAGTTTTTTAAAAATAATTTGGTTCAAAAGCATTCTCTTGTGATTTGAAAAAATTAATTAGAACTAGATATCAACTAATGATATGCTATAAAATGAGGCATATTATTTGTGAAATGCATTGGAATTTGATCAGGACTGTTTTAAAAATAATATTTTTGTTCTTTGATCACAGTGACTATTTTGACCTTGAGTAAAATTATTCAACAGTATGTTTTTTTTCTTTGATTGTAAGGAAAGAACCCTGTTTTCCTAGTAATGACTTGAATTTCTTGCAGTTTTTTTCCTTTTTTTTTCTCAGCGTGTATATCATGTATAGATAGATGATGTTGAAGCTAAAACTTAGTGTTCACAATTTTCCACAGCAACATAAAAAGTTTTTTTTTCCTTTGAGAATAAAGTGATCCATGGTGTTGTTGAATTGCTATARCCATTTATCTCTTATCTCATATCTATTGATAGATGCCTTGAATCCAGAACTTTACATACCTAAATTATTTGAAGTCACTTTATTCTCTGGAAAAAAACATTCAGTAAATCTGTGATAGCACTGTTACAACTTTGTTTTTGTTTTCTCTGTGCATGAGGAAGAATGAGTCCTCCTTTGGAGGTCTGTTTTTAAGTGAACTTTGCCATCTTAATCCTCTTACTTGAAAGTGTGGAAGTTCTTCACATGTGGAGAAAGTTTTTACCGATTCAAAATGTAAGCACTAGTCTTCAACATTGTTTCTTCTTTAAAAATCTTACACAACTTACCTGTGATTGTCATTCCTTTGACAGGAAAAGCAATATAAAAATAAGAAAAACAAAAACCTCAAGATACTTTGATATATGTAAGACCTTTTGGATGTGAAAGTAACAACAAAAGTACTAAGGATATTTCTGTGGTTTGAGTGTTTCTTTGTAGGGTTCATTTAGACTGAGAAACCTAAAAAACTCCTTACTGGAATTATTTTAGCGCACTGATTTTTTTTTTTTTTTTTTTTTTTTTTTAAATGCTGAATGACATGTATGGACTTCTCCCCAGTGAAATCCCTATTTTTTTTCTTAATACTGTTTTCTTTAAGATAATCCCTTTAGAAATTGGCACGTGTAGTCTATTTTCTTAATGCATTGATTTTCCTGTATTACTCATCAGGGAAGCAGCTAGTCTTTTCAGGGTCTTTCCATTATAGCTGCCTTTTGCTACTCCCTAGCTTTTGTCKGTTCTTTATACCTTATGTCATGGTTTTATAGCTTGATTTTTCATGTTCTGCACTTTTTTTTTTACCTCCTTCCTTACCTCTGCTTCTCCTCTGAGTATTTCAGAAGATAAGTAACAGTTGCTGATGTGTAATCACTCGGTTGGCTCTGGGCATCAGTAAGGTTAGTTTTGAAACTAGTGGGAACTGCTGGACTTTGCACTAGGTCTTTGATCATTTTGTTTTCACTGACAAATGAAATGAAACTTTCCATTCTTGTCAGTCCATCCATGCTGTGTCTGAGAGTATGTTGTGCTGATAAACCAAGGATTTAGAGGGCATTTGAACTGGAAATACTGAGTAATTCCTAGAGGAAGCTCCTCTGGGTTGCTGTTGATGAGCCTTTTGGGCACTGTTTGCTTAGATTTCCACTGAATGTTCATACCCAAAACTGTTCACAAGGACAGAAAAACACAAAACCTTCCTTAAACATTTAATGTTCACCACCACCCAAACTGGATCAGTGGACCATCCTGGGCTGGCACCTGATYTGTATTCTGATGGTTGGGCAGTGTTTTGGAGAAACATTACCTCGATATTTCTCTTGTTGGAGGGACTCAGATCTACTCCCTCTCAGCTAAGTTAGCTCTTAATTATATTAAGGATAGTGKTTAAAGTTGTGTGAGTCTGTGACAATTAGGTTTTAACTGGTCAGATGTTTTCCAGTTAATTTCCAGGGTAAATAGTTGCTGGGAGAGATGAATGGATGGACAAAGAATGGATGTAGTATGTTAAATGGTAAACAAGTTATAGTAGAAATAGTTCAATTTTCCAAATAGCTCTATAACTTTGTCTAAAATATGTTGYAGTCAGTTTCTCTTATGCTGATAGATGGGAAATGGTCTCAAGGTGGAGTCTGCAAATAGGAAAACCTCCCAGGACTTAGAACATGGAAGCTGTCTCTGAACTTTCCATCATACTTTTCCTAATTAAGGAATTTTGAACTTTACAGTGCTCTGCTGAAAGAGTTGAGAAGTATGAACAGGTTGAAAGAGATGTATTTAAATAGAATAGAGATAATTTTCAAAGAAAAGAAAAAACAGCATATTTAGTATCCTCACCTCTCATCTGGATTGGTCCGAACCTGACTGTCTTCACAGGTAATTACCTAGCGAGTGATGCCTTTGATATTAAATTTCAGTAAAGCAGAAAGTTCCTCAGCTGTTCCCTAATAGTCTTTGGGTGGTCTGTTGCAATCTGATGCTAGAGCACCCTCCCACCTTACTGAAAGAAGGGATTTTTGTGTGTTTGTGTGTGTCATGCATTGCATCTTGAGAATTGCTCACCACTTTGTAAATGAGGGCTTAGGGAGAGAAAGAGGGAGAGAGAATGGGAGGGAGCTAGAGCAGCCAAATACAATTTAAAATAAACAACTTCTAAATTAAAAAGAATGTTAAATACAGATCATCTGCTCAAACCATGACAGCAGATTTAATTCCTTCCTCCTTTTACCTGATGGAGATGCGCCTGCAGGGCTCGCATCAATTACCTGTCGACATGCGGAAAATGATTGATGAGCTGCCTCAGGCACTGGAGTATACTTTGTCAACCACTCATAATTTATACATCTTATCTCTGCCAGAACAAAAGACAGGACAGTGTGCACACTGAAAGGAAAAGTAGARGAGGAAAGAAAGAAAGAAAGAAAAAGGCTGTTTGGGTTCCAAACGTACGTAGTATGAGTTGATAATTTTGATGGCTATCTACTCACTGCCTTGTCAGGCATCTCCTGCCACTTTCTGCTGTGGCTGCTTGGGTTTGCCAAGCTACTTGGCCATTCCCTGCTGGAAAGATGCTGACATAGGAAGCATGGAGCAGTCTAGAGTTACATTTTAATTACACTTYTATCTACAAGAGTCTCTGGAGCACTGGTGTTTGCTCTGACCTTTTGTTTTAATCAGCACTCTCAAGGCATGCTGCTAACTACCACTGACAGAGATTGATAATTTATATAGYGGGTTCTCCTTAAAAAGCTTTCATTTAGAACCATTACAGAAATCGGATACTTTGGCTTTTGTGTCCCCACATAATTTAGAATATATAAATACTTAAGGCAGGTGAGTCTTACAGTAACATAGGAACCAAGTTTGAACCTTGACCTCAAACTGGAATCAGACCCAAAATAATATTTTTGACAGTATTTTTGCAAAAAGATTATTTTTATTTCTCTGAGGCTCCTGAAACACTTTCAATCCCACTCTCATTCTGTTCTTGATAAGAACTTGAAGATAAGTCTCCAGTTAAATACCTTTTATTCTAGCCTAACTTTACAGGAATGGCTTTTAATTTGAGGGAGGGAAGAGGGCCTACTTGAATGCCCATCTGAAGTATTGTGAAAAGGACTAAGTTCCAAATCACCTTGGTGATTCAGTATCTTTCAGGTATCTAAAATTGGAACATAGTTTTGAAAATCATAGTTTTAAAGTTTAATATAATAATGACATTTAATGTGATCTTCTCTTATCCTTGATAAGTATGCTACCTCCTTAGTGTCTGCTCTGCTTTGGGACAGAATAAAACTTTTATGGTTTATAAAACATAGAAGTTGGATGTTGGAAAGTTGTACTGAAGATGTCTGTAAGTCATGTTCATTAACATTCTTAAAATCATGCGTGTGATTTTAAGAAATTGTGCTGTTCTGAATCCACATGTTAATAATGAAGGATTTAAAAAAAAAAAAAAGGTAATATCAATGCAATCTGAGCTGAAAAGTTTAATGATAAAATCTTCAGAAATATTGAAAGTTTTAGTAAATACCACACTGTATAATGCTGTGATGAATCAGATCCATATATACATACAGGTAACGTTCCTTTCTATGGTCTTATTTTTAAGTGCTTCTCTTCTCTATTATTGTCATCCTTTTTTTTTTTTTTTT
>NW_020454150.1:418515-512288 GCF_003342845.1 Nothoprocta perdicaria | reverse complement strand
TTCCTAGACATGTCTGGAAGCTTTCAAGAGAAATATTCAATTGAGGTGTATATGTTTTTCTGACACAGTCTCGGTTATTCTGAATTGAAGAGGGCTATGAGTCATCTTGAGACCAGCAAGCTATAGAAGCTGTTGCTCTGTAGCTCAGCAGTTGTAGAATCAGTTTGCATAACAAAGAACACCCCTGGMTGTAGACATCATTTTTTCAGTCATACTTTTGCTTTACAGAGCACAAGTGTGAAGAAAGCTTTCAAGCAAACAGGTTCATGTTGGCTGTATTTTCACGTGATCCTATTTCAACACTCTCTTCTTCCTAACATGTGCCACATCCAGCAGTGATCAGCTTACCAAGTGGCAAGGAATGAAATTAATTACCACAAGCCCAGACCTGCAGCCATGCATGGACTTTAGTAATAATTAAATGTGCCCAGTGGTTGCTGGTGGTTTAATTCCTGTGGCATATATTCCTCAAAATGTGATTTAGCTCTCTAAGTATAGCTGCCTGCAGAAGAATGGGATTTTTTTGTGTTCTAAGTGAAAGGAAGAGTTCTCTTTCTTGATAACAGCTTATATGTGTTTGTGTGTACTTCTTTGTTATCAAAATATATCTAAAATTCAGTTTTGGTAAGGGAGAAGCAAGAGAGAAATGTTATTTTCTGAGAGATRGACTAGGACATGAGAGTGACAGCTGATCATGTTTCACAAGAGAATATGAGAAACTAGGACCAGAGAAAGCAAAAACAAAATTTGTGTCCAGCAATTGAGTTTGATGATTACAAGTAGCTTTGTTGCAGCCCATTTAGTAAAAATAAAATAGGAATTGCTTACCCTACTTGTTAAACCCATGAGACTCGTAAGTGGTGAGCCAGAAACTTGCTTTTGCCTGGGATCTGAACAGATGTAAGCTTGCTCTGATTGCGCTTCAAGCTGAGAAAAAGCTAATAAATGTACTCAGTGCTGAGCCTAAGCCTGTGAATCCAACTTCTCAGCAGGATTTATTAGCTTCAGTGTAGTACAACACAGGTACATAACGTTTTGCTCATTTGGCGTGGACAGGGCAAACTCCCCTCTGTAATGCAGCTTGTAAAAATATTAGAGTCTTGTTTAAGAGGTAGGCTGCTGGAAATAAAGTAACTAGCATGCACTGATCAGTATGAAAAAAAAAATCATACAGCAATGCTTGGAGAAATGAGAAATATATTATAAAGGCAGTTTACAGAGACTGCAATTTCCATTGAGTGGGGGCARGAAATTTCAAGGTGGGAAAAACACTTTTTGTTGCTTGGTCTGCCATTAAGCTGCCATGTAACCTTGAACAGGATACTTTTATCTGTGTTTCATGCTATTTTTTTCTGTCTTGTCAAGTTAGTGTGTGCGCTGTTCAAGGCAGGGCCGCTGTGCTATGCGCTATGACTGTGAAGTGCCCAGCACTGTGGTGCCTGACCTTGGCTAAAGCCTGTAGATATGTTCCTGTAATATGAATAAATAACAATAATGGTGGCTTTGGGTAATAGAAACTGTACCGCTACTGCTAAGTATGACAGATGAGCGGCAATCATTTAAAAAAAGGAAAAGGTCAACAAGCTTTGTAGAAATCTCTTCCAATTATTTTGTATGACCGCTAAGCTATGAAACTAGTATTTTTATTTAATTTCTGGTCTCTCATTGTGATATACAGCAAAATTTCATTTTGTGAGTAGTCTAACTTCAAAGCGGCCTAACCGTGGGCAAGCCAGGCCATGCCAGGCCCATGGCGTTTATAAAAGCACATGTTCTTGTTTGGCCTCTGTGAATGTTGTTTCAGAGGCACTGGGCACCTTCCCATGCTTTACTCTCCTTTTCCTGTACTCCTGCCCCTCGTCCCAGCTCCCCAAACCTATGGCCCAATTTCTGTGGTAAACCGACCGGATATGTCTTAGATATGTCTGAAATGGACTTGAAAAACAGAACAACAGAACAAACAAACAAACAACCCCCCCGCGTCCTTACTTTAGGTATTTTATTTCTTCACAGTGCTGAGCTGCATTTTTGTTTTTGTTGTTTTGTTTGACAGGCTGCTTGTAGATAGAACAGTTTTCCATAAGGAATTGAAATCATACATCAAATGTATTGTTTTATATGTAAGCCACTTGAGAACAATGAAAGCAGTTGCTGGAACCCAAATACCATTACAAATAGATTTATTGTGGTGTGTTTTCTCCCACCTTTTTCTAGAAGTTATTACTTTAATCTTAAGAATTTATGTAAGTAGGCTTGTAGCTTTTATATGCTTTATGCATTCACTTTTGAGACTTTTTAGCTATTTAGTGGCATGGTGTTTAAAACAAGTGTTATCAAGGAAATAATTTCAGCTTTACATCATTTTTTTTATATTTCCCTCTGAATGCTACATATAAAATAGCCAGATGGTAATATAAAAGAGTTATGGCAAATGTCACAGAAACTTATCTTCACAATGCCCTTYAGTTTGGTGTGTTCATCTCAACCTACAAACATCAAGAAGAGATAAAGATGTAATATCCCTTTGTCACAAAATTATATAAAATTTCAATGTCTTCAAACTTTAAATGTTTCTAAAAAAAAGCCTTACTAGAAATATGAGCAATTAAAGTCATTCTAGCAGTGCACTTGTAAAAGAGTAAAAATGCTTTTTAAACTGTTCTCCCCTCCTCACCAAGAACAAAGCTGTTTTGAAGTGAAAATAATTCTCAAACTGTAATTATGACAAACTAGATCAGATACTCCTAAGAGAATACATCTTTATTTTTCTGTCATTTTAATATCGTGCCCTAATCGGATCTCAAAGGGGGAGAAAGATATTTACATATTATTCACCCAAAACTTAATACGTTCAATAAGCATCAAAACGGAACAACATATATCATTTACAACAATATCTTAAGTGTTTTAGTCATCATCCTGGATGAACTAGAGTCTTTATAATTTTTTTGTCCCCTGATTACAGGGGATACAAGATTGCCAATTACTCAGAAAGGAAGTATGTTTGAAGTTTTTCTATGTTGAAAGATGAAAGAGCTGCTGATTACATAGTTCTCATAAGAGGTTTCATTTTCCCCAGTATGTATCACACATTTCCAGTCCAAATAGCTGTGGGTATTAAAATGATGTTGACTGGAGTTGTTAATTTGGAGTTAATTTATTTTAGGTGAGTTTACACTCGTAGTGCAGGCATTGGATGAAATCTAGTACTGCTGAAGCTGACAATAAAATGAAAAAATCAGTATCTTGTTGATGAGTGTTCAACTGCAGATTGAGAATACTGGAAGCAGAGTAAGAGAGGTTCTGAAGCTTTTCTCAAGTTATTGTTAACAGACACAAGACTATTAAGCCCATCTGAGTTGCCACCTAKAGGTGGCTATGCTCTTTCAAATGCTGTAGCTTTCTAGAGATTGACATAAAGAAATTAGAGAAGTAAATATCATGGCAAAAAATAACAGTAATGATCAAATGAAGACAAAAACCATGAAAACAAATTAGAGAGGCTAAAAGAACCAAAATTGTAACTGTGCTGAACTAGACTGGTAATCAAAATGTTGTGATTGAGCAGTGAGCAATTTCCTGCTGTCTAGGGCTGTCCTTAGTTTCAGTGTGAGAGTGGCTCTGAATTAATTGTTATATTTCAGAAATGTGTTTCTTGGGGGGGAGAGGGGGGAAAGGAAAAAGGCAGTTGCAATTTCACCTTATGGATCTTATTGTCATGTAGCACCATTTCTGTTTGCTGAAGTAATGTCAGCAGTGTCTCAGTTTTGTCGTACTTAAGCTTCTGCCTTAAAGTCTATGGTATGTATTTTGGTTAAAATTTGGAAGAATGTGGGGCACAGATTTTATGTTAGTCTCAGTCCTACCTTATAGCCACCCATGTTTATTAAAAAAAATATAATAATAATAATAAAAAAATCATCCAGACAGGAAGCAAATGATGCACAAACCAACTCAAAATATTAGTTCTCATTTACTTTCCAATCTATAAAAGAGTTTGAAGTGTGTTTTCAAGTGCCAGGCCCAGAACCACAATTAATGGTCTTTGACCATAAAACATTCCATTGCTAGGGTTGGAATGTATTTGTGGAAATGGCCAGTAGCAAAAAACAAACAAACAAAAAACTCAGAAGCAGAATGCACTAATTCTTACTCAAAAATGATGCTATGTTAGGTCCCATTTTAACTAACACAGGGCTTGTTAAAATAAAATAAAAAAACTATCCTACTCCACCAGCTAGATTTAGAGGTAAATGGATTTGACTTTTATATATTTGTTATATGTTTTTACATGCATATCAATAACATTTTTTTTTTTTTTAAAAAGGAAGTCTGAATGAATGACCTGAGGAAAAKGAGCATATAAAGAGCTGGTTTCTGTAAATGTGTATGTATTTTTAAATACAAATAGAAATGTTCAGGCTAGTGTTTTCTGTTAACATGTAAGGCATGTGAGATACTTCATTCCTTAAAGAAAATTTGATTGGACGTAGGTGGTCTTATTTAGTGTCAGCACTTCTGAGAAAGTTCCTCTGTGTTTGTTGGCATCATAGTTTTTTTTTTGCTTGCTTCTTATGGTTTTTTGGTTGCTTCTTTTGTTTTTCTTTTTTCTTTTTTTTTCTTTTTCTTTTTTCTTTTTTTTTCTTTTTCTTTTTTCTTTTTTTAATATGGTGTTGCAGAACCCAGCATCCGTGGTGCACTGTTTCTGTTTCATGCAAGGATTGCAATTTTAACCTTCCATTCTAAAATATATAAAAAAAGATTGAATTGCATGTTCAAAGTGGAAGGAAAATGAAACAGAGAGAAGTAGATCATTTCATAGGCTATGAAAAATAGGTTCTATTTTATGGGGTGGTAGATACTAATGTAAAATATGTTTTCCTTTGTGTTTTAAATTGYTCAATACATGTAACAATTTGAAAAATAAATTCCAAAGTGACTGTATGAGTGACTTTAACAAAGCTTTAGGTATAGCTTGTTTGCATCATAATCATAAAGTCCATTATCTGGACTTTATCCAATTTAAATTCAATCTGGGCACTGTGAGAGTCTATACTGTCACWATTTGCCTGGTAAGTTTCAAAAGTCAAACTCCTTTTTATCCCTCTAGCAGTTTTCTATACCTTCTTTTCAGGAGCCAAGCATGTGACCAGAGTTAATTGACTAGTTTCTTTAAGTATATTAACTTTATAATAAAGTAACTAAAATATATTATGAGAATAATATGGAGATAAAAACTGTGAAGTGTTATTATTACAGTGCTACCAAGAAAATGATGTGAAAACTGTAAGTTATTAATGCATATGTAGCTTCATAGTGTTTGTTCAAGTTGAATCTTCTTTTAAAGAGACATTTGCTCTGCCTGTGGCACACAGGATAGGAGGAAAGCGAATATCTCATATTTAGGCTTGTGGACTTTGCATTGAAGTACCTTRCTTTGTCTTTGGAGTTCATCAAGTTAACATTTTAATTGCTTGTTCTGAGATTTACAAATCTGAAATTGAGGTTACAGATCAACTGTGTGTGTTAAGGGATTACTAAAGAAGCAGAATTTGATTCCCTTTTTCCTGTTATTTTCAACAGTATTCTCACTTAATGTAAGGCTTTCAAATCTGATGATTCATTTTTGCTCATTCTTTGACACTGATATTGTGTAGATGTTTAAAAGGGCATTACTTAGTTTATAAGCATTCACATATACTACAGGGATAATACCATATATACATAAATGTACATATACGTGCATTTATTTACTGTGTGACAGTAAATTAGAAGCAACATCCTTGGGGCACTTTTCTTAAAAACAAGAYAGTTTCCTTGAATAGACACAGTGGCTCTTCTCAGAAGGTCTTTAACCCTCGTGATTCTCTCTGAGGTGCATGCCAGAGCTAATAAGGAATCGCAGCTGGTTAAATGTGTGTGGATAAGAAAGAGTCTTCCTTGGTTGGTCTAGAGATGCTAATGGCTGACAGTGTAGATGTACCGTATGTGTCTTGTTTCCGTAATTTTTTATTAGCTCTTGGAGATTGTGTCACACTTGGTTATCATTTTTACAGCTTCATGTGATTTTGTTGTGAGAATGATGTCACAGCATGAAAAATCCATAGAGGCTTTTCCAGTCGTTATTAATTTAAGTACAATACCTCACACGTCGGCAGAGTGATGGACTAGATGACCTAATAAGTCTCCTCTGTCTCTAACTTGGGTGATTCTATGAGTGATAGTGCAGTACAGAAGATCAACAGTGAGTTTATTGGCAGCTGCAGAAAGACAAGGTACTAAAAATGCCTGCCCGTCCTACATGTGGATATACGATTGAATGTGGCATTTACCTGTAAAGATCACACTTGGGCAGTGCGAAATTACTGATTTCCCTCCTCCTGCCAGTCCCCCAGGAAAATACTTTTTTCACGACTGAAGCTGATATCTTTCAGTTATCCAGATGATCAGTTTTCATTGCCTGCCTGAAATAAAAACAGTATGTTGGCATGTGTGAGAACTGATACAGAACACTTCCTTAAGTTGTCTCTCACCTTCCAGGACATCTTGAGAAGAAGAAATCTTGCTCTCCTTTCATTTCTTGTCTGCGGTTAAAATTTTATATCCAAACTTTAGAAAGAAATTAAAGTGCAGAAGGTTTTTTTTTTTTTTTTTAATTATACATTAAAGTAATATCTTTACAACCCTGATATTTAATCATGGGCTGAGAGCTCAACAGTTTGGGAAGGTTCAGGCAAATTGCACAGGTTTTCTGTAGAATCCTAGACATTCTGTATGTTAATATTACACCAATGGAGTTTTAGCTCAAATTGTATAAAATTCATATGGAGTTTTCAAAAGAATCTGACGGAGCTAAGTGCCTGGCCTTATTCACTTGGAATTGGAGTATAATATTCTCCAAATATAAAGCCAAAAGTATAAAATGCATTTTTTGTTCTCACTATTTAAGATGTGTTGCAACATTTTTTGATACAGAAAGAGAYGCTAAGGCTGGATCTCAGGTGGAATTGGACACCTAGTTCTGTAGTCTCCTTTGAAAGTCCTTAGGAAATTCTATAAGGTTTTAAAGCGTATAAGCTGCCACAGATAACATTAGTGTATGATGCGGACTCATCCATGCAAATTCACTTGCTGGCTGACATTTTTACAATAAACAGATATCTACCTGAAGATTCCTTACAAAGTGGGAATAGCAATTTGGAAATGAATAGTTTTGCCATTAAAAAAATAGGGAGTGAGGAGGGGAAAAAGAGTGCATCGTGTGTTTCTCTGCTTATTTCAYATGTTTAATATCTTTCTCTGGAGCTCTTTAAGCCTGCATGTGTAATGAAAAGTGCAAATTGTGTTATGGTAGTACATTACTTAATTTGACGAACTTTGAAAGATTTAATTTTATTCCCCAAAGTGGAAATCCTTTACTATAGGTTGTTGACCAGTTGTATTTATGTAAATAAGTTCCGTAGCAATGTGGAAAGAAAATTATTTGACATTGCAGAGATATATGAAATTGAATCCATAGCAACAGCCTTCTCATTTGTCAGCAACAACCGAATATTTACTTACTGCATTTTCTTGTTTGAAGACTTGGCTATTTACTGCATTACTTCTGCCATTGTGAACTCAGGGCATTGCAAGCTGCAGAAAAGGAGCTTTTTTCTTCTCTTTCTTGTTATGGCACTTACTCATGTGTTGTTTTGGTTTTGTTGTTTTGTCTTTTGTTTGTTTACATTTTTGGTACTTTGCAGTACATCCCCTTTTATTAGTGGTTCAGTGTTTCTGCAATTAGCTGGGCAGTGGATTTGAACTGAGGGAAACTGACTCAGGCAATTTGTAAAAGTTACTACTTTTATTAAAAACATAAAGTCCCTATATAACAAAAGAAATAACTGAAGAGCTCATAAAAAAGTATGTGTCTGTTSTTTAACATTCTCTATGTTAAATTCACAGTTTTAAATTAGCCTAAGCAATAAGGCTACTGGACTGTATTGTACTTATCAACTTTATTATGAGTTTTTTTCATTCAGAAATCATAGAGTTCTGTAAAGTATATTAGGTGTGTGGAGGAATCTCTTTGGAATAACTAGGAGTATTAGTTCATTTAAAGGAGAAAAAAAGGGGAAAAAAGTATAACTCATGTTAAATTCAAAAATTCAAAAGCTGACACTTTTTTTTTTTTTATCTGAAAGGCATCTGTCTAAAATGTAGCCATTYGAGGACAGGGATAAGGCCTGTCAAGCCCTTCTCCTGGGCCATTTGTGTTAGTGCTTCATCTGCTTTGTTTGACATCTCTAAACAACTCTTTAAAAATGTCGATTTTGGCATGCTCCACAAAGGAGAATTGAAGGGTGTTGTTTAAGTTATTTGGGCCTTCTCTGTTTGTCTTTCTGTCGCACAAAAATGTGCATTTTTCCTCCGCCTTTCCCCCCAACAAATGTGTGTTTTAGCCTCAAATGACCCTGGCATCTTAACATGTCAGAGTGTTAATAAAGCACTGAGGCTGTCATAATGTAGGGTTAAATAAAGTCTTCATGAGCTGTCTATTAAGCTGATTTTTTGTTTGTCACTTTCTGTAGTTTCTTTATGGATGCAGCTTGTCTCAGTTTGTGGGCAGCCAAGCAAACGGGCTTTGTCTTTGTTCAGTGCTCTGTTTAATTCTCCCCCTCATTCATTAATCATCCCTTTGACTATTTATACCAGTGTCAAGTATAGCTAACACACTTAACGTTTGCTTTTGTCTCAGTGGCACTCTTTGTGCAGGCCAGAGGAGGGCTAATTATTAACTGTAAAGTGACATTAAAAACTCGTAGATAAGCGTACAAATTCTGCATCCAGTGAAATGCAGCGTTGTATTTTTTCTTTCTATTTCTTTCTTTTTTTTATCTTTTTTTAAACCTTCAAGTGCTTGTGGCCAAAAGAAGTTTTGTTGTTCCATAGAGTTGAGAGTTCACAGTAGCAGTGCCAATGTCTAGATAATTAATGAAGAAGCTCTGTTAAACCCAGGGAGCCTGCCAGTGTCAGATTTTCAGTTTCATCTTTGGACAGCTTAGCTAGATAGTTTGTACCTTATCAGGCAGAAGCAGGGTTTTAAGTTGCTACTGTTTAGTTGCAGGCAGCCTCCTCTTTTTAAAGATTTTTTTTAGCATTCCATAAACAGTCTTTCAATGCTTTTTTGTTCTCTTATGATGTGAAACTTTTTGCCGTTTTATTTGCAACTTTCATGTATTTGTGAGGTTGTCCTGAAACTAGAAGTTAAAAATTCATTCTTTGAAATACTGGCACGGATCACCGCTTTTTGGCTTATGCAAAGGACTTTATGACCCTATTCCTTCTTGCTCATGAGTTTATGATATTAGCATGACAATTATGTTGCAAAAACTTTTGTKAAAATATAATATTTAGAAAAGTTGTGTGTTCTAGATACCTTTCAAAACAGTTTGAGTAAAGAGTTGTGGGTCCTTGGTGCCATAACTGTCTTTGTACTGTACTGTTTTTCTGTATCCATTCCTTTTTTATTATACATAGATTTGAAGCAATATTTTGTTTCCTTCTCTTTGTGTTTCTTGAAAGAAGGTTGCTGCTCTGTGAGGTGTGTTCAGAGACATTACTGCAAGATTTAAATAATAATAATACAGTTGGCTCTTTTTAACTTGGAAGTTGACCTTTCTGTGGACTGTGACTTTTTAGAATCATTGTTATTGTTATTGTTAGAACCACTGTTACTAGAACCTCATCAGTGACTACAGCATAATCATGAATATTGCAAGTTGTTAAGACTTAAAGTTTAACTTTCAGGTAATACTTTCAACGGGTGGCACAGTATGGTCCACTAGGAGTTGACTGAATGGCATTTGAGTGTTCCTGCCTTGTGGCATAGCTCATTTTTCTGCATGTTAGTGTGAGTAATGATACACTTTCATAAAGATGAAAGCACAATATCCTGTGAGACAGCTCCTCTGTAGCAGAGCTAGAAAGAGATTTTACTCTCTTCTCCTATTCTCTATATAAAAGTGAATAAGCATATATTCTGTGATTTGATTGTATGGCCAAGTGGCACGTCTTTCCCATCTTTCTGAGCATTTCAAYCTAGTGATAGCAATGCGAGGGTATCACAGGGAAGTTGGTTGCTGACTAACCTATGGAGATTGCTAAACAAAATGGGTTTTGCTAGAGTATCGTAGAACAGCATTTACTTTTTCCAGAGTAAAATCCCAACATTTAAATTCTTTGCATTTTGTCAGCCTGTGTACTGGTATGTTGTAAATCTATTTTTAGTAACAAGCTCCTGAAAATCAAAATTGTTATTTAAGGAATGTTGCTTGGCACGATGAATCAAATTGATCTTCAGGTAGTCTCCTATTGCAAATAAGCAAAGCTTTTTAACTTAGCATTAAGATTTTGACTGTGTAGTTTGTGCAAGACTGGGCCTGTCTTTCCAGTAGAGAGTCAGCAGCATAATTAACAAAAACGAGGTTAGAGTCTTTGATATTTTAATATACTAAAAGTAAGAGATAAAATCTCTTCACAAAGAGAGGTAAATTAATTAATCTAAGTTGAGCATATAAATGTGCCGTACCTCAGCGTGTGGCATGCACAGGCAATCTCTTAGATGAGATCATACCAACTTTGTGATAACTTGAGTCATTAGCAGAGCTGTTAGTTCTAGCAAGATAGCTGTCTGGAGTAATCTGACAAAAAATTTCCTCTGCACGTGGGTCACTAGGACACCTTTATTCATAACAGTCTTATGCTCKTTAATAGGAGCATATGGTTTGTTAAGAGCTAGAGGGCTCTTTTGAAAAGCTGTTGGACGTCTGGCACTGGAAGATGCTGAGAGCTGATTGCAAGGAATGTGGGGAAAGTCAAATGCAGATTGATCTTCTCAGGTGGAGAAAAGCTGTAGTGATATAATAATGGAAATGAGCATAAATATTAAGGGAGGGAGCAATATGTGACACTGAGATTTTACATACAGTTCTGTTCTATTGACAATTCTGCTGAGTTTCCTTATGAGTTAAGGTGAAGGAAGTCTGTATACAGGGATTTGTTATGCTCATTCATTTAAGTGTACTATGCGGTCATGGATSTCCCTATTTCTTATAGTCTGCATTTTCTTACTTATGTTTATCGCATCAACACCATTACATAATATTGACATGAAGAAAGCTGTATGAAAAGAGAGATGACTCCATAACTCAAGTTACACCAACCTGAATACTCTGTGCTGTGGTGAATAAATTTTAAAAAATGCTATCATTCCAATATGTCACCTTTTTCTGAAGTGTTTCTCTCATAGAGAACACTTTTCATGTTAAAATTATTTATAAAGTGTGCTTAAAAAATAAATAAAAAATGATTTACAGAATGTCAGTAGATGCACCCCGGCATCCTCTGGCATAATCAGGAGTGTTGACTCTTGTGACCCAAGGGTGACAGTTTTGATCAGCTTTGCTTTACAGTTCTCTCATCCTATGAAAGTGTGAGGCAACACTCATGATTAGCCAAGAGGCACCAGATTACAGCTACACGCACACACATGCACAGCATTTAAAATAATTGCGAAGTGCCAGGATTAGAAATTTGTAAAACTTTGCCAAAGAGATTAATATTAATTTTCCCAATGGAGAACTTTTCTACTTTGCACTTTAAAACTTGAAATCATTTGGTTTTCATGGACTGTGCTGGAGAYTTAGGGGTATTGTGTCCAGCTCACATTTCAGCCATCGACCTGTTAGGCAGCCCAAGGCAAACGATTTAATCACTGTCTTCCTCTATTTCCTATTCCATTTGTTGTCTTGTCTGTTCAGCTCTTAACTTTTAGAAGGCAGGAGCTGTTTTTTATTACTCTTCTGTATTCTACAGGGGAGCCTATTAATATGAATATATATTCTTACAAAAAGTATTACATCTTGTTGATTCAGTAAATACACTCAGAACAAATCTTTACAGAACAATGAAGTGAAGGTTTACAGAGATTTTACTAAAAGAATAGATGATTGTTACATAGCTAGACCAAAGGGTAGATATTTTGGAACAGATGATGAATAATATTTGTGAGATTCTTGGTGGTTCTGAGGTACTTTCTCAATCTCCATATGGATTTTACAATTACGTAGATAAAATATACTTATGCATAAGAAGGAAAGATAAACATGTTGGATGTATAAAAGAGAAAAGAAAAGGGAGATAAGAGTCTTAAAATCTAAGTGATGAAGGGCCAACAGTTTGTGAGAAGGGCAAACACTAGCTGACCAGCTGGGGTGGGTATGCCTTCRGTTGCCTTGCAGCTGGCTTTAGGTGAAGGATATACTAGGCCGATATTATCCCTGACTTCCCCTCAGAATATCCAGAATGTCTTCAAATTCTATTTTTGTACTATACTCAGTGACACTGAGGGTTTGTTTGTTTGTTTTAATAATAAGCTATTTTCAAAATTAGCAGATATGGAGTGCACTGTGAGTATTCAAAGGGTGGTCAGCTGGGATATAGAGTCTTCTGCATATATGCAAAATACATTCTGCATCCATGTGTTCCTTTCCAGATGAGGCAGCTTATGCAGCTGTACCTGTGACTTTATAACTTTGCATTGGATCTTATCTCTATATTTACCTCAATGGTTAAGCCAGTTARGTTTGACAGTGCTAAGAATAGGCCTGAAAATAAAATCGAATGAGCAGGCCAGCGTTTATCCCCATGCTGGGGTGGGAAACAAGCCAGAAATCTAAGTGAAGGAAATTCCAGCCTTTACATTTCTTATTTGTTGAACAGAGACCACAGTCAGTGCCCAGATTTAAGACTATATTTATTTTCCTCTTTGACTTTTTGCTCATCTGTCACACTCTGTTGCCATTACTCRTTTCTGTTAGCTGTTTATGAATAGTCTTGAACTTAATTTAATATCTGAATGTTGAAGAGATTAAATCCAGACCAAGACTGTATGAGTGTCCTTGAGTTTCATTTTCTGTACTGAGTCTTGCAAATGTTCCTTGCTGTTGAATAATAATCTTGTTTTCCAGTGCTTTAAGAGTCATCATCTAGAGGGAGTTTTTACAAGCAACTCACCTGAGTTCAAGGAGAAATAACTTAGGCATCAGTATTTTGCAGTTTATAGTATTCCTTTGTCCAGTCAGTTTACTTGTGTTTAGAGAGAAAAAAAAAAAAAAAAAAAAAAAAGAATGAGATTGTTGATAGGGGAGTAGAACTGAACTTGTGATAAGTGATTAAAAGTCCTGATGTAAGTAACAAGGACACTCTAATTTGCACTTACATGGCAGGTACATCTAGGCCTCTTTGTAATAGTATGAGAGAAAACTGTAGTTTTATTTTCAATATGGGTTACTTGTGTTGAGCTGTTTGTTGATGGATATTACTGTTTTTAATTCCTGTAAGTTATGGGATGTCAGATTAAATTTTTYCTTAGTTAAGAACATAGATGAGCTAAGACTTTGTATTTGCTTCAGTTGCTGCTGTCTGTATTTTTTTTTGGTAATGAAATATCAAATCTGGATGTACATCTAGTTACTGAGGAACATCAGTAGTTGTTGCATGTGCATTGGAAACAGCAGCACTACTTGTCTAGCTTCTAGCTAAAACCACTGGTCAGTTTTTAAAGTAATAGGAAGGAAAAGGGAGTGCATTACTTCTCTGAGCTCTCCTTCCAGGTCGTCTACCTCTCTGYGACTTTCAGAATGTCATTTATTGTCTTTTCTGCCTGTGTAACTTTTTCAGCTCTGACGTGAAAAGTAGATAAAGTAAACAAAGTGATTCCCTCCCTCCCTGTTCTGGAAATAATAATTGGGGGAGAGTTAGTTTTAAAATGCATCCATTTCTGTGTACGAATGGATTAGTTGGTGGGCAGGTCTGTACTGAGTCACCTACACCTTGTGAGTCTTGTGGGATTATTTAGAGTAGAAYGAGAGGCTTTTAAAACTTGGTTCTGTAGTGGTTTGTTTTTTATATTTAGTTTTTCACATTCTGAAAAATCCTATCTCAACAGTCATTTGTAAATATAAACTCTGTGTTTCCTAGGTATTAAAACTTGAATCCCAGAGAAATCTAAAGCACTGAAAGGAAAATGTGTGCAGTGATAATTTATGTTCTGTTGCTGGTCAGTCACCACAGAGTTTTGCCCTCCCGAGCTMTATGGAGTATATTCGTAACAATAAAATATCTGCCATTATCATCTTCCAACAGATTGCCCTTCTTTTTTTCAATAAGCTGAACACAGCATTCATCACTACAATGATGGCAATGTTAAAAACATCCTTAGTTATAAAAATGCATGGAGTTTGTAGTACAAAGTGGGAATAAATTGCTTCGACATTGTATCCTATCAGCCTTTCTAGTTTTGCTGCTTTTAATCACTTGTCCTCACACCGAAGCAGAGAATAAGGAGGAAAAAAATCTTTAGACTCCTTCACTATATTAAACCATTGCACGAGATGACAGAGGCTAGGAACTGTGGAGTAAAGAACCGGACTCTGATAATTCATTACCAAAACTATGATGAGAAATATTACACTTTAGCAGCCAGCAGACTTGGCCTGGTATTTGTTTTCCCAAATGCCCAGAGACACCTCTTTAAGGGATAACGCTATTAGCTGGTACAGATTGAACATCTTCATCAGCAGGGTGGATGGAGGCCGGGGCTGTAATTGAGACGCATGTGGCTCTGTCAGCAGGTGACGGCAGACAGACACACCTGAATGACAGTGTGACAGGGAGCAGAGACAGGGGCCCCATCTAGCCACTCTTACTGYCGGAGTGATGAGCGCCCGGGAACACAGTCTGTGAATTATCAGCAGGCCAGAATGAGATGAGGCTTAGGGAGGGCTGCCAGACAGTTCGCAATGTGCTACACATTTCTTTCACCAGTTACTATTTTGCTATGCACAGCCCCTTGCTATTAAGCAGACAGAACAGCTCATATCCTGTGGACGGATGATAGATATGTCATATCACTGAAAAATTGTTTGTCTTCCACAGGTGTATAGGTTGCCTTCTAAAGCAGACAGAGCACATGACACTTTTCAACACTCTTTTTGATACTGATTTGGCATTCAGGGTCTATCAAAGGAGAAATCTTTCACATGCAATTATGACAGAAAATAAAGGTGATGAAGTGTTGTATACAAAGAATGGGGAGAGATCAAAAGGCTGTAATGAAAACTGATTACAATAAAAGAGCTGCTTCAACCCTGAGAACTCTACAGAACTGCTTGGGGCATGACAACACACACACTCGCATGCACAAAGGAGAAGTTGTAGATAAAATCACAGACACTAACTCGTAGGAATAAATGAGGAAAACTGTGTGTTGCTACTTGCTTAGATTTCATGTGGCAGATTAAGGCAGTAAAGTGATGTGAAGCCTCCGTTCTAGCTCAGAGAAGTCAGATTTGATCCTTTTGTAAAGCTCTCTACTRTAGTTTGGGCATATTGTGAAAGTCTTGTAAATTTATAACTTAACCTTCTGATAAGATTGTTTATAGGATAGATGAATGTTTTCAATTCTTCTATTGTTTTCTTGATTAATCTCCTGGGACCACACATAGAATAAGTCACTCATTTAAGTTTAAATATTACCAATGTGACTGTTAGTTGCATAGAACCGAAGAAATTAATCAACTTTAGTAATCTATCTTTTTGACTCCTGTCTTGATTTAAAGCCTATTCAAATTAATTTTCATTGACTTCACTGTGTCTCTCTTGCATTCCTGAGTTGAGTATTAAAACCATTTGCGGGCCAGTTTCAGTGAAATGCTGAACAATTTTCCTTCCTAATAAATTTAGGGAAGTTTATGCTAAGTGCTTCTTACATAACTCAGAATACTTTGTGGTACTCTGTTCTAAACAGAGTTCTTTGGTGGTTTTTTTTTTTTTTTTTTTTTTTTTTTTGTATGAATAGTCCATAATAACTTGTGAATGTCCTACTTGTGAAAAGTGAGAGCTTTTTCATTACAAGATAAAGAATTGACACTCTTTGCAACTGTGTTTTTTTTTCCAAGATTTTATGTTCTGCCAGAACTTCACATTAATGCTGAACTTAGCTTTAAACCCAGGGTGGGAAGGCTTTTTTGCACACTTGGCAGGACGTGCTTCTTCCCTTAACCCCCAAACTTCTCCCTTTCTATTTTGAATGGGCAATTTTATTTTTGGTCCCAAAGCAGAGAGGGCTACCTAGAGCAACATTGACTCAAAATACTCATTCATGCTAACAGCTTTATAAGTGATTTAGTTCCTTTACTCATGTAAAACAAGTCCATTTCATTGCTTGAAAGCTCGGCTGCAAAACTAAGAATGTTACCCACAGCGCAGATGAAATTTTAAGTAAATCCAGAAAAGCAGCTTACCAGTCTTAATATCTTTCCAAGGTCTGCCTTCTCTTCTCAAAATTCTGTTCTGTCTCCATGAACATACAGCTTACTACTGCTTACAGCAATATATTTTGTCCACCAGTTAGTATTTTTAAAATATTGTCCTGCGTAATACGCCAAACTGCTGCTCTTTATAAGCTCCTACGTCATGTCAGAAGCAAGCAAGGGCTTTGTAAGGGCTATGGTGGGTCCCAGAACCATCATCTGAAAYGCAATTAGAAATGTGGTAGTGCAGGGTGCTAAAATGCTCTACAAAATTTCTGKTTTTTTTAGACACATGTGCTGTAATGAAGGCTAGCTATATCAAGGTGTGTTTCTTTTTTCTTATTGTTAACTACTGTCAGAGAACACCAAACTTAGTTCTATTGCTTCTGTTTTGGGGTCTCTCTTGTTCACTCTTGCTCTCTCAAGCAGCAATCCGATCTTTGTATCACTGACACAGTCAAGAAACCTTCTCTTCAGAGAGGTCAATTTTGAGAGAGGTGACCCTTGATAGCAAGAGTGCCTTTAAAAAAGAAAGCAAAAACAAGCCTAACCCAAAACAAGCCTGGGGACTAAGATAAATTCTTCCTTCTGCTCTTAACGTATTCCAAACAGGAAGATTGTAAAGTGACTCCCTACTTCTGTGTTGGCTGTTTGCATAACTTTCCCTGGCTGTGGATAAGATGGCTTCTGTCATCTCCTATCACAAGCCCATGTCGTGTTGGTGATGGAGGATGCCTATGTCCTTTGCATTAGGGATTTTGAATTTTACGGTTGTATGTTTTTGACTGAACTTTCAATACCACTTAGAAACATGTTTTTAAATTTAAATAAGGAAAATACACTTAATTAGGTAATGGAGTGGGCTGGCTGGCTACAATTTGAAGGCATATGATTTGATGCCATGACCACAGTTTGGAAGACAGTTATTTAAGAGCACTGAAACCATAGCAACAAATTGTGCTCCAGAGCCAAAGGCACAGCAGGCTAGCATTATCTTAGTTTTGTTGCCCTTTTCATGATCATGATATTAATATTTCAAATGGAGTATCACTTGGTTAATGAGGGATTTACAGTGCAGTTTGTCAGAAAGTGGAGCTACTACTGATTTAAGCAAATTGATTTTGGCAAGATTAACTAGCTGAGCTTTGACTTAACCTTCCAAGGGAGAAGACCTCCCTAAATTAAAAAGGCAGAAGTCAACTTGTTTTGTGTCTGAATAGCACTGTTTTTTTTTATTATTATTATTATTATTTGCATAACTTAAATCTGCAAATGCAGATGTTACAGATGAAATGAGTTGGAGCAGATTTGTGTTTGTTGYGTATAGTAAGCAAACAGTGTAAAGTTTGTATATAGAACTGCACACGCTTGTCCTGAGGTGAATGTGTGTTCCTCTCCTTTTGAACTCCTGACTTTGCCAAATGCTCTTGGATCTGAAATCACGTTTTTCATCACCTATACGTACAGCTACATCATCTGTGGAGCGCAGAAGATGTGGAATCRTCAGCACCAATCATGCCCTCCCAGGGCATGCTCACGCAGCCTTATGTCCTCACTYGGGCTCTCTTCTCAACTACTTTAAAAGCTGGGAAAAGGGTGTTGCAAGGGAAGAGGTGGTTGTGCGCAGGGGCACAGTATGAAATGCCCCTGCAACCACATTTATGTAGTGTTAGCTCTCTAATGAACAAAAGAGTTTTTAAGGGCATTAATGTTAGCTTTTTAAGGTCTTCTGTAATGCATATTGCCTATGTATCAGAGGAGCCAGTATGTAACTGAAAATGATTTAAAGAATGCTAGTGTGCTTGACCTGAATATAATATTCAGAAAAACAGGGACTGTGAGAATCTAGTAGACCGAAGCTGCAGAAAGACTTTGGCTTTGGAGAAGACCTGCATGTATCAGTCTTCATCTATTGGCGATAGGGCCATGTGTAGATGTTTGTAGAGATGCCAAAAATTCCTTCTCAACCACATGCCTGTAGTTGATTTGGCTCTTCTGCTAAAGAAGCAGTACAAGAGTTGCTGAAGGGAAAGGAAAGTGCGGTAGTGCAAAAAGCAGCCCAGTTTGAGAAACAGAGATCAAAGGATCCCCTGTGGCTTCTAATCCTGTCTCTGACTTCAACCTCCATTTAATTACAGTCAAACCACTGAGGCCTACATTTTAAAGTGTCTGCTAATTTTGGTGAGTTATTTTTTGGCTACCTGACTTTGAAATATGTAGGGTTGATTTTACTCCCTTTGTGTGTCTGCAACTTTTATGAACTTATGTGGAATTACAGATTCACAATAACTTTAAAAATGCAGTTTTGTCTTATTTCATATTGGGCTGAGGAATAAAGTGTATAGTTGTTAATGTTGGACTGCTCTCTTTTATGTGTTAATTCTCAAAAATGGGAGTAATATTTGCCTACATATATCAGAAGACTGTGTTAATATCTATAAAGGAATGTACAGAATCCACAGATGAYGTGATGTTTGGCCAGTTGTTCAGTTGTTTCAATATACAAACTTTTTTTTTTCCTCTTCTCTTTTTCTCCCCCCACAGGGTAGAGTCCCTAGCACACTTTACTGGGACCCAAAGGTTGTCTTTYACAGTTGTAGCTTAGAGTATTATTTATTTAACTTTTTCTAAATTCACCTCTTGCCTTTGTAGTGTAAGCTTCTCTCTGTGTACGATAGAATCACATATATTTATCAACCCTTATTGTGTGTGCATTATCACTTTGGGGTATTAGAGAAGAAGCACTAACAATATGCGATGTAGGAATACTTTTCTGAAGGCAAGTCAGGTTCTATAAGTGCACTTTTGATAAGGTACAAAATGCCTACATTTATAATCTGAATTTTGCATTTAGAATAACAAATTTATATTCACACTAATGGAAATTTGGGCAGGAGAATGGGAATAGTCGTCCATAAACATACTAAGTTGCTGCTGTTCTCTTTCTGCCTTTTTAAGGATTATTTCTGTACAAACCTCATCTCTGCTTTCTTCTAACTGTTTCTGCATACTTTGTCACACCCCCGGATATATCTTTGAATCTTGTAAAAGACAGTTTTGTTTCTAATTAATGTTCTAAGGATTTAACATGCTTAGTCCCTCCCTCCTTTGGACAGAAGAAAAAAAAAAAAAAAGTAAAGTTTATTGATTCCTGGCCGCCAGGAATCCTAAAATACGAACAATCCAAAAATACCAATGGCTCTTGTGTAATATGACTTATTATTAAAAAGGAATTTATTGTCTGTGTAACAAAACACGTTGTTTAATCTTATGCTCTGTATCGCTTTTATTAACGCAATGCGCATCTGTTAAAAATAACTGCAGATAATGCAATATTTATTAAACAGATCTCTTTTATATAGTTATGCGATGCTAGTATTGTTTCACTTGCCCATATCCAGAAGAATTCTTATAAATCAAAAATAATGTGTAGCCGGAGGTGCGGGATATTAATTGTCTACTGCATTAAGACTGYTTTTACTGCGAGTCAGGTGGGCAAGCGGGGCTCCTGGCAGCTGGTGTTCTGTACCCTGCAAAAGTGCTACAAGATCCTTCCCTCCCCAGCAAGGTTTGTCCATTCAAGCCTAGGGTGGAGATGCTTCTTGAAGGAGACTTTTCTGTCTTTTGAACTTGGTATCCCTTGTGCTGCTGTTTGCMGCATAGATATTTTTCACATTCTTGGGGTTTAACTGTCACTCCAAAACAGTGAAGGTTAGTAATTCAATGGACTATTTTAAAAGAAAGATTAATTTTTCTATGAATAAGATCTAGATACGTTGAGAAATCCTGCTAACAAATCTCAAAACCAGGGAAAAATAAAAGTTTAAGTATTTGACAAGGTGCAAAGAGAAGTACAATAGCCGAGCTAAAATACAGATGGCAGGAATTTTCTCAGTCATCTCAGAAGTACTTAATTTTCAGAAGTGCAGCCTAGCAGCACTGCTTACTTTATTTCTGCCTTGGGTATTGCAATCTACATTTATAGGGAAACAAAGTGGTAGTTTTCACTTTTTGTCGCAGCATGGCTGATTCATTGAGGCATTAGAAGTGGTTAATGACTATCAAGATACCAACATTTTGTGGCTGCAATGGAGAAAGAAGCAGTCGGCAATGGGTAGCTCAAGTGTTTTATTGCCACCTGTCTAGGTTTAAAACGAATCACCTGTTTCTGTCAAGTAAACACCAGCCATTTTACTATACTCAAATAGGGAACTCATGGTCAGTATCAAAGTTRCTCTCTGACAAAGTGTGAAAGATTTCTCCATTTTCATATATGATTGTTCACTGCATCTTTTCAAAGGTTGAGTTGGTCACMTTAAAAATAAATAGATAAATAAATGGGACTCCCAGCTGTTGGTGGTTTAATTCTGAATTAAATCTGCATGGGACACAGGTGTGTATGGGGGAGCTGTGGTAAATGTGGATTAGTTAGCATATGCATTTCCCCAATCTATATTCCTTTTTCTTGGTGACATTTGCCTTATATTCTTATTGTGTTCAGGGGGATGAATCTCTCCTGCTCTTTCTTTTCCTTTCCTACCAGAACCAGGGGGTGAATCTCCCTGAGTCTGCAACTCAGAGCATGGCAGTGTTTGCTAGCAGGCTTTTTTGGCTGATTCCTTATTGTCCAGGAATCATGTGTCTGAAACATGTCTGCAAATAGTAACTGGGAAGGACATTTATTAGACTTTTTCTTAGATTGATGATAGATGCTTCTTGAATGCGTGGTTTTGACCCGCCTTACACTGGTTGGTGAATACTGTGCTGTTAATATTGAGCCTCCACATCATACTTCCATTTGCAGCCTGATACAAGTGCAGTGTGACTTCCTACTGGATGTCCTTTGGTTAGACATGCTTCTACTGGGAGAGAAGGGTAGGCAGGCATTCCAGGAGGCCTTTGCAGGACACTGTACATGCAGGATAGGGATGTGCTGCTTTTCTGCACCCGAGCTACATCCACACACTTGGAGCTGCTGTGCTCAACCCTTTCATTTCAGAGTAACTGTCTTCAAGCAGCTAACTTTTAGTGAGATTTCACTTTGTGTTTGCATAAACACAGTGACAAGTAGAAGCCACTTTTAAGTCCAGCGCAGGGCTATCAGGATGATCAGGGGCCTGGAACATCTGCCCTATGAGCAAAGGCTGAGAGAGCTGGGTCTGTTCAGCCTGGAGAAGAGGAGGCTGAGGGGGGACCTGATCAGCGTGTATAAATACCTCAAGGGAGGCAGTGAGGAGGAGGGGGGYGGCCTCTTTTCAGTGGTGRGCAGGGATAGGACTAGAGGAAATGGCTTCAAACTGAAGCATCGGAAGTTCCACAGGAACTTAAGGAAGCATTTCTTCACTGTGAGGGTGASAAAGCACTGGAACAGGCTGCCCAGAGAGGTTGTGGAGTCTCCTTCTTTGGAGATCTTTAAAACCCGCTTGGATGCAGCCCTGTGCCACATGCTCTAGGTGACCCTGCGTGAGCAGGGGGGTTGGACTCGATGACCTCTGAGGTCCCTTCCAACCTTCGGCATTCTATGATTCTATGATTCTAAGTCACAAATTTGAACAACTCTAGCTGTAGTATTTGTTTTCCATGGCACTCTAACTCTTGCAGCACAGTATTGGATCCTGAAACATTTGCTGGCACTTCAAAACATGTGCTAGTATTACAATTTCAGGATGATGAAGGTATAAATAATCTTTTCTCAGTTTTAAGCTCACCATCTCACCAATTATGAGCATTGTGAACATTGCTCTCTCCTGCACAGGTTCTAACTATCTTTTTCTCTAGGTTGACTCATTGATTTTCATCATCTAGCTAAATTCAGAGCARCTGTTCTCTACTAGGGTTTGGCTTAAATACTGCTGATTCTACTCTTCATCTCAAGGATGGTCAGCACATATGAAGCCTCTCCAGTTTTGGTAACTATATCAATTGGTCTAATAATATGTTTTTCTGCTTTGTCTTTTTTGCCTTGCTTATAGTGTATTTTTGCCCATTGCATATTTTTAAGCTTGTAGAAATGCAGTTATATATTTTTCTGATATAAGAGTGTCCTTGGAGGTGTGGGTCTCTCTTTGGTCCGATTGGATTTTCTCTGTTGCAGTCTGTTTCAGAGCAGCTTCTCTGGTTTTAACTTTGCTGCAATAGCTTTTCTGCCAGCGGTTTGTGTCTGCTTGGGAATATGAGGACAGGATTTTAAAGTCCCTAAATCAAAGCTTGGTGCCCTTGAGTCCAAGGTGCTCTGCTCTGGGTAATTAAAAATAAAAGTAAATTTTACTAAGGCTTTGAGTCTGGCTAACAACTGCATTGCCTGGTTGAATTACAAACTACAGTCAGTTTATCTTTTTGGATTTACACTGCTGAGGCTTTTGTATTTCAGGAGCTTCACATTTTCTAGACTGTTACGACTTACTATATATCTTGTCGCAACCCAGAGCGGCTATCTACAGTAAGGTTTTTCATAAAATTTCTCCTTGGTGAAACTCCATGGGTGGTAGCAATGATGAGTTCTGGGGAAGAAAAGACATGAGCATTTTTACCACAGTGTCATCTATCTCAGATCAGCTTCATAATGATAATATTCTGGTAATTCACAGTATCTTGTTTTTGTTAATATCTACACTGTTGCTTCTGTGTAGAGTAGTGCTCTGATGGGAAATCTCCAGGGAAATAGCTATTGTAAAGCAGCTGGAAGAAGTGTGCAGTCAATCTTCAGTGACCCAGCAGAATAGCAGAGCCAGCATAACTAAAGATAATGTCTTCTAGTTTTAAGGACAGTACAACAGCTTTATATATATATATATATATATATATATATATATATATATATATATATATAAAGAAGAAACAGTAATTTAAGTCCCTATTATTTTCTGAGTGTTTGGTAGAGCAAAGCATTCCCATTCCATCTTCTTTTTGTGCATTCACACTAGCAGCAGCCTACTTGAGCATTCAAAATTTGCTTCACCTTTTTCAAGGTATGCAGTGTGCATATTTTTTCATATTGGTAAGTGGTTTCTATTTGGTTTGCCAATGAATATTAGCTGGTCTTGTGTTATACGTAARCCTAAATGTAAGGGATTGGCCGCTTAAAATATTCTTGAGTGTTCGTAGCATTGGTGAAACTAGTAYGGGATGGCAAAAGATGTGGTTAATTGTTAATGATTAAGGCTGTCTGAAAGCTGATTCCCCGAGTTTTTAGAACACATAATTGTTCAGTGTAATCCAGAGCGGCACTACTCTTTCATCTGTATGAAGAGATCAGAAAAGAGAGATTTACAGCTTAGGTTGCCCCGAGCCACACATAGCTGACTTAATTTTCCTTTCCAAGGGAATTTGAAGATTGTTGTTGTGACTGGTTCTCGGTGGATTATGTGTTATTTTGAGGTCACCTGTGAGGTTTTGTTAAATGATTGATTGACTGAAATTAATTATTCTGTCAGGGCTATAATGGAGGTAAGATTGAGGACACTGATAAATATAAAAGTAAAGCAATTCTTATAAATACACTTATGTCTCTTCCAATTTAAATAAATCAGACAGAATACATAGATCCTTTATGGTGCTATGTATCCTTATATTTTCTCCTGCATAGCCAAAGTGTTTTTCTTTAGGGACCTCTAGCTTTGAAGTGAGAGGAAAATTCAGCTTTACAACATAACAGTACTTAGCAGTCAAAACTGTTCTCTGACACCTCCTGCACATGCATTCACATTCTCTTTCCTTCTCGGAGCAACCTTTTTGTTCTTGGTTACAGACTAATTTCGTTTAAAGTTATGGATTAACTGAACAAAGTGCAGACAAAATGTGCAAGATTAACAATTGATTTAACACTAGAAGTGAAACAGTAGGAACCTTGTATGAATTATGTTTATTAGATTGACCTTAATATAAAGAGGGGAGAGGGGAGAAAGACAAGGAAGGGCCTTTCAGCTCTTTATACTTGTATAAAATACACCTAGTCAATTGACCTTTTAAGCATGTGGCAAGGTGAGCGTATTTTTGTTGGCTGTTAAAGGCGGTGGAGCCTAGTGTCCCAGAAAGGGATATTTTGTGTTTTGTGGGTTTTGTCATTTTTGAGATTGCTAACTGTGAAGGGACCAGCTGCTCTTGATTTTTGGTCTTTTGTCTTGTCGGAAATACCTCGGGGTTTTGATAAGAATCAGTTTTAACTTCCCTATGAAATGCAAGGCTGGGATTTAAAGGGAGAATGAAATTGTCCACCGAAGTCCTTTAGGCCCTTAAACCACTTTAGTAACAAAAGTATACTTGTTTTCTTCTAAAAATAGTACTTGCTCTTATGAAAGCAATGCAGAGGACACATTTAGCACAGTCCTATATACCTTTATTAGTTCTTATTTAGTTGAGATTTTCTAGCTTGCAGTAACAACTAAATCTGCTAAAATCCTCTAATATGCTGTATATTTTTCTCAAAGGGTTAAATTGTTAGCGAGTTCCTCAGGTGTACCTATTTCTACTGGTGACTGGCTGTTCTCTTTGGACTAGGAGTGGGGGATAGGGCGTTCCTAGAAGTGTATATCCATTTTAGTAACATATCTTTCAGAGGAAGTAGCGTTAACAGTATAATACTGCACAGGCACTACCAAGATGGCAGATGATCATGAATGTTATCTCTCTTAATAAAGCTGTTTTGCAGCTGCAAAAATAAAAGTTTAAAGGGTAATAAAAGGTTTTCTTGTCCAAGTTGGACTGTTTTTTATGATTAGAATGTGACCCAGTTTTCCCTTGAGAGCCTCAATATATGTGTGGGCAAGGGTTCACTGAGCACAGTAGTAATCTTTCTCATACTTGTGCTTAGAAGATGCCAGACAATTCTTCAGTTCATATTCCAGGAGTAGGTAAAGTGAGTTGATCCATATCTTGGTCCTTGAAGTCATAGACACCTTGTATCATTTAATGTTTTTCTTCACTTCTTATCCATTCAATTCATCCTTATTGCATCTTTTTGATGTTTGTGAAGTAAGGGTTTAGGGGGCGATGTTTGATGCAATGAACAAATCCAGTTTGTGGCATCTTGGATTGGCCTGTAGAGAACACTGTACTCTCAAATGTGATAAATGCTTTTCATGTGAGATTTGTTATTTATTTTGTAGCTCTTTTCTTGAATTGTTAAGCAAAGCCATGTTTCTGTAACCCTTTCTGTTTTGTGTTCTTATAACTTATCTTTTGCTTGAAAATTGCAACAGAGGAAAAGTTGATCCAGGTTGGCAATACTGGAAAAAAATCATTATTATACAAATACTTATTTTYAAGTTAATCTTACATATTTCAATTACCACACAACTATTTAATACTGTTAACTGTAATAAAAAGACTTCTGAAATTTGTTTCCGTAAATTTCATATATCAACTCAATTGTAAATGAACAGCAATCTGTTCCAGTATGGTTGCCCTAACTTGAAATTAAAATATAATTTGTACAGAACTCAGTTATATATGTGTGTGTTAATGAAAAAAAGGCTGCTTATGTTGAAAGACAAGCATGAAAACTGAGTGTAAATGCCCTATCATTTGTGACCCTTKATATTGGAACTTATATTTAAAAGTAAATCAAAGGCTTTTAAAAATATTTTAAACTGAGGTTTACTCTTTAACATTTACTGCTGTTAAGCATGGCTTATAAAAAGCTTTGTAGGCTGCTCATTGTCAGTGTTAGATATGTTGCATAAATATTTAGCTGTAGATAAGACTGTTCCTTGAAATCCAACATATGTCTGGGTTACATTAGCAATATTTTAACTTTGCTTTTAGAAAAAAAAATTGGCAACAGTGAGAGACACTTCTGAAGACTGAAATATAGAAAGAACCCTGTAGTTCTTAAATACATCAGTTGTGTGCTTGAAGAGAGGCCTCAGTCACGGCCTTGTTTACTTTTACAGCAGCTATTTCATATCTAGTGTGTTACTTGCACCAGGTTATTTGCACCAGGTTGTTTATTCTTGTAGGTTCTGTTATAACTAATATCTTGTCTTAAACTTTTCTGGTTAAACTATGTGTTCATAAAATTGATGTTGGAGAGTTTACAGATGTGTCAGTTCATGGAGGACGGTAAATGGTTAGTGTAGCTTGTGCACAACCCCAGAGGTGGGTAAGACGGTTGCCTTTCGTAGCCCTGTTGCATTGTCACATCCCAGCCAGCTCCAGACTGGAGGCTCAGAGCAACTCCACAGGGGACAGTTATTGAAATCTCCTGCCCCTGGGTAAAGTTTCTACTTAACCTCATCAGTTAGCTGTTGACTGATGCATAAAAGCTTATGTTCCCTTGGAGTCTGATCTGCCTGTTCATGTGTGCAAGTGTGCTGGGGAAGCTGGGAATGAGCGATGTACTCCGCATTTGAATGCCTCCCAGAGACCATGGCTCAACAGTAAGCTGATAGAAAGGAGCTGATGTTTATTAGAATCCCCCGTAAGATTAATATCTTCATTTAGAGAAACAAATTACAAGTTTCAATTACAATTACAATTTTCAATTGTTTAGCATTCAATAGTATTACTTAGGAGCTAGTTTGCTCCAGCTTTTTTTTTTTTTGTATGTAATACTATATAGTCTGAGGCATGTCATTGCAGTAGTGACTCTGTATAATGTGTAATCATAAAATTCACTCTATCAATGTTCACCATAATTGAGCAATCAGCTCACCTTACCACATTTTAGAAAGCATATAGGCCTTTTAAACAAATTCCAAGCATGCTGCTTTTGTGAGTTTTCATATTGAACACCTGAAGTTAGAATCTGGACCTTTATGTGTTGTAAGACCCTTCCTATTAAGTATTGCTCAAGTACCTCAAGTTTTGCTTATTTCGTCAGTTTGGTTGCTGACAATTCTTGCTTAAATTTGTCATGAACTTTCAATCGGTCGCTCTTTTTTGATGTTGTTATAAAACAGCAAAGATGCTGATGTGCAAGAGCGACTAGTTTAATGGTGTTTGATTAATTTAAAGAATTTAGTTCTTGAAAATACATCAAAAATAGTACAAAATCTGAAGAACAAGCTAAGAACAAGATGTAAGCTAAAGCAATCTAGCAGCTATTTGAATGCCTCCTTAGTAATATCTACGACCTATTTCCTGTAGAACTGAATGGAATTTTCTCAACAGTGTTACTAAATACACAGAGAGAAGAAATTTGTGTTAATATCACTCAGTTTTCTTTACATAGATATGCCATTTAAAATTTGTTATACATCCAGCATGTCGATGAGAAGATGCTAATCATACTCATGTGATGTCARTTAGTGTTTTTCTGAGGAAACCTTGTGATCTGTGCCCTGAGGTGTAAATTCCAAAAATTACTCCAGTGGTAAACAGGCATTTAGGGTRAGTACAGTTGGTGCAACAAAGTGCAATCACCAGTTATAAATATGCCTGCTTTGTGTTGGGGATGATTTGAGGGATGATTTGATCCTCCCTCCTTCTGCTCCTCTCCCACATGGCTTATCCCTCACCTGCCCCCAAAAAAGAAATAGGGGAGAAACAGTATATATGGAAGCAGGACAAAAGCATTTTTGTAACGCATTCAGAATTAGTTTCAACTAGATATCAGACTAGTTCTGTGTTTTTTATATTYTGTCTTTTTAGTTAAATGCCTCAATGCTATTGTGTTACAGAATAGCATATCTAGATATACTTTATCTACTGTTGAGTGACTGTTGTCTTTTCAATYTTAATCCCATGGAAGTGTCCATCTGCTTCTATATCTCTTCTGATTGCATAGAGTTGAACATAGTTAATGCTTTTGAATGCTATATATTATTTTTTTGTTAGGTTGATCATTGTATAATGAGTCATTGATAACCTTACTTATTTGTTGAATTATACAAGGTTCTTGAGAAACAACCATGAAAAAAGGGATTAGATAATTAACCTCATAAAAACAGTGGTTATCCTGTTTAGAAATAGTTGTAGGCTATTAAGCCTAAAGAGTGTTACTTGCTCTCTGTGGTGTYGAGTCATATGGCTCTTTTATAGTGAGTTGAAATGAACAAGTCAAAGAATGGAAAAAAATATTTAGTATTCTRTAAGCTTTATTTACTGTTTTCCTGTGGTAATTATTAAATGAACTCTAGTCACCACTCAAGCACTATCCCTAAGTGTGTCAAGGGAAGAGCTCAGGTACTAAAACTTACTGAGCCCGCTGGCACCTGAGGTTGAGCACTTGATCCTCTGAGAGGTTCGTCGAGTCGCATTACCCTACCCTAGTACTGGGAATGAGAAGGTGGGTGTATTTGGAGAAAGACCAGGGAAGCTCAGAGATCAGTTCATGCTGTTTATGTAACAAATCTTACATCTGTCCTTCACATCTGAAGGAAGGGAGGTGGACTTTTGCTGCTGTTGTGAAGGTGGTGTAGATTCCACCAATGCCTTCTGTTTCCACCATATGAGGCTACCTTAGTATCTTGAGTGTCTATAAAACTGAAATTGCTTCAAAATAATGTGTGCATATATTATTGGTTAACTGATGATTATTCAATAGCATGTTTTGTAACAAAAAAAAATCCAGAGTTGAAGGGAAAAATATCTTTCATATATTTTGTTGGTCATGTGTTGGACATGTCTAGCTTGCATGTTTCTCTTCTGTAAATCAGTAGGTATATTTGAACATCTTCATTTTACTTACTTTCAGCTTCCTATTTCTTCCAAACTATCTCAAAACAGGAACTTGTCCTGTTGGATGAGGAAAAGACCAATGCTGGCTGGCAGGAATTTCAATCTTTTGTTTATTTCACCTGACATTATTAATTGATAGTCATCTTTCTGCATCCTTCTCTATATCTGCCTGCCTTTGTGAATTCTTTATTTTCTATTTCTGATGGCAAACAATATTTTCTTCTATTCTGATATGAATATATTGTCCTGTGGCTGTTTTATATATGCTGTTGTGTCAGTAGCTGATAATTTGTAGCTTGTTACTTGCAATTGCTTTGAGCCAGAGTGGGTAGATGACCACTGAAAAAATAAAAAATAAAAAATAAAAAATAAAAAATAAAAAATAAAAAATAAAAAATAAAAAAAAAAGATGATACCAGTTCTCAGACCATTACTCTTATTTCTTGGTGAAGGCTGTACTGTTACTGGAGAAATGAGATGGTTGATTTAAGTGTTCCATGTCTGTTTTTCAAGAGACGTGTGATCAGTGTGGAAATACAGATTTGCATCCTCTGTGGTGCTGGCAGGGTGTAATCCTGCAACTGTGTTTGTCAGTAGCAATCAACCAGCTTTGACTTGGCTATTTGAGGAATTTTGAGTGATAGGGGACGGATCTTTGAACTGGCAGGCTAACTAGCATTACAAGGTTGAATTACTCAATTTTAGAATCTCCCATTCTGTTCTGCTCAGTTATGACTTCTGTTTCAGAGGTATGGTATTTTCTTGCTTGCTCTGTGTGCCTTTTACCACCTTCAGATTAGTTACCCACATGAGAAATCWTTTGAAGTACACTTAGAAGTTGATGTTTTTCCCAGTTTCTCTGATAACCAGGTGTGCAGACTAGGTGTACTGCTCAATTCAAGAGATCTTTGCTAGTAGAACAGTGTTACCCCACACAGCTATAACTGAAAGGGTTAATGCAAACTATTAACAATACTGTTACTGAGTTAGAAAACCTGCATACAAATAATTTCTACAAAAGAAGTTATTTCCACACGGTTTGCAACTCCCTCCTATAATTTTTACTATCTTGCTTTTGTCACTTGTCACTTTTCAAAAGGCACTTCTTTATATTAAGAAGAGTCTGAGAAATATAAATTCAGGAATGTGACTTCATAATAATAGCAAAAAATAGAGTTTTTAAGAGTTATTAAAGGTTATTTTTGTTTCTTAAAATAAAGTTGGAAAGCTTTGTGGAAGTAGGGTTTGAATTTTCAGTGGCTGTTTTTTGAAGACCACATTTGAATCTGGAGATTCAATGMTGCTGATATCTTGGTTCGGGTATCTTGTACTCAGGAGCGATATCATCATTACCAAAGCAGCTGAAATTTCCATTTGGCAGCTTTTTGTGTGAAAGTGTTTTCTGCAACGGAATAATATTCAACAATAGAAACAAGCCAGAAATCTGCTGAACAAAATAATAATTATTATGGTCTTAGTTATGGTGGCATGATAAATTGAATCCCAGAAAAGGTATATGACTTTTGAATTGCAGAGGAGTCCTTTTGATGACCTGGGAAAGGCTTAGCTGATAAAATCTGAATTCGTGGTTATGGGATGCCTGTTAGGTAGCTATCATAGGACTGGCATAGGATTTAAGCCTTGAATGACTTTTGTCTTCACTTAGTGGAATTTGACTTTTGATCCCTATCAAAGTGGACAAGTAGGAAAAAGTGCAAGATCATCCTGTTGTCACCTTGATTGTCACATAGGTTTTATATCTCCTGTGAATAAYTTGTCTTCCAGGAACCTTGTGTTGTGCATCATTTGTTCATTATTATCAAAGAGACGTGAGTTTACATTGTGCTTTTCCAACACTGTGTCAGCAGAATACTGACAGGGTCTATTCCTTTGGAGCTGGTGATGTTCATTACGCATGACTACAATAACCTAAAAAATTCTTCTTGTTGCCTTGTACTTACATTAAAGAAAAATAAAGATTCTGAAGGACTTCTAAATCTACCTGTCCCTCCCCTGTGGTAACACATGCTTCAACAAACTCATAGGTATAATTCTGTCATGAATTTCAATTATGAAACGTGTTCTCAATCTTTAAAGAGATGGTGAAGACTGGCTTGGGAATGAAGTTGGTTCTTAATATTTCTGAATCTGGTTATGCTTGAAAATCAGCAGCAAATAGTTTGTTTTAAATCACATAGTTGGTTCTTTTTGGATGATATGTTGGGCAAAACATGTTCTTCTGTCATTTTAATGTCTTAATCTTTTTTTTATTCAAAATCTTTCCATGAGTGACTTTTCTTAGATCTCAATGAACAGTGATGGAAGCTCTTTTATTTTTATTTCTCCCTTTAAGCCGTGGGATATTAGCATGGATAGTCATTTCTGTGTTAGTGAAACCAAAGAAACACAACCCCTAATGGACTGGGGTAATGATGCTCAGCCYGCAATGTCACACATTCATTTTCAGATAGGTAATTTTATTTAATTATAGCATGATACTTGCAAATTAAAGAGAATGCTGGTTTTGCTGTGAACTGTAGCTATAAAACAATGGCATTTCCTTAATGAAAGCTGAAGGAACACCCTCTAATCRTAAGTGATGGAGTGTAATTTGCACTTTTGTGTTTTTCCATGTGACACATCCTGTGTATTTATATGATACTTGAGGTGTTGATTTTTATATCCCTTGACTACAGAATCACCATATATTAAATATACTAAATATTCCTTCTGCCCCTCTGCCATTATGGATTTCATGGATGACCTAAGATATCAGGTCAGTTTGTACCATTCTTTATCAAAACCATTTAGTGAATTCTTTGAGTCAGTGAAATCAGAGAGCTATATTTTTACATTTACCATATTTATTGTTTGGCTATACTTCATTCYTGATTCAAAGGGTCATTTCCTGTATAAAATGTAACAGATTATTATAAATATGAAAACATAATCAAAATACCCTTAGTGAGGTGAACCTTATAGAAAAGAGCAATATACAGCAAGGAAGTGATTTAGGACCCTCCAAAAGAAATGGGTTTACACTTGTATGAGCCCCTCACTACAAGAAAGACACGGAGGTGCTGTAGTGTGCCCAAAGCAGGACAAGGAAGCTGGTGAAGGGGCTGGAGCCAAGACATGAGGAGTGACTGGGGCAGCTGGGCTTATTTAGCCCGGAGGAGACTTGGGGGAGACCTTATTGCTCTTCACAACTACCTGAAAGGAGGTTGTAGTGAGATGAGTGTCCATCTCCTCTCTGAAATAACTACTGATAAGACAAGGCGAATTGGCCTCAAGTTGTGCTGGGGAGGTTCAGGTTGGACATTAGGAAGAATTTCTACATGGAAAAAGCAGTGAAGCACTGGAACAGGCTGCCCAGCGAAGTGACAGAGTCGCTGTCTCCGGCAGTGTTCAAGAAATGTGTAGATGAGGCACTTATGGACACGGTTTAGTAGGCAGGATGTTGCAGGGTCTACAGTGCAGGGTCATTGAGCATGACTCAATCTTAAAGGTCTTTTCCAACCATAATGATTATATGAGGTAACTGATAATGATGTAAATGGAAAAAAAAAATGGAAAATGAGAAGGAACTCAGCTGATTTATAAGTAGATGAAAAAGAATACTTTAGGTTCCTCAGATGCATGTGACTTCTCTGATGCTAATGATACCTGTAAACTCAATATCTAAGGAAAAAATAATTCCTTCTATCAGATGCTAATGTCAGGAATAGCCTGTCAGTTTTTTCTACAGCTAATTGCAAACATTGATACAACTTKTCATGGCTGAGGATGAAATATATTTTCCTTTCTAAATTAGTGTTTGTAGCTGTTAGCATTATTTTTTCATTTATGTACAGTGTTGTTAGGACATATGTAATCGTATTTTGGATTTAAAGCAGAAGATTCTTATTATATACTGCCAGATTTACATAGTGAGGCTCCTGAAAGTTTGGGATTGTGTAAGCTGAGGAAAGGCTTTAAGCATGATTTAGTAGTCTGACCCATGTGTATATGTAAGGGAGGCCAYGTATCCAGCCCATCTGTGCAGCCCTGGCCTTGCAGATGGCCTCCGCTCTCCTCTACTCACAATTATCTGCCATTTCTGTATCTTCTGAGGGCTCTGTCAGGAGATGTGGCCAAGGCAGGTTATCCTGGTGCTGCTATTAGCCTGAGCTGCCAGCTTGCTGGGAGTGCTGAACTTCTGTGCAATGGGATCCTTGGGTTTGTTTAGGTATTGGGATCATCGTGAAAGAAAATTGAATTAATAGATTTTTGGTTGATTTGGCCTGATCAAAATGCAAATATTGAAATTGCGTGTATTGAAATATCAATATATAATTGCGTGTATTGAAAAAGATATCTGTTCAAATTGGGAAAACTTGCAGTTTGTTGCACTGGCCTCTTGCAGTTATCATGGGATTCCAGGGTGGCAATGCTTGGCAAAGGGCTTGTTCTTCGGTTTCAGTCAATTTTAGTCTTATGTACACAGTTTGAATAATTAGTTTTATCTTGATGAWGTGAATGGATTGTTAAATTATGTGGAGATAATACTTTTGGAGCACTTGGGGTTTATTTTGTTACAAATTCTCAATTCTGCACCTGATGCAGTTGAGGTAATTTAACAGTTGTGGGAATCATACTGCCTCTTGGCAGTGTCAAACATTATGCAGAATATCAAGGTGACAATTGTGTGTGCAAGCCACCCGTTATCAGGACTGCTATCTGGCATAAAAAAGTGAAGCACCTAGTTTTGCCTTACTGTTATTGTCTCTTGGCCGTGCTTACAAAGGTGCTGATTATTATTGCTCTTGGTCAACCTTTGCARTATAAAAGTGTTATTCCATGTAACTGAACTAATTTTAATCCAGAAATCTACATATGCTAAAATACCTTTTAGATGACAGAATTAAGAACTCAATGCGTGTGCAAAATTAGCTACATGAAATAGCTTCCTTTATTATTTTTTTCCTTTTTGTGTGCATAGCATGTTATGTGCATATATAATAATGTGCCTCCATTGTTCTTGCTTTGCTAAGTCTAAGCATGATGCTTCTGAGGATAGAAACTAAATGCAGTAGATGGCTGCACAACCCAGGAACTGTTGTCTTATATTTCAGGTATTTAGGAGAAAAAGGTTCTGTTCTGTGGTCTGCAGCTGGATTCACCAGTATTGGCTTCATGTGTAGAGAAGTTGAACGAAGAACATTTCAATTGCAGTTGTAYAAGCAATATTAATTCTGACACTTCTAATTGCTGAGGTTTTTTTCATTTTATTTTGCAACCTCTTACAGAATCCCTCTGTGTTCACTGCATCTTTATGTGTATCTACATGGACTGATACAGGTAAAATTAATGAACACAACTGTAAACAGTAATAATTCACTTTGATGACAGTTTTAGCAGGGTATAATTCAAACTCTTTTTCCACCTCAAGCAATTCTTCAAAACTAAGGGCTAATGTTTTCTCTGAAAACAAAGTCTTCAATAACCATCACAAGATCTTAGAGAAAATCACATGGGATATTGCTGCAGGGCAGGAATGAAATTCAAACATGACACCAATGCATGACATGTAACAGAACTRCAAAGTAAATAAAAGAACCAAAACCAGTGCTCTGTCTTGGGAGTAATTATTAAATAATTTTTTGATAGCATGAGAAAGGTATGTGATTTCTTGTCATGTGGTGCAAATATGAAGCAAAATATAGTCCCTAAAAGAACTTGTAGGGTAAATGGTCGTGGGATGAAATAGGAATTGAATTTAAGCTTTTGGATGAGCAGTTTTTTGGCTTAAATATATAGTTAACAAAGATACTGGGGAGCCAACATCATAGTTGACATGTAGGAAGGATCCTCAGATTTCTTTGTGACAAGACTTGTAGGTGTACAAAGGATGTTCTTTGTTTTGGTTAAATGAAGATGACTCCTTACCACCCTTTCCTTGCTTTAGTCCTATAGACAGTTTTTAACTTCTGTTAGCATATAGTATAATTCTATTACCTGTGTTGTCATGATGTTGATGATGGTGCTGTGATAGTGGTGGTGCTTCTGGTACTTGCTCAGTTTTCAGAGTAAGGAGTAACTGACAGGACCAAATTAATGCAAAATGTGGGTTATTGTGCTTGGCAGCCATTGGACAACATTTCACTAAATGATAGAATATTTGGGGATTATTTTTGTCTTTCTAATCTATCACTCCAAACTACTGAAATGCATAATTTTAGCCAGTTATTATTTATTATTGTGCTTACTTGAGAGTCTGCAGTATTTGCAGCTTTCTAGCAGAAAATAAACAGTGATTTTTTTTTGAAACTCATTATAATAGCTTAATTTTGCTAAATTTGAACTCTTCCTTTAATTCTTCGTGTTTCTAAGTTATATGACATATTCCAGAGCTAAACCATCTGGCTTTCATAAGAGCCACAGAAAGATCAAGGACATCTCCAGCTGTTTTTATTGACCAGAGCGCCTTGAGTCTTTAATGGGAAGAGTGGGGGTGGGTGGAAATGTAGAATTTCTTAGCTTAAAGTGCTCATATTGATGGACATTAGAAGTGAAGTCAAACTTTCTACGTTGTATTTCATAAACATTTTAGGAATACAAAATTGAAAACAAGGTAAAGGTCCACTCTATTTCTCAGTGAATAAAAGGATATTTTGAAAATTTGAGACTTTTTTTGGAAAAAAAAAGTCCATATGATGTTCATACTGCAGCCATTTTGAATTGAAATGCCCCAGCTTTTAATGGTTTGACATGAAGAAGCAAATATTCTATGTGGTAGTTAAGACACAAACAGTAACTGGCGAAGAATTTTTTTCATGTGCTTATGCTCTGTATCTGTTACTGTAAATTTGGATAGAAAGTATTCCTTGAATTTATAAAAGACAAAGTCTGTGAAGAAGTTTTAGCAGTTTGGGAAACAGTGCAGCCATTGACAGATTGCACATTTAAAGTCATTGCCTTCCTGTACTTTCAAGCGGATAAGTTAGATGTTTTTTTTCTCAATTTATTCACACTTCTGCTTTGGTTATCATTTAGCAGAGAGCGTTTGGGGTGTGATTGGCTGGTTTTTGACAATATTATGCAACTTTGTAGAACCTTTTCATCTGCAGATTGGAAAATTAGTTTTAATGTTGTCACAGCGAAAAATGCTATAGGTAGAAGAACAGGGATAATACATTTTTTTGCTATTGCTTTGCTTTTCAATTACAGTTGCTTTACTATCGGCTGAGTAGTGTGCCCTTTGCTTTCGTACTTCTGTAAAATGTCTGCATGCCATTTATGCCCAATAAGATATACAGTTGATAAATATGTAGAGCTTTATGACCCTAACTGGGTCTAGAAGCCAGGGTGTCTCCTAATGTTAGTATCATCCAAGACTCCTTGCAGTARGTATTCCTTAAATGCTTTCAGTCTTGATCACATCATTAACTGTTATTGGCTTGATCCATATGCTTCGCTTGTCTACTTTGCTTCTGGTAGTTTGGAAGGATGATGGGAATAAAACATAAATTACTAGACTCCTATGAGAAGTTACAGACAAACGTTTCAGTCTCTGAAATTGCAGCACTTAAAACAAGTGTAATAACAAGTTCGGGCCTCCTGAATTCAGTCACAACTATTAATTCAACAAAATACAGCATTTCTTTCAGATGAGATGATGTGGGCGCACATGTGCGCACGTGTCAGCAGTAAGCTCCAAGCAGTAACTTTAATGGCAGAGTTGTGGGAAAGCTCAAGAAATGCCTTCATTAATAAGCACATTTATAGACTCCCTTTGCTGGAGCACCCAGCCAAAACCTGACCCAAGATTCTCAACTGGATTTGGCAGCAGTTGCCAGCTCTGGGGCTATGTGGAACCAAAATGCCCATCTTGTTTAAAACTCTGTCCTTCAGTGTACAGCAAGAACAAGATACTTGTATTTATTTATTCCTTTCCCCAGAAGTACTTCTGTTGGAAGTTGTTGATTTTGGAAGGGGAAGTAGGGCAAGGTGACAGCAAGAAGTTTCACACTGGTGCTCCCATTACCACAGCAACAGAATATCAATAAATTGCATGAGGACAAGAGTTCACCSATTTTGCTATTAGTTAAATTCAGAGCACTTTACTTCTGCAGCATAACCATTTATTCTGCACTACAGGCTAATAGAGAAATGCAAAATATGAATATATTGAAACATGCAGAACATGAATAAAGCATAATAGAAAAATATAGCAGATAGAAAAGAGTGGGCAGATTTACCACGCACCACCCAGAACTATGAGGCTGTCTGCCATCATCTGTGGTTAAGAGAGAAACAGATCTCTGCTTCGGCTTAATTACACATAATTTGGCTGACAGTTGAAATACGAGCCTAAACAGTCAGTCAGCTAAAGATACACAAAATTAAGTATTTCACACAGTGTCCAACCCCTTCAATCTTTATTAATAACTTAATTACATTAATTAGAACATGATTTAAAGCACTGCTACTATAAGAGGGGGGAAAAATGATAGACTCTCTTAAAAAGTAATGAGTTGCATAGCAATTCTGTTAGAATTAAGACTATTAGCAAAATGCAAAGTAGCAGTGGTTTGTAAATAGTGGTTTGCAGTATAAATGGAAGTATAAACCATTTATACTTCCTGTTATTCTACCTTCTAATCCTTTTCTTTAACAAACTCTACCGGGCACCATTTCAGTGGTCAACCCAAACAGATGCCAGGAGCATTATGARAGGAGTTTAATCTCAAGTTGAACAGGCATCTGAATGTTTTGGTATTTGCCCTATAATTTCATTGGTTTGGATCTATTGTTCCTTATTTTGTTCCATTCCGTAGCACAATAAAACCTGCTCTTGTGTTGAGATGTATTAAGATGTCAACTCGCATTTAAGGAAGGTCACTGAGTCTTTCTGTTTAACTTACTTGAATATTAATTCTCTTTAATGATGCAAAAGTATTGGGAAGCTATGACTAACTAGACCAGTGCCCAAGAGGGAGTAACAGGCATGATCTGATGCAGGATACTGATTTTGTTTCTGAGTTGTATTGTTTTAGGTTCAGAGGAAGGGCCTCTAGATACCTTCTTACTGGCCAAGCTTAGCTGGGATATTTAGTTGATTTTTTTTTTTCTTCAAATCGAATTGGAATTTGCTTCTTAAGTTGGATTTCTAACTTTACAGGTGTCCTTAAAAGATTGTTTCTTTAGGGAATTATATGCACATTGTAATGCACATTTGTGTAAGAAAATTTCTGTAAAATGTTGTAAAATATTTCAAGATGTAGAATCACTGAACTTATTTCTGTTATCTTTGAAATAAGTTTTGCCCTTAAAATACAGAATAAAGTATTATTCACTGAGGAAATGCTACAATAGTTTTGTCTAGAACTGACATGGACAATTTGAGAGAACCTGCTAACTGTAACATTTTAAAATGTAGACATGCAACAAAATGGAAAAGTACTTAAAGTATTCCTCTTTGGGCTTGCCTGAGTTCAGAGTTAAGTCAGTTGCATTTGCAGTTTGTCAAGGATTTTGGTGCTTTTTCGTTTCTGTGTTACTTCACTGAGCATGTCGGTGTGTCTGCCTGGGAAACATCAAATAGTAAATCACTGAAGTGCCTAGCTGAAGTGTTTCACTGTTGTTCTACTTACCGTCTGAAGAAGCTGAGTGGTGTAGACCGTAGGTGCCACAGAAAGATGCTTTTCTTTTTCTTGCAGTGATAAATTATCCAAGTGTCCACTGTGATCACTCTATTACCATTCTTTCTTTTCCTGCAGTCACCTGTCATCAACCTTTATCATTCAGATCAGTGAATTGATGCTTATTGTAGGAAAATTTTATCTCTTATATCTTTAATACTTCTGGACTTTTAAATGCATGCTTAAAAAGCTATCAACAGTGATAGATATCTGTGCAGATGTCTCCTTTTTGTCACAATGGTGATACTCGGGACCTTCAGAATTATAATGAAAATATTTTTTCATGGTAGGATTGTTAGGTCAAAACGTGCTGTTGGAAGCTCTGGCATGTTCTGGGATGGAAGAAGTCAAAAGCCTGTATAGCAGTAATTCAGTAGTGATGGTAGGAAACAAAGGAATGTTTCTTTTATATTTAACTTTGATTCTATGAGTCTAGATATCCTGTTCTTAAAGTTCATTTCAAGTGTTTGTAAATTTATTTTGGAACTAAATGACTTAAAAGATGACTCATTTAAAAGGAAAGAAAACCTGCTACTCTAAAGTTTTCCTTTTTTGAGAAGGAAAACAAACCTCCATTCTTTACCGTAACTGTTTGACTTTAGGAATGCTGATATCTGAAGCTATTGCTCTCTGTGTTCTCTGGAATCTTGAGCTAGCACAACAATATGCCTAAGAAAGGGTGGATATTGTCCTGAGTGGCATAAAATTACATTTGCAATACTTCTACTAAACCATGGTTACCATAAACTTTATAGTTTGATTTTTTTTTTGAGTTGCATTTTGTCATTGTTCAATAGTGCATGTATGTGAATACACCTGAGTGATTTGTTAACTGTCCTGCCTAGTGAATGGTGCTATAGTATATACTCTAGACGGTGTAAGAGGTAACTTTTTTTATTTCTTTAATGATAGAGTATAACTCTATCATAACTCTCATTTAACTCACCTTGTTATTTTTATTCCTCTGGCATGAGAGAAGGGGTAAATTTCTAGGAAACTTTCATTTTGGGGCTACTCAGATTTAATTGAAAATTACTTTTTTTTTTTTTTTAATAAGCTCAATGCCTTGGTCGGAAAACACTCTCGACATTAAATTTCCAAGGGCAATCTTTATGTAGTTCGTTTGTAGAGTCTCAGCCTTAATTCTTTTTATCAATGGGTACAGGGTTACAGTTTCCTGAAGGGAAATGCATGAGAATAATTTCCACTGAATTATTGAGATAGAGCTTGTGCATAAGTTCTTTTATGATGATTTTCATTCCTTATTGTAAGTTTGTCTTGAAGATGTAATGATATAGGGAAATAAATATAGGCTGATAAATATAAAATATAGCTTTACATATCCATTTTTTATTAAAGCATGTTGGATTTTGTGTGCTTAAGTTCTATTTTGCTGCACAAGCATCTAATTTTGAGCTTGTAAGATGCTTCAGAATGTATTTAGGCCACTATTTTGTATTTTAATGGATTTGTGAACCTAGATAAATTTTGCCACAGAGTAACAGTCGATATATAAATCTGCTTTATGTTTGACTGTTAAAGTATAACAGTAGGAAAATACTATATTGAGAATGGATCATGAAATTATTTGTTTCCTCAGCTTCTTGTTAACTTGCTCTTTCCCTGGAATTGTTGAATGTTTTTCTCTAGCATGGATGAGTAGCTGAGCTATCAAAGTTTGTATATGTCTGTGGTTGGATCAGAGCTGTTTGTCCATCCCTGAAAAAGCACCTGTATTTTTGAAGTAGATACTGTTATTATAATATTTTGGTGACTAGGATTTCATTGGGAACTGATCTGTGTGCAGTGAGGAATCGGTCCTTTTGTGCACTATTTGTAATGGAGTGGAAAATTACATTTCCCATTGCAAGAACAGCCCCATTAGTGGGAAAGCAGATTCTCTTGCAGAGAGCTGGAAGGCACCTCAGGCAGTGTCAGGGTGACAGTCCAAATAATGGGAGTTTGGAATGAACTGGGAGATACTAAAATGAAAAGTGCTTCTCTTCATACATTGTGGTTCCTTCATAAACTTACTACTCTGTAAGGAACAATTTGATTTAAAATAGCATGAAAGAAGAAGAAAAAGACACACACATTCAAACAACTGGTTAAAGCCGTTTTGAGGATGGAGCCTACTGCTATGAAAAGGAAACACTGTCATCTTGTTAAGCACTATCTAAACCAGTGTAGAACTACTACATGTAGAAGGGAATGCTGAAGCGTGTTGTGTTTTGTTCAATGACATTGCATGCATTGTGAGTTCTGTCTCAACCACATATATAACTGCAGGAATTGTATAAAAGATCTTCTATGCAAGTGTTAAGTATGTAAGGCATGTTGTAACTATACCTGATGTAAGCTTTTCTTCTTGCACCTTTTCTTCTTGCTGTAAATGTGTTAATCTTACTGCACGAGTGAACAATGAGAGTTCTAGGAACTTCTGAGTAGGTGCATAAAAAGCAATGGTTTCAGTGGTACCTTAAAGTATTTTTGAGTCTCTGATGATGAAAATCACTGAAGAGAACAGAAGACTAGGATTATCTGTGCCTTTGTAAGGGCCAGGAGGAATCATTTTCACCACTTGATTGGACCTTGTGCTTTTGTAAGGGCCATGAGGAATCATTCTCACCATTTGATTGGACCTTGTGCCTAGGAGCATCAAACCCATGTGTTCTGGTAGCGCTAATGTCTCTCCTCTGGGTTGTCAGTCAAACTTAAGTTGTTTACAATCTGCTATTCCTCTGATAGACTTGTACCCTTGCTGATTTAAAAATAAATTATATTACAGACTTTTTAAACTGAATTTGAGTTATAGGCTATTTCCATAGATTCTGCTATAAGGGATGGTAATGTAGCAGTGTTATGAAGCAGTGGTTTTATCCTGTGGTCTGAGAGTTTAAAGAGAATTGGAAGGTCTTAAGATTCATTATCGTTTCACAAACTGTTCAGTCATCCTTTCAGTTTGTAATGACGAACTTCACAAGAAACTGATTTTAAACAGTAAAATTATCAACAGTGCAGTGAAGTGTTTGCTGCTGAACAAATAAATAAGCATATGATCCATGGTGGCTTTTTTTGCAGATCTTGGTCACTTAAGAAAATACGAACAGATATTTCATTCTAATCCATTTCCTGTTTTGCAGCAGAATTTCTCTGTAGAGACTCTTACTCCCTAAGTAATTTCTGCTGAAATTTTCTCTTGTAACTGTAATTATGTGATCATTGTTCTCTGCTTACAGCAAAGGCTTTTCCTTGTTCTGCAGATAAGAAAATTCAGTAATTTGAATATCAACAAATTTGTTTGTAAGGACATTGTTTTTAGTTATGCTGAAGACAAAAATCTGTAACTTAAGTGGTAACTTTTTACTTCATCCAAGAAGGTAGATAGCACACATGAAGTGCAGTGAACCTATAGAGCGAGGGTTTTTGATGGGATATCAAATGTCCAGGGGATGCTTAGATTTCTATCCAGTAGCAGGACTGACCTATTTTTTGCTTCATTGTCTGCCCTATTCTTCTGCCCCCTCTTTGTGTTATAGCACCACCTAAGCATCAGTTTACAGTTTGAAATGGTTCTTTATTCTGATTAAGGTGAGAAAATTTAAGCTCTGTCTGGAGTAATTAGTGTCTGCAGTCAAATTGAGGTTCTTTCCCGCTTTTTCTTCTTGTCATGACTGAGATTTGTGTGTGTTGGCTGCTATCCTGGAAGTCGTGAGGAAACACATAGTGTCAGGCTCATTTGTGTGTTTCTGATCATGGTATTTTTCATCACCAGGGCACAGTGCCCTCATGCTGAGCTTCCAGTGGGTTTCTTCCCACAGAGATCCTACATCTTGATCCATGCGGAAGGAACTATTGGCGAGCAAGGCCTGCAGTGCTGCTCATCCAGATCGGCCTTCCTTTGATATGTGTTTTGGGATGAAAATACAAGAAAATGGGTCCTGGCAGCCAGCCATGTGGAAAGCTAAATGCAACCTTCTTTGACTGTGGAGACTCTATGGTCATGGAAGCAAATAAGTGGCACGTGCGCCTACTGAGGTCCCCATGGAGGGAGCAGTTTACGTAAATGTTAGTCCTCTCTGAAAATTAGTTTCTGAGCTATGAAGATCTGTATCGAAACCACAGTTGCACAGTGCAGGTCCTGTGTACTGTAAGAATCTAGAGTAGAAGTGTAATTGAAATACCTAAGCAACCTTGCTAGCAATAAACATTCTTTTTCTTTCATACACTTCTTCAAAAACTTAAACCTGAGAACTTTTAATTGAAATGATACATCCTGGCTTTATGTTCTCCAATAAGAAGGTGAAAAACTGTGTGTGGGGAAATAAATAGATGTTTCTGGATGACACTATCTTGGCATTTCTGCACATTCTTTTCTAAATATATTCTTTATCTTAGCTGTCTTGCAATACTTTTAATATAATTAAAAGCACAGAATGAGTGCTAGACTTGTCAATTTGAACAACAAAGTGCTGAAATTTTCAGTGAAACTGAGAGATCCATCTCCCACACGTTGTAATGAATAGGTTCATAAAAGGAAAATAGTTTAATTACATTTTASTTCATGGATTGTTAATAGGCTGGAGTATCTAAATTGAATAATGTGATTCTGGTAATAATTATGTGTAAATGAACTTGTTTAAATGATATTTTACAGCTTCTTTATAAAATTACAGCTAGAGGCAATCCAGTGATAGACAGACAAAGGCCATGCAAAAATTATCATAAACTATTAGCTTGTTTGCAAAGGGTTTTATGTTAATCTTTTAGTACTTAAAGCACTCTGCAATTAACATATCACGGGGAGCTGCCTTGCAGCAAAGGCATGCAAATTAAAGTGCTCAGATAAAAAGCCATTCACATAAAAAAAAATCAAAGAAAGGGTGGCATAGCACTCAAAGGGTACTGGTTTTATATTTGAGATTAAGGAGGTGTAATGATTGTGTTATCTAACTAGGGTTGTAATTAAAGCTTTTCTCCTGCAGACATGACAATAGATACAGCATTGATTTCGGTGTTTTAATTGTGAAAGTCATTTTATTTCAGGGCAGAAGATATGAATAGCCTAAATCAAAGGGCTGGAAGATTGCTTTGTTGATAGTACTTGTTCAACAGCTGCCTTGTTGCTTAATACACAAATGGGGAGAATGGTGAAAGAGATCCTGGGAGGTGCTCTGTATTGTAATTCTCCTGCTGGTTTCCCTTCCTTTTATGAAAAAGGCAAGGATCTGTGTGCTGATGGTAAACAAGCAGGCTTTTCATACCTCACCGGTGTTTTTCCTCCCATAGTTTCCTCTGAACAAAAGAAGTCATAAGAACCTTGAACTAACTTTTACTACTGCTCTTTCCAAACTACAAAAGTTTATGCAATAAAACCATCATCTGCTCTCAGAGATATCACACTTTTAGTGGGGAACAAAAGTCTCCATGTGGCTGTAATTCCTGTTATCAGAAATGCCACTGTAACAAAAGGGATATGCTAGGGGGAATTGGATGTTAGATTTTATTTACATTATAGTTGTAGCTGTGCTGTCTCTGCAGTGTTGGATATAGGTTGGGCGGGGGGGGAGACACTCGATCTCTGTAGTAACAGGGTAGCATGTGAATAATCAAAATGAGCGCATCTGGCTAGATTCCCTGCTGCTGTGGGTGAGTGCCAGMCTGATGCAGGGGCTGTGGAGCCATCCAGGTGCTTATGGTAGCAGTGAGATCCGTGGCTGAGTCYGTGGGGCTGGGGCCTGCGGGCAGCGGGGCCTGCTCGAGACGCTGCCCTTCTCTCTGTGGGGAAGGAAGCCAGTGAGGTCTGTCCCACCACGTGGGGTTTGCACTTCTGGTTGTGTTTCTACCACAGGCTTATACTGATTGAAGCTAGAGTGGATGCAGTTGATGGATTTAAAAATGACTTGTATCAGTGTAGCTTATTTCTTTTCTGGTATGGGAGTAGTTAACTTGATATCTAACTATATGCACACTAAAGGAATTGTACCCCTTTCCATTTTACTGATGTACCTGGAGTGTCTATGGTCTTTCTGTTGTACATATAGTRTGAACAGTAAATGTGCTTGTATCCTTAACCAAGACAAAATAGAGATTAAATTATTTGAGACTAATTAGAGATTTGAAATTAAAGAGCCTCACATAGAGGGGAAAAAAAACTACCCCACATTCCTTTAGAGCATTTCTGTGATACTCAAATATACAGAAATAAATGGCTTTTTTTGCTGATAGATCTGTCCATTTCCTGGCCAAGGTTAAAAGCAGGAGCCAGTATGTCATGAGAAAAAACATTCTTTAATTATAAGCAATAAGGTTGGTGACACATTGTATCTGGGACAACGCTCCACTGTGGGTCCCTACTTATTTCTGCTAGAATATTGGGTTAAATTCATATTTCTCTTTTCGTTCTTCCCCGCCACCCGACCCTGTAATCTTCAAAGCCCTCCATGGAACTGGCTCAAACTATCTAAAAAATTGCTTTTCTCTGACTGCAGTCACAGATTCCCTTGACAGCTACGTTTCACAGGAACTACGAAACTGTCAAGGATGGTGCTTGTGAGAGCAGCGGGCAGAGCTTCCTCAGCAGCTGGCTCAAGGCTGCGGAGCCTACTTCTGGGAGAAAGTAGAGTGACCACAAATCTTACCACTTTCAAAGGGGTGTGAAATTTGCTCCTTCAGCTGATGTTATCCACATCCAGAGAAAGAGCAGTGATTATTGAAGTAAAAGGTGGAAGAGATTGTGGACAGGAAAGTCCTTGGGGGAGGAGAAGAAATGMTGAGAGTGTCTGTCAGCTTGTGTAGCAGGGTGACTGTAACCTTTGTTGAAATAAGACATACTGAGGAACATGGGTTTCTTAATTCAGAACTAAATTTTATAAAGAAGCTGTGAGATTTTTTTTTTTGCCTGATTTTGCAAGACCAAGGGTTTTGGTAGATTTCATCTGTTTGTGGTGCCATAGCTAGGATATGTAGCTTGAAGAATACTTAGAAATATGATGTGTTTGTAATTTAAGTTTGGAGGTTGTCTTCTCATTACTTGAAATCTGATCCTAATTGAACAGAASCTGCATCTTTTAAGTTATTACTGTTGAAAAAACCCATACGTTTAAAAGAGTAGCTGCTGCTTGTTTGAAATATTCAGAAAAACTCCGGAGAAATGAAAAAGAGCTTGTGGATATTTTGCACTAGGCTGTGTAAGAATTTTCACTATGTTTTTTGGAGAAGTAGAGTTTTTTCTATCCGATGAACAGGCTTTATTGAATCTTGCTGAGGTTTTCTCTTTTACAAGCTCCTTTACTGAAGACTTTTACCCATCTAATTACAGAGTACCTTAAAAGCAGGATGCCCTCTCATAGTATAGCTCACAATGCTGCGTGGAAAAAAAATCYGGTGGAAGATAAAGATATATCTAGATAGGTTGCAGTAGATTTATCTGTTGCCCTGTGTGGCTTTCAGTATTTACTTTTCAAATGAAGAAGACTACAAAATAATGTTCTCTGAGAAGTCATGCCAGATAGCATAAAAACATGTAGGAAACTTGTCCTGCTTAAAGAAGTTGTGTAACCTCTTCACACAGAATGAGATTATTTGTGAAAGGTGTTACTCAATTTTGAGAGCACTTTTTTAAAGGCATTTGAACAACTATGGACAAATACAGTCCATTCAGTGTTACTGGTACCAAAGGTCATTTTAACTGGCAAGATCTTTGCAACATTGCCAGAGGTCTCAGAACTGGACTTTTTAGATTTGTTTTATTTTCGTCTACATCGAAGAGACCATTTTCAATATAGCTTTCAATGGGAAGTGTACATGATCTCTTGCCCTTTTAGGAAAGGGGATTCCTGAAAGCAAAGTCCATTCGGCCTTTAAGACTCAGAATGATCTCTTGCTTGCTTGGGCATACCCAAAAGGTAGATGGCCAAGAAATATTTTAAGTTTGCAGTGCCTCTCTTTAGTATTCTGTGTATGGTCACTGATGCAAGCAGTTGCACATTTTGAAAGCATTCCAAGAGTTGTTTCTCTTCTTTTGTGTATTTAAGTAGAAAGATTTACTTTCTGCACGTAACTTCTGCCTTTGAATTTCTTGCAGTCCTCATGATCACTGTATTTGAGCTGGAGTCAAAGGTCCCATCCCTCTCTGACATTTTCTCATATAAGGCATTTGTTCCTCTCTAGCAGAACTAGACTGTTCTGCTATGAAAGTATATTCCTCTCATTTTCTCCTGACCAAATTTCCTGTATTTTTGATAGCATCTTTATGCAGCTGGACATGCTCAATTCACTCCCAAATATCCCAAATATCTCAGCCTTTTTTTTTTTTTTTTTTTTCCTCTCTTCCAAATACAGCTTTAATTTACTCTTCATCTCTCTGAAAAGGAATCCTTCTGCTTAAGATACAATTACTTCACTGGGACTAAAGTTGTTTTGCTGAAGTTTCTTCCTAATAGTTGATGGGAAGAGCATGTATTTAGTGCTTTGGTGAAGGCCCATCTCTGCATGTGCTTAATGCTTGCTTATTATTATCATGTCACCACCCTGTCTTCTGAAGCTCACGTATTAATATATAGACTTTGTAGCTATGCACTTAGTAATAACTCTTGTAAGTTATGGTAGGGGAAAAAACTAATGGCTGAATAAAATGAGCACTGCCATCTTTAGTGTTTTTTAAAGATGCGAGATAAGACAGTRGAAGATTAGTATAATTTCAGTTCATTCAGTGTTGCAGAAAGAATATGAATTCTTTAGCGGTTATGAAATTCCTGCATCATTGAACATTTCAGTTTGTGGAGCAAATCATATGCCATATATCTTTGGGATCAGGGACAAGGGAAGGTCATCATCCTTAAATGACTCCTATTCTCTGGGCAGTGTAAAGAAACCAGTACAGCTAAACACTCATGTTGGGTCTCACCATTGTCTTCAGTAAGCTGCAGTGCTAAATATGTATATATATATATTGTTTTACTGATTTATTAAATTCATTGAAATTGTTTTCCTTTTTCTGCTTGGTATGTGCTTAAGTATCCAGCTGTCTCCCAACTCTGGATCAAACTTTAGCTCATGGTCCTGGCTTCAAGTTGACTACACTTCTGGAATATATCAGATAAGCCTCTTTTCAGGAACTGACTCTACAGGTTATTCTTACTGAATATTTCCATTTTAGAGCTGAGCGCTTTTAGTCATCTCATAGATGGAACCGTTCAGTAGRACTGAGCTGTTACTCAGTGGGCTGTGTTAGTTTGAGGGCTTACAATACTAAACCCYGAATCAACAGGCCTTTGGTTTTCTGTCCAAGTTTTGCTTTACTGAGCGTTACTGAGTGTCATCTTAGAAGTATATTCTAAAAAATATTTTCTTGGAGTGGCTTGCTAACTACTGCGATACTACCATGGGTTACCAATGTCTTTTACAAGGAGTCAGAATGACAGAAATACAAAATTGCTCAGGATTACAAATGGATGTTTTATATAATACTAACACAGGGATTTGTTATCTAGCAGTAGAAGCATGTACTGACTTCATTGGAAAGGGTCAGAAAGCCCACTCAAAGAAATTATAAAAACACCCTTATACATGATTACTTGTATTTTTTTTATTATTTTTAGTCCCCATGAGTCTCATTAATCTCATCTTTTTTTTTGATTAACAAGATGTTCTTGTACATTTTGCGCCATGAAAYAGTCACAACTGCAGAAAAATTGCAATCAAAGCTGGTCATGGATTATATGRTTTTTATGGTATTCTGCAATTTTCAGGCCTAGTTTCCTTCCTCAAACATTTTCCTTTTTATTTTTTTATTTTGTGAATCTTTCTAGGCTGATATTGCTTGATACTTTGGAAAATACTGGTGCAGAAGGTGGAAAGAATTGCAAAAAAGCAGCTTCAAAATTGCTTTAACAAAGTCTAAAATTGAAAGTAAGAGATATGACGAATATTAGGGGTGGCTGAAATGATGCTGATTGAGGAAGGAATTAAGGAGATGTGAACAGATATTGCTGTGCAGGTTGTTGTTCTACAAGTTAATGTAACATGCAATCATGAAGTTGAAAATGTCATGGTGTAGTAGGCTTGTCACAGACCCGTATGTAAAAGCAGGAATCATCACTACCTCTTTTCGTCAGAGCAAAATTAAATATTCCTTGTGTGTTATTGTCAAATAATGTACTTTTTCAATACAAGCAGACTTATGCTAACTCAGTGGCCATCAGTTAAGCTAGAGAGCTCCTCTTTCAAGAGCCTGACTTCAGGGTGGAACAAGTATGAAGTTTGTTCATAAGTAATAATGGTCTATGGCTGAAAATGGGCATATAATATGGACTGGATAATAATATGGTAAAAGAATACTAATTTCTAAATATGAAACTTGATTGCATGCAAAGTCTTTGCCTGCTCATGCCAGTCTACATGATAGATTTTCTTGTGTTTCCTCCAAATTCTTCTCTTGTGGTCGGTGTTTGTCCTCCCCAGTTCTGTGCATATGCCTTTTTTTAGTATCAGTTGTTTCTTTCTGCAGATTTCTTTTTCCTTTTATTGCAGATTAGATGTTTCTCCATGAGAAATGAAGTCATAGAAAATGTGGCTCTGTTGTTGAAACCAGAGAATGTTATCTGAGGCTGGAGGAGTGTGTGTAGAGTGTGTCTTCATGCTAGATCAGTCCTTGTCATTGTCCCATCTGTTAGACATCAATACTCAGCCACAGTGATATTTATTTGGTTATTTCTGAGTCTTCACCAGGGCTATTCTTCAGCTTCCAGAAACCCTAAAATAAGCTGAGGTAGGAATATGTAGTGCACTTGCAATATGAAGTATTTGCCAGTGTGTGGTGGGGTGATAAAAGGTTGATGGTAGCTAAATGGGAGCCTGGGACTTTTCTCAGGCTTGATATGTCTATACTTACTATGGCTGGACCAACAAGCAGAACCAAGAATTTATGTTGCCTTCTAGATGGTTGTCCGTGTCTTACGAACTCAGTAGCTAGAAAAAAAAGGGGAAAACTTGGCTTAGAAATTCAGTGGGAACATTCTGGAGAAGTGTAGGTGTRAAGCAGTGGGTCACTATTAGGTAGTAGGGTGGAAGTTTTCTAGCTCCAATTTAAGCCAGAATTGTCCTTGCAATGGTTTGATTTCCTGGAGGTGATTGGCAAATTCAGTTGTCATAATCACTCTAAAAGACAAATTCTAGAATTTGAAATACAGTATTGGGCATGACGATTAAAATCCTGCCTTTTGGGATAGGTAAGCAGAGCAAAACTTTTCCTGATTTACAATTTTTCTCTTTCACAGTCAGTTTAGAATCTTACACTAGAACTAAGGAAGAAATTGAAATGAGGAGAAAAATGAACTTCAGAGGAAAAATTGTGGCATAGAATTGGGCTCAAAAATGAATCAAATGCCTCTAGAAAGGGATAAGCTTCCTAATGACTTTTAACAGGAAAACACAATGGTTCTGTTTCTGTGTGTTAACTTGCCCTTGTATTTAGTCTGAGAGGAACAAAGCAGCCATTGGGAAAGACAGACAATATCCTCCCCTGCACTCAGCGGCACAAAGGAGTGGGGCTCTGTTATGGTGGGAAACCTGCTCTGCTCCTGTAACACATCTCATTTAAACTGTGAAGAACAGAAATCTCTGAATACTCAGAAATGCTCTTTGAGTTAAATAGCAAAGCTGTGCTAAATCCTTCAGTACTCACATTTATAACAGCAATAGCCTCCAGAGTCAACTGTTTATTTATCAATTGTTAATTGAGTAGATGTTTACTCATGATTGCAAACAGATGATTAATTTATAGCAGAGTTTTATTACTATGATAGTGAAGAGATCATTAGAAAGAAGGATTATAATAGAGTTCTCTGCACTTGTAAGGCTAGTAATAAAGATTGACTAATATAATTAGATAAAGCTTTGCAACAAATACTGTTAAATAGAGTCTGGACTTTATTTAAATGCACTGGCCTGTTATCTGAAATGTATTAGCAGAGTGTGTGGGTTAAGTAGAACCCCTGCCTACACTGTTTACTGTCTCCYTCACAGATTAAAATGGCTCTATACTAGGTGGTTAAATAGCAATATTGTGCTATGTGCATGCATAACTATTATTTCTATTGAGAACTCTAAAAAAAATTATTATAACCAAGGAGATATATGATTTTTGCTTCTAGTTTTAACATGGGATGATTTCAAGCTTTAACTTTGATGGCCAAGCTTCATTCAAGGAGTTGGTATTAGGCTTATTTATTTGACGAGCCTATTATTTTTACATAATTCTACTTAATGAAAGTCAGAGGAAGACTTCCAAGAGAGTCCAATGACAATCCAACAGAACATTTCATTCTTTTTTTCTCACAGCAGCATAAGAAACAGCAGCAGRCACTGGGGTGGGATAGCTTGTAGGATGTTAGAATTTTTATCTACTATTCTCATCCTTTCTGCTTTTGCAGGCAAAGTGGATCTAGTGTGAACAAGGGAGAGACATAAAGACAGAATTTGTAGCTGTTATGTAACCACCACTCTAGCAGTGGTCTTCCCAAATTGTTTGAAAAGACAATGCCATCCTAATGAAATATGCTGAATACTGCTGAAATGCTGACATAAAATATGAGGCATTATAAAACCAGGCATATTTATTTTAGAAGCTCAATAAGTTGTAATGCAACTGCTGTGGTTTTATGAAAATTGAATTTTGGAGGCTACTGCAAAATCAGCACTGTACAATTTCTTTTCTTTATCATGGATTCTGTAGAGGTAGAGCAGCACAGTCCTTGTCTCCCTTGGCCTGATATGTTTCAAGACTTAGCATCTTCTGGAGCTGCTACTGGATTGTGAACCCCCAGGCTGTGCAAAAATGCTCTTATCCAGATACAGACAGAGTCTCAAATAAAATACTTTGGGATCGGTGCTTGCTGAGCTCCTCTCAGGACCTATTCCCAAATAACCACAAGGCATGCCTGTGCTCAGCTGAGATGTGAAACACTTATTTGTAATGGGAAATGAAATGTTCTTGCCCTGTGGTGGGAAAGGGCTCCCGCRCTGCTGTGCTGCTTTGCTAGCTCTGTGCCCTGTGCTCAGGTGTGCGATGTTCTTCACAGTTAGCAAAGCTAACAGGTCTAGAGTCACACTGATACACATCCAAAAATTACTCAAATATTTTAGCTCTGGTTCTTTTGAGTGGAATTTCATCTCTGGAAGCAGAGATTTGGCATATATCAATTTATCTGATTCCTCAAAAGACATGCGGAAGACACCTGTTAAAATACTGAGTTTTGAAAACCGACAAACTGGACCAATGCCCAAGTTTCACATCCCTTGCCCAAAAGTCTGTCACCATCAGATGAGTAGGTGGGAATGTGAAAAGCTTAAATACTGTTTATATCAATTACTCAGGAAGGATTAAGAATGGCTCAAAATAGCCTCAAAGAGACTTTGGATGTGTTCATGCAGAGTTTCCACAGAAAGTTTCTGCTAATTTGAGCTTTGTACAACAAGTGAAGAGAACCTTTTGATCTTGCCTGCTTGATGGGATGTGGGATGGAACATTCTTTTAATGGCAAGCAATTAATAAATCACTCTACAAATATTATTTGTCTTTCCCAGAAAGTCTTTTTTTTTTTTTAAACTCCGCAGAGGAAAATAGTATTTTCTTAATGCTTCGTGTAAATCTGTTGGCAAGTTTTAACATTATCAGCTTTCACCAGAGCTCTATCCAAAGGCTGTCAATTTGACTATACTGAAAAGTAAGTTGTCATTCTCAAACACACTCTTGTCACCTGCTTTCCTTCTGAAATATTGCAAATGGAGGTTAGAAAGGAGAAAAAAATATGGAGATGAAAAATTATGAATTGAGCTCCTGAGGATGGAGTGAAAGCACACAGTAATGTAGAAAAGTAAGGACTGAAAAACTTTCATGTTGGAAGTGGATTTGGTGRTAGGGAGGAACAGTGTGGTAAAGAATGTCACTTTTTTTTTTCCTTTTTGATAATAAAATTTACTTCACATTGTCAAAAAAATGTGCAGTTTGAAGCCTTGCATAGAGGGTGATTTCTGTGTGGGCCTAAGGGAATCAAAGTAGCCTTTTGTAGACAATTCATAGAAAGACAGTATTACTGAGGAAAGAATTGAAGTTTCAGGTGGAGGTAGTGTGGAAACAGCATAGGGTCACTCCGAAGAAGAGGTGGAATTATCCAAACCCAGATAAATTGTATCAAATATTGTTCCATATGAAGTTACATAGTCTGTGGTTTGCAAATATGTGGTGTTGATGGAATACTTTTCATAGAGATTTTAATTTCAGTCTAGATTTTATTATGTTCCTTATGTCCCTATCTATGTTCCTATCCATATTTATAATTGGGATCCCAGTTCCAGATGGATGAATAATCTGGCCATTACATTATTTTCACTCTTCTCAGTCTCGTGTAAGGTATGAATAAAAGGATTCCTCAATTTTCTGCTATTAGTAGTATAGTAGTGAGCCTGTAAAGGACAAATCGTTGTTGTTAATGCCGTATTCAACTTGCTTCCCTTGGATTTAGCTCCTTTGTTGTTAGACTATATCCTCTGGAGACATTAAAAAATGGGGAAAAAAACCAGTAGGTATTCTTTATACAAGTTTATGGCACGTAGCTAGTATTTGAGAAGCCATCTTGATGATCAAATCTTTGAATAGTTTTGGCAATAATATTCTTAAATAGGTAAGTCCATGAAATCCCAAAAGACATCAAACTGGTACTTAAGTCCTCTGAAATATGGGCTATTTTGTTCAGTTGCAGAACATTAAGCATATAAGAATTAGATAATTTTAGCTGGTGTATATAGAGCAACTGCAAGTTGAGTTGTTTTGTTTTCATCWAATCTTCGAGGTTTCCAAGCCAGCCTTTCACTGAAGAATATACAATATTTTAGTTGTTTGATAAGTCTTGCAACAAGACAAGTAGAAAAGGCGGCATAGTACAGCTGGTGTTTTTAAAGTAAGTAGTTGTTTGACAGCCATAAAGATATAATTGTAATTCATTGAGCAAAGCTCCACGAGGAAGCAGAAGTCTTTGCTGGAACTACTCCCGTGGTTTCCCAGCTGTTATCTGTTTTCTTCACACGAGGAGGGCTTGAATCGCATCTTAAGCCTTGAAGAATGTATGGTGCACTAGATACAGTGTGTGTTTAATTCTGGCCTGGAAAATGAAGCCAATGTAAACTCCAGTTATTGCTGGGCCTTTTCATTTCTCTGACATCAGACATGAAAGGTCGTGACTGCTTATATCCCATTTAAAACATCAGTAAAGATTCAGAAAACTGAAAAATGGCAATGTCTCGATTAAATACTTCCAAAGAAATACTCTGAGTGTAACTTGTAGCTCTGCCTATGTTTATATGCCAATTTTTATCAGTGGTGAGCATTTGAAGACATGTGAAAGAAAATGGTCATCATCTCCAATATGTAAAGAGTTTAGGGCATCGTGGGTGCTGTCTGTGTTCCCCAGGTAGMGTTGTACGTTTTCAAACAAACTGACTTGTGAGCCTCTGCAACCCCAGTGAGATTATGAGATTGTGCTTTATTTTTGTAGGATGGAAATACACATGAAAAGATGGAAGTCACAAAACCTCCCAAGCTCGCTCTGTGATCCAGCATGCTCTGTCAGACCAGTTTAGCCTGTTCTGCTATTTAAAACTCAGTACAGTTAGCTTGTCTCCAGCAGAACTGTGGACCAAAGGATTACTTGCGCTGATGTTTGTTCTTTCTACTACTTTCTGTTTATATTAAGYAAAAGGAGGTTGTCATTTGCATCACAGTCTCAAAGAGTGTGTGGGTTTGAAACAAGATGGGTTTAAATGAGCAAAAACCTAGCATTTGCAAGAGGGAAATAATTTTTCCTCACTTAAAATAAGAAGCAGCAGAAAGTGGGACCCAGCAGAAGTTCTAATTGATTTAGTGGGGGAAAGAAAATCACTAAATGCATATACATATTGTTAAAGAAATTTTGAGCCAATTTAGAGAGAGAAAGGAAGAGAAAAAAAAAGAAACRAGAAAAAATGTGTGAATAGTTTAATGTGAATTGGAGGAAAAAAAAAAAGCTTTTATTTGGAAAATAATAGTGAAATGTAGCCAGCAGTTACTGTCTGTTGATACTGAACAGTCTCATCTCTTATCTTGAATTTATAATACCAAACTCTAAAAAACAGCTAATGTGACACAACCTCTAAAAAGAAAAACCTTAATGGATATGTTTTCTTAAGTTACATTGTTATGCAAGAGAAGTTTTTAAAGTCTTTTTGTAACATTTATTTATTTATGTGAGAATTTAAAAAAAAAATTTGTAATGATGTTTTTCACAGAATGATAACCAAGTACATTCAAATAGCAATGTTTTCAAACTTACCTAAAGCCACATGTCCTAACTGCCAGGTTAGCTACAGTGTCTTATAGAATAGTGTGTTATTGACATGGGTTTTATTAAGTGCACATAATATCCAGAGGAATTGCTGTTGTTAATTATCTGTCCAAAACGTCATGATAATCTGACTGTTGAGGATTTTTCACTTGCACTGAGAGAAGCTTTTTTTTTTTTCTTCCCCCCTGCCCGTGGGAGGAGGACACATCTGAGGTACCTAAAGGATATCTTTTAATAAGTATTCTTGTACCCAGCTATGCAACTGCTAGAGGGAACTAGCAGGCCTTCTGRTACTTCTGTTTCTTTTGTTTCTGTTCATTTCTAATGAAGGGCAAGAAAAAGTGAGCAGGACCAAGTTAGAAGAGTGAAGTACATTACAGTAACAGGAATTTGTCATATTTTCCAGGATAAGGTTTTAGTATGTTGTCACCTTCAGATTAGCTGAATTTGAAGGCTTGTTTAATATAGGAAACTGGACAAATCCTTTCCAGGATGGTTAGTATGACCAAGTCTGCTCTGTCAGGGGGATTGTTTAAGATTTTGGGCTCTCTTTCAGCTGGAAGCATGTGAGTTATATTTTTAAAATGCACAATCTGATGTGTGCATGTTAGTGTCTGACATAGWCTTACTATATAAGCTAGAAAAATAAGTCTTGGAATTCTCTGTTGTCTGGTCTTTAGSCCAGATACGAAACTGAAGTAAATGCAAAGATATCCAAAAAAGGCTGAGCGAATTAGCTGTTCACCTTGCGCTTATTTTGTGTGAAGTCTGACCTTTAGCTTCTGAGCAATTYTAGTCCAAGTGCATGCAGTAGGAGAAGAAAAAAGGCAACAACTTTGTGATGAATACAGTCACACTTGGTTTTAGGGTCTCATGCAGCAGGGAAGTTGCAGGACTCTGCCCTGTGTGTATAAAGTGGGTTTTACTTGTTTGGAGAGTGCTTAGTTGGTGATGGATGATTCAGTGTCAATGTTAGGTTTGTGTACTGACAGTCTGTCTCTCTGATATACTTTGAACTCTGAATGAATTTTTATATGGTTTTACACGAGTACTCATGAAAACAGGAGCAAGCTATTTCATTGTCAAATCTCAGGTGGCCAGCCTGGTGCAACCGCTATAATTTTTGTAGGTGACTTGAGAAATAAAGTTATTATCCAGCAGTGGGGAGCAATGAATGTGTTAATGGCCTGACTGGCAGGGCTGCGCTTGAGGTATTCACAACAAACACCTTAGTCAGCAGTCACAGGTGGGGAAAAAATACCTTTAACTGTGAAAATATCGCACATGCTTGGTTCAGTTTTTATAGTACTTTGTCAAATAACTCTGCCTGAGGCCTAGTCCCCAGTAGCTGTAAGAGGTTTGTTCAGAGAAGGATGAACTGATGTTGAGGGGAGGAAAGAAAGTCTGTTGGATCTTTGAGCATGGTTTCCAAACTGTTATCTTCTGTGTAGAGTTGTTCTTGATCAATCGCTAGAGCCTGTTCCCTTCATTTCTAATGCCTGGCCTTTGCAGGGTCCTTGCTTTCAGGGGCTATCTTAAGCAGAGGTACTTTATAGAATGCCCTCGTGGAGAAATAAGGAGCTAAAATCACTACATTTTTAGCAACTTGGATGGAAAATTCAGTGATGTACAAGACCTTATTTCCTCAGACCATATTAAAACACAGGATGCTTTATTGAGGCAGTGGTTTATTATGGCCCATATTTTAAAGCTCCGAGAGAGTCAATATCCCAAAGAAAAGTAACCATGTGACTAAATATTTGAGGGTTTTGTAGCCCAGCACAAGACTCGGTAATTGCGTCCTAATACGGCGTTATACCTATGTGCTGGATCATGTGCCAGGCCATGGGCCATGTAGAGAAGGACGTGGTGAAAGGCGCCACGGACATATGCCTTGGAGCAAAGTAGCCGTCGGTGCAGGAACCCTCTATATAATGGAGGCTCTGTTGCGGTGTAGCCACCAGAACTTGCCACTAACTGTACAGATGTGCAGTCCAATGAGCCATGTAAATATAATCAGAATTTCCTGCATCTTACATGTAGTAATGAATCTTTTAAATTGCATCAGTGCTGGGTTTAGTTAGACTTTTAACTTAATCCAAAAAAACCCGTGGTTTTACTCAAGTTATAGATAGCTACAACTAGAAGAGAATTCTGAAATATGTTTTTGAAATACCATTGTGGACAAAATAACAAAAATCAGTGCTGTCCATTCATTGTCCAGAAAGAAGAGGTGAAATGAAAGTTGTCTCTTCAAACAGATTCCATTCAAGGCCTGATGTTTGGTTTTGTTAATGTTTAACCAAGTCTGGCACATTAAATTTTCAAATTTTAGAGGCATGTGAACAAGACCTGATACTGTTAAATGTAGGATTTTTTGTGGTTTTAGGCAATGTGGTATGCCGTGTGATCTTGTGAAATAGCATTTGTGATTTTTAAGTTAACCTTGAAGGGAATGTTAGCACAATGTTTGTGTATTGCACACATTAAGAGAGATAGAAATTTGGAGGTTTAATATTAAAGATCCACAAAAATGAAAATCCTGCTATCTCTTAACAAGTTATAGTTCAGTGAATTGTGTTCAAATATTAGAAGCCTTTAGTCTACATCTTTGATTTCAGTGTGTTAGCGCTGTGGGATGTGCTTGTCTGATCGAAACGCTTTGAAGCTACCCCATAGGCTTTTTTCAGATCAAATCACACCTCACAAAACACTTAATTGAGTCCAAGTTCCTCCTTTATTGGTCTTCAAAAGCGTTAAGGATAGTCACTGAAGAAAAGCTATCCTTTTATGGGAGATCCAGTGTGAATTGGACCTCTGTGAAGCTGTTCAGAAAACACACTTCCTATTTAAGGTTATCTTCACTCATTTCTTTCAGTATCATGTGAACATTTAACAAAAAAGCTGACATTCCTATCATAGTGTTGTGTGTATTCTCCTCCTGTCCTATGCGGCTATTTCCCACATTTGTCAAGGCAAAGGTTGAAGGGGGTATGGACAAGGGAAATAGGTCGCCCATTCATTCCTATCTGTCAGGAGTTCACTTTGTCATGATAACATTCAAGGAGTATATTTATCTATGCTGCTACTGGAGGTTAAAGCAAGGGTAAAAAAAAAAAAAGGAGAAGGGAAGAAATCATGTTTAAAAAGTTTACAAATTCTGCTGCAAAGACTGTAAACAGAGAGAGGCTTGCGCTGGAATGTGTAAAATACTGCGGCATTGATAGCGCTGGGGCGGCTCGCGGCTACAAATCCGCTCATATAAACAGAGCAACTCTTGCTGCAGATTGGGTCTGTTTTGGCTTAAAGTCTGAGGAACACATTGCTTTCAAAGTGAATTCTTAGGTGTCACTTCCCATAACTTATAGCAGAAGATTACAAAGCTACTGATATAACATATTAGTTTGATGGACAGAATTATACCCCCAACGCTTCCTGCTCTCCCCAATGACGCACACTAACTTAGTGTGCTGTGACAGCTGCCTTGATTTACCACCAGGCTGGGAGGCCAAGTGGGAGAGGGAACATTCACATGAACGCAGGGGCTGATACTGGCCCACAGCCTAGTTTATAAAGCTGCCCTGTAATTCACCACAAATGTGTCACCATTAAAAGGGAAAAAAGGATTGCAGATAATAAATACTCTTTAATTTATTAGCTAACAACAAAGAGATCAGAGCCAGTTGTGATGTGATTGTTTGACATAATATTGTCAAGGAAAAAAGCTAAGTTGACCAAAGATGTATATTACACATTCAAGCAGATGCATCAACTCTTGGCTTGTCACAAGCGGAGCTAAACAAAACGCCAAACAGAGGAGAGAACTGGCAAACAGCACAGTCRTTTATCTCTGAAAGAGACATATTCAAGAGCAAGTGAAATAAGACATAGTTCTTTGGGCTTGGTCAAGGGCCAAGTTCTAACTATTATAAATTAAATGTTTTGTGTATCGTATTTGGCAACTGCAGCAGCTCTTACCATCTTGGTCATGGTAGGAGAGTGTTAGATTTTCCTGTCTGCTTTTTCCAGAATGATGGCTTTTGTTGTGGGGGGACACTTTTAGAATGTGTCTCTGCATACTAATACCCACAATGCATGATATAAAGCAAGGCAGATAGGTTTTGCAAATACAAATAAAGAGCTGGACACCCCACAAAATGTGAGATTTCCAAAAAAAGCCTTTTAGAAGCCATGACTCTGTAAAAATCTCCCTGTCTGGAGTGTTGAGTATACAGAGTATAGTCATCAGTAAAATTAGTTCAGGTTCATATGCTTTTAATCAGAGTTTTGAACTTCGTGTAGTTTATTTTGAGGAACCTTTGCTTTTTGTTTTATACTAGCATTGTTCATGCCACCACAGTTAGCTTTGTGTCTGTGTTTCCATTATAAATTACGCCTGAGTGGTTTGGATGTCAGCTGTAAAATTTTTGCCCTGATTTGAAAACTGGCTCACAGAACCAGGGCCTGCAGATTATACGTGTGCGCTAACACACACATAGAAAGAAAAAAAGAATATTTAAAATTAGCTTTGTTAATGGTTTCCCAGAATGAGGGTAATGCTAGATAGTCTCAAATGTTTAATCAGTGTTGCACGCTGTATTCTGGAATTGGAGGCAAGTAAATGTAGTTCCCTCACCTCTCCACTTTTCAGAAGTATGGCAAAAATATTATTTCTTGTTCACTAGTGAACATCACTTCAACAAAAGACTTTGCATCATTTAACCTTTYAAGCAAGAGCCCTACTGAGCCTTTGTGCAGGTATAAAAATTCTCCTGTAGTTCAAGATCATCAGCAGCAACATCATCCTACAAAGACTGAACTGCTAGGATTTTGTCTGGTTTGAGTAAGCTGATGTCTTTTAAGCTTTCACAGATCGAATTTAGAGTGAGAGTTTAAATTCGATGTTCTTTAAGGGTTGGTCCATTCTTTATTTCCCTTTTGATAGCTAGAAGGTACACAGCGCGTAGAAACAGGAGCAGGAAGGGAAAGGTGAGTGTGCTGCTTGACCTTGTGGCACTCAGCTACTGGGAGTCCCCAGTAATGCAGCTTTTCAGATGTTTAGCAGAGAATAGCAGCCTGTGTGGTAATGTGGGGCGAGCCGCCTGCCCAAAGATGTTTACAGGACATTTAATGAGATCAGCCCTCTGGGGAACACACATCACAGGTTTTACCAATCTCTTTGTGATAAATGATTAAAGGAAACTTTTCTGATGATGCCCTCAATGAAAAAGAGAAGGCAACAGGCTCTGCTGAATTTGGTAACTTAAATCCGTCTCTTCTGATGAGCAGAATAGGAGACTCCCAGCATGAAGTGGGACAGTGTGATTTGAGTCCACATAGAGGAGTGCAACTACCTGTGTGGCCATGGCCAGGTTAATTAAGGGCAGACTAGGTGGACATATAGCAGAAAGTGCCATTTGTTACAAGTAATACCTGCAAATGCTTTGTGTTTATACGAAGATGAAGGAAAACCCAACCTCTGCCTGAGATCTTGTGGTCCATCTCTCCATACCCAGCTTCTGGAACATAGCTGCAAAGGAGGCCAAAGTTCCTGTGGTGCTTGTATGGCAGATTAATTTTGATTTTTGTGCCAATTTTAATATTAACAGCACATTTTTTTTATCGTACTCATTCTGACAGTAAATAATTTCTTATAGCACTGTCTCCTGGAGTCAAATTATTAGAATCTCAAGTGCTTTTGAAAAGTGTTCATTTATGTGTCCAGCCCCCTCTCCCCCAAAGTAAAAACACAGCTCAGTTGGTTCCCTACAACTCCCAAGTAAAGTACCAAAAGAGGAGGAATCTATATTTGATTAGTATTTAAGATCTCAGGCTAGAAATCATAGGACTGTGCTTCAAAATCATACATTCTGACTTGTAGGGGTTGAGTTATATTCTCTAAAGACACGGAATTTGCAGTTTTATTTCCTTATGAAATGTGATTCTTCTATTCTTTAAATTCATGAAGGAGCAAAGCCTAAAAAATATGAAGGCAAAATAAAATATATTCTAGTCTGTTGTGTTTTAAAAAGAAACATTATAGTTTTAACTCCCACTGAAATATGACATTTGGAAATTCAGACACACTTCAAATGAATTCAACAGCACACCATGGTGTCTTCCAGGAATCATTCATTATAATGTTAAAGACTAAATTGTATGCATACATGCCTATTAACACTAACCACATTATATTTTAGCTCACTGTTCTCTAAATATTGAGTAGCTTATGGAAAACTAATGCAGGAGCAGATGAAAAACCAATCACATTAATATCACACAAATACCTTAAAAAGAAGCAGGATGTAAAAGCATATCAAAACAGATATGATGGGTACTAGAAGACATGACAAAATGGATGTAACAGATGAAGAAATGGATACAACATGCTGAGGGCTTAATGTAACTTACAGCAAAATTGTTATAACTCCTACTGAAATAAAACATAGTGTAATAAGATATTGTAAGGAATTGAAAAAAGCAGATAAAATTGATTAGAAAGTATACTAAACTGAATAAAATATAACAATGTAATGTATCAAATCAAAAATGCAATAGATGGAAGTGATTGATTTTACTAACACAGAAAGACTATATTTAAACCACACTGAGTTGAAGTTAAGACCACGTATAAAGCTCAGGGAAATCTGCGTACTAGAGTTTTAGCCTTCCTTAATTCCAGGAATTTTGTCGTTTTTACATCTAAAGAAGTCATTTTTTTTCAAATTTTTGGCACACAAAATGATTCCAAAGTGTGCACACTCCTGTGTGTATTGCAAATTCATAATTTGGGGGTTGACCTGTGGAAACAGTTATCAGGTTAGATATAAACTGGCTTTGAAATCAGATATGCAAGCCCCAGTATCTCATGTGATGATGATCTATCTGCAGAAATGGAATTTTSCAAAGGCAGCTTTCTGTAGGGTATCTTGCTTGTATCTGATACCCTACCTTGTCTGATCTTTTCATTCTTATCAAAACTTGATTGGTAAATTCAGATGTAAGATGTGGTTGTGATCAGAGTCTTTTTCTTYTGTTTCCGGCAATAAAATTTGACTTAAGGTTTGGGCTTTGCTTGCTCCCTGTTGTGAATACATGTTTTGGGTATGTTAGGAGAYGTACAAAGATTTATTGGTCACATTGTTTTTTCTTGATTTGATTAAATTACAAGATGAKGAGACTTCCCTCAAATCTTAAAGCTTTGCTTAGCAAATTTTTAATATTTAAGTTGTCTTCCTTTTCTTATGTTTCTTTTTTCTTTTTTTAAAACTATCATGCCAAAAATCTTAAAAGTTGAAAGGCCAATGACCTCCTACTTTTGCAATTTTATTGCTTAGAGTCAGACTGAATGAAAACTGTATTCCTGCCAAGGTGAGCTTCAAACATTTGCCCTGTTAAGTTCATTTTAGTGATCTTTACTCAGTTTAAGAGAGAACGGACAAGAGATACTTTTTCCATATTGGTGTCTGTATGGAAAGAAGTTGACTTTTATAGACAATTGGTCATGAAGTGCTAAAGGGAGAGCATTTTCCGTGGGTTGTTCTTTTTGAAACACGTCAAAGTGTGCATCACAGAATGGCTGAGTTTCTCTTCCAGTAATGAAGTTTGGAGACTATGGGCTATGCTATGTAAGCAGCAGAGTGTGACAGTATGGATAGAGWGAAGCAATGGGTGCTGAAAGGCACCATTGGCTTCGGAGTACCTCAGAGCTGTAGAGCTGTGTTTTATTTTCTGTACCTATATAGCACATGTACAGAGGGCTGTCCGGATAGCGAAAGCACCCTACTCAATGGCCATCCTTTAGAATTTGTAAGAATATGCAGAAGAASAACAACTCCATTAAAGAGAAAATGCATTAAAATGAGAAATAGGCCTTTGCTCTCTCTGTCTCAAGTAGTAATTTATTTTTCAGACACCAAACAAAAAGAAAATGGATCTTTTGCTCCAACCCAATGAGACTCAGTGGGGTGTTGTGCAGGGTACTATGGTTGTTTTTTCTGTTGTCTTGYCATTTATAAGAAACTTAAGTAGTCACTATAGGCTACTCAAAATAGGAACTTCCAGGTGTGGTTTACTTATGAATTCTTGAAGCTTAATACTAGCTCCATAAGAAATTGAGGAATATCCTGTATGCAGTCATTTTTCCCTCCTTAACATTTAAAGAGATGAGCACAGACAGCAGTTGTACAAATGAAATAGGAATTTTGAACTGGGAACTCCAGCTGTGCCTCTCTTTGCGCCTGGCTGCCCTTTAAGTATTTTCTGCATTGTATTTGAATCTATTATTATTTTCTGCAAATCATGTATTTAAAAGTTCTCATTTCATTATCCTTTGCCATTCTTTCTGAGTGGTACTATCAGCAACGTACTGACGGAAGAGGAGATACCTTGCTCCTAACTTAACCTCTGTGCTTGTATCTCAGGCTTTTTGTTGACCATTCCAATCCATTTAGCAAGCATTAACCGACTGCAACAGTCACAACTCTCCATCAAATGGAAAGACATTAAGCTTTCACAGCAGGCATCAGACACCCTTCGAAAAGTAAGGGAGTCTGTTGCAATTTTTAAACATTCAAACCATATTAATTCTAGTGACAGTTATCCCTTAAGTCACTTCAGGCAGTTGCACACTTCTCAACTTTCACAGCTTTCATGTGGAGCTCATGATTTTTTTTTTTTGACTGAAACACTTCCCTGTCTTTGATAAATGTATTTATTCTAGGAATGTTTTGAAACAGAAAAATGTCTAATAAGTTCACAGGTAATGGATTAAACAACCCCTAGCTTCTTTAATGGCACTTTGACTGTGGCTGTTAAGATATTTAAATCCTTTTGGTTTAAATGGATTCACTGGCTGATATCAGGAAACTTTCAATGACAGATCTACTAACTTGTAGTTCCAATTTAAGTTTTTTTTTGATATGTAATATATCTAAAAAAAGAAAAAGTATATTGCAACTATTTTTGGCTAGTTTGATCTCTTCCATGGCCCCTCTGTGAACTCTATTCAAAAGCCACATATATATATATATAGCTACATGCACATGTGTATATACATACATATATATAGCAGTTTTAAGAAAATGAATTTTAATTCTTKTGTCTTGATCTGCTGTTCTTTTCTGGAGTGGTGAAGAGAGCAAATAAAAATTCAATGTATTTAAAAAACAAAAGTATATATGAGATCAACATTGTATTTGCTGCAAAGTTTTCTGTGCTCTAGTYTTCTAGTGCTTTTAATTTGCCTGGTGTCTTATATAAATCTCAGAAAATTTAACCATTATATTCAGTACAATTCTTGAACTTATCCATAGCATGTAATCTTTGCTTGCGCTACGAATTGTCATTTTTTTTCTTTGCCCTTTCACTCCCCTGGGTTAAATTATCAAGGGGTATTTAATCGCTTTCAGTTTTTTAATAGTTTTCATTTTCGGTGCTGAGTCTGCATCAAAGATGTCACTTAACTTCATTTCAAACTATRGACGCATTGGCTGTGTCTATCTACAACAACTATAAAAGAGCCGTAAATCAGGAAAAAAGTGCCWTGCTGCTTAAAGCTACTGAAATGARCTTTTGAGCATTATGCTTACAAGAATGTCAACCTGTCACAGAGTAAATCAGCAAAGTGTCCCTAAACCTCTATTACATCAGGAAAATCTCTGAGTTCATGGCTAAAAGCCTGGTTATTCATTTCAGTGCCCTATTTTCTCCCATTGGAACAAGCATGTGATTTGCACTGTGTTTAGTTACTGCATCATGCTTATTTCTAGCTTATTAATCATACTTCCAGTAGTAATACTTAGCTAGGTCAAAAAGGCTGGGCATTGTTTCTATTTACCAGGGAACAAGTTACTACTGAATTCCAAGGAGGGGAGAAAGGATACCTACTGCTGAGGTAGTCCAGAGTGGATTGAACTAGTTAGGGGAATAGCCTCAAGAGATTATAATTAATAGTGCTGGTTTAACTAGATTTTGAAGTTTTCTTTTGAAATTTGATTTCATTCTCTGACAAAATAGACCAATTTTTTTCTCCATTAAGCAAATAGTGACTAATAGTGACTAAAGGTGACTGAACTATTGCAATATAGCAAACTTGACACCTCAAAATAGAGGAGAAATAAGTTCATGTTTTCATGTTTTGCAATATTTCAATTTTGATTAAGCTTATATTTAAGATCTGAATTTCATTTGTTTATTAATCATCAGTYTTAGGGATAGCCTGGCTTTCTTGTGATATACTTTATCCTAAATTGTTGATCTTTACGCAATACAATCTTTGAGCCTAATTTAATAGTAAGGTGTATTCTGTTTGGGGAATTTGTTTATTATGTTATTCAGTAGGATATGCTCCCACAATATTTTAAACAATTTAATTATGAAACRTGTTAGGAGGGGTCTTCAAAGGAAGGTAATTGACAAACAAGATAACAATACGGGATATGCAGATTCAGAGCTAGATAATTATTGTAAGTGTGATTTTCAATTTAAACTTAAACGTGGTCTTCCAGTTACTTTTATATAAGCATATATTGTTATATATGGAGAGGGAGAAAGAAGTGAACGCGGGGCTGTTCTKAGCAATGATTATAAAACTTATTTACCTTAAATCTGTTTAAAGTAGCTGAAAAGTATACTTACAAGAGGACTGCAAGTCAATCCTGACCGTCTTTTCATGTCATCTTTCAGCTTGTTTCCCTGTATTTGTGAATTGTCTTTGTTCAGGTGTATAAGGCTGTCATATRGGGTAATTACTAGCATGCATAACTGTGACAAAGTAAATCAAGTGTTAAGTAGGCCATATTAATTTGCATAATCCTTTTACAAATCCTTCTAAGTGCATATTTCTTAATGACTTATAATACTAGAAGATGCTCAAAAAAGTGTACTAATGAATGCCTAATATTTCAACTTGAAATTTGCTCACAGCTCATTTTCCTTGTTCTAATTATAGGTTGATATGCAAATGTTTTATTGATAAACAATATTTTAAAATCTGGTAATATTAAAAATGAAATACAATTAATAAATAATATAGTTAATATAATTAATTAGATGTTCCGACAGTGTTATCCAAAATGATTTATTAGTAGCATCTTAAACACATAGAGAATAATCAAACACTCTAAGCAATAGGTTTATAAGGGAGCTCTGCCTTTCCACTCTGTATTAGAATTATTCTCTTATCTCTGTCCATGACTGTAGAAGGTTCCTAATGGCCCAGATCATGGAAATTAAATAAACAACCAAACCCAACCATTGCTTAAGTTATTTAGAATAATGTTTTGTTTCCAGCTTCTTCTCCCCACAGTGATTTTGATTCTGTACTAGAATATTTTTCCTGGGAAAACAATTAATTGTAATTGTTTCCAAACATACTTATTCGAATAATTTGTGTGTAGTTGTTTCCGCAATATGTGCCATGATGAAAATGTAGAAATAAACATGCATTAATGTGCAAAATGACAGCTTCTTAAAATGTCTTGCTTTGATTAGACTATTGATTTAAATTCATAGATTAATCTACAAGCTTGAAAATTAATGTGGTATTTATATAGCAGCCCTGGGTTTCTAGTAGTTTTCAATTTACCATCTATGATGGTGGTTTTTCAACCAGAACCTGAAGAAATCTTTAGTTTTCTATTTGTCTGCATTTTAATAGCTGTTATATATACTTTATCAATCCTAGTTATAAATTTTGAAATACTATTACATATGGCTAATTAGTTATTTAGAATTGCATTTTTAACAATCTGTCAAATGCAGAAAAATGTTCAGGGAATATTTTGTCAGTACTAATCAGCAAAGAATATAATTCATGTATATCAGTAATTGGGTGTATCACCAATACTGAACTATGCAAGGAGGACACACATGCTCAAGACTGTGTTGAACCTCCTTATGGTTGGTTCCTCAGAGGGAAGATACCAGAAGATTTTTTTTAATTTTATTTTACAAAAATATTCAGTGCACAGCCCAGACGCTTCATTCTCAGCTATTTTATAGGAAATGTTCATGCTATCGCGACAGCACCTGGTCATGCCACCTGTGGAGATGCCCCTGTGTTCATCCTCAGCCCTGGTGCCCATCCTTCTTGCTGGTTCAGCAGAAAGGGGGCCTGCGGCAAGGCAAGAATAACACAAACAGCATGAGTGCGTGCTAGGGGAACAAAATGAATGTATCTGATTAATAATGCAGTGCGAATTACATAAACTGTCTAAAGTATTGCTTCTGTATTAGTTTCAGCGGTGAGAGGAATTGCCGTGTGGTAATTTCCAGTTCTTTTAGCTTGCATGGTTTGTGTGTCAGAGCTCAGTGTAGATCTGGTAATTTAAAAATATAATTCCACTTTTTGATCTGCGTAATTTGTTTTTTTGGGGTTTATTAAATGTATGTAGTCAAATCGAGAAAGATTGGATACTGCTTCTTAATGAAGTAAACTTACACCTGGAATGAATTATTCTTATGTATAAAGAAGCAAGTGAAGCATTCTGAAAGATTGCTTATGCTCCTTTAAACAAGCTATAATTTTACCAAACTGAATAATTAATCAAAACAAGATTGTTTCGCTCGCAACATCTCCAGCAATGATGTTTTGTGTTACGTTACTTTACCTCCCAATAGCGTTGTCGAATGGAAAGCAGTCGGGTGGTTACAGTAGGGAAATAACTATGTGGCCATTTCTATTAGCTAATTCCTTTGAGCTTTTGTAAAGACAGACACTGTTGACATGATTTCCAATTAATCACTGACAAATTTTATGTAATTAGAACATTCGGGATTGCTTAAGAGAACTTCAGCAACCTGATCCAGAAACAGATTTATCTTGTTTCTGCCAGGACTTTGACCTCTGTCCTCCTGTTTTGAGTATCAACACTAAGTGGTTGTTACGTATTATCTTGTATTTTAATCTGGTGATTCTTGCRTGGATGTGTTTCTGTGAGCAGAATGGTGAGGGAGCTTCTCAGCTCTCTGGAGCAGACATTGTCTATCTTGTCTCTGTGTATAATGGTGACCCAGGGAGGACATGGAAATTGTACTGGGATTTATAGGTGACCTCTGTAAACAGTAATGACAATCAGGTGATCTCATCAGATGAGTGCTTTATTAAAAAAAAAAAAAAGAAAAAAATTGCCACAAACTAGAAAGAAGCCATAAAACCCAGAATGAATTCATTTTCAACTCACAAGGAACCCAAACCCTATATATAAAAATAAGGCCATGTTTCTTTTCGTCATTTCTGTCTGTGTTACTTACTAACAAACAAAATTAGTTATGCGTATTCAGCAAAATCACCTAGTTGTGATCAAGAATAAAAATGTAAACCAGAAAATTACGTCACATATATAAGTGCATACCTTCATGTTGTCGTGTTAGTCAATATTTCTGTGTCTATAATCATTGGTCTCTCTGGTTCTTCTATTGCAATATTTAGCAGCAAGTAGGTTTGCTCTTAACCCAAGAGCATTATCCTAGTTCTTAGGGAAAACTGGTCACTAAAAACAGAGACGACAAATATTACCTGAAGATGTGTGTTTTTTTCTTACCTTAAGAGCTGTGAGAAGGGATTGGATGTTGTTTTTCTTATGCTTCTCTTTCTTGCAGTTTTCCATTTACTATGAGAAGAAAGTGTCATTGGTAGGAAAAGGGTTAATATATTTTTTAATTGGTATTGTAATATGGGAAGTACAGTTGGTTTTGATGACTCTCAGGAAATATTTATCTCCTGGGGTCTTTGGTGTGTGTGTTTTCTTTTTTTTTTTTTTTTTGGTGGTTGTTTGTTTTTTTGTTTTGAGATTTTTTTCTTCAAACATAGTTCAAAAAAAGTTTTTTTTGGTGGGGGGGAAGCCTTGCATTAGTCATTAGAATTCACAATTCATGTCAGATTGGTTAACTTGTAGGAAAAGGTCTAAAATGAACCATGCTGACTCCTCTTCAAAAGAAAATGAAAACAACATCCTCTAAAATGAAAACAACTGTCCTTTTGACTTCCCACCCTCTACACATTGTCTTTGATCAGAACCATTAGACCTCCGGTTGAGGTTAAGAGTGTAGCTGTGTAAAGAGCTCTAACGCTAAGAAAACAGAAAGACGAAAAAAAGAAAATCCAAAACAAACAAAAAAACCCAACAACCAAGAAAAAAAAATCACATTTTACCTTCAGCTTGTAATTGAACAGGAAGAGCAAGCTGTGCAGGACTGCCTCTGTAGGCATGGATGTAGGCATGTGTAGGCATGGATGAGTAGCGCTGCTCCTTGTGACTAGGTTCGCTGTGGGATGTGGAAATTGATTAATTCTGCCATAAAAGACATTCTGTCTTTGCTTAGGTTGTGTACTATGATGCCTTGTTCCTTGGATATGATTAGACCATAACTCCACCAGAACTTTAAGGTGAATCTTTCCATTTTACTGAATGTTTTCCATATTTGGACTGTTGTGTACTCTGTACTTCAGCATTCAGGATGTGTTCTAAATCCATAGCTAATGCAGAAAATAGTGAACTTTTCATTTGAATGTGTATCTTACACTTTAAAGTCATGCTTGTTTTACTCCTAGAATGCAATCCTACTGGATTTTTTGTCTTTGCATTTCATTTTTCAAATTAACCTATGTGGTTAAAGTGTTGTAGCGTGGTCTGTAGTGTGCTTTGTATGTCACTGTGAGCTGGAGTCTGGAGGACCCTGGAAAAGAGTTCATCAGCCTCCAGTCTCCCCAGATAGTTTTGATGTCCACCTTGAATGATCTATCTCTTTAATCTACCTTCTCCAATGATTTCTCAATCTGTCCCAAGATTTAGCGTTMCCTTTGCATAATTAGGAAAGTATTCTTTTTTTTTTTTCCTGGAGAGTGGGGCTTTACTATTTGAACTGGCCATCTCTAACTTGATGGTATTCTACATGACTCACTTATTTACCAAAAGTGGTGTTTGCAGATTAGTTACCATATATGGCTATTCTTCCTTCAGTATTTTTTCCCCCTTATGGATGAGTATGATGAGAAATTTCCACTTTTTTTCTGCATTGATTACACAATTAACTGCTCTCAAACATTTCTAGATGAGTTTTGCTATATATGAATAAAGATATAATGTTTATGTCTTAATATTAATGAAGATATACTAACAGAAATGAATACAAATTAAATAAATAAAACATTTTTCCCCATTCTGTTACTTGTGATCAGTGCCCATCTCTGATAAATTGGAACCACCTACTTGAAGCAAAAGACACTGTATGTTTTAATCAATACTTTAATTTTTAACTGTTGGAAAAGGCTATTTCATCTCAGCTATGGCTGGGATATATTTGCTTTTACTTCAGGAATAGATGTGCATGGGGGAAGGGGGAAGAGGGTGAAAGAAGGTTAAAATAAAAATTATGAAGTACTTAGAAATGTGCATGTTCTCATGCAGACCAATTTTATGTCTATAATAACCCAAAGTCAGGAGCTGTATTCATGCCTCTGTCAATCTGCCCACTTTGATTTGTATGGAGGACATAGTTCTAAATTTTCTCTTCCACTGCACTGCTGGAAATGCATAAAGTGAAGACACTCAGAAAAGAATAACTTTTATTCATTGTTAGGGGATGAGAAAATGCCTAATTATCTGCAGCCACTAATTATGACTACGCGGCATGTTACTGAGTGTCTGTGATAAATATGTGTGCAAAGTGTGCTTTTAGAAGCTTGGAAATAAGATAATTTCAAAATTTCCACTTGCTCTAGTTCTCCGCTTTGATAATGAGTCTTTTTTTTCCCCAAGAACAATTCTGTATCTTTTTAAAAGGCTGTTTTATTATAACATCTAAATAGTGTTTTATAAAGAAACTTGCATGTTTTTCAGGAGGAAAATCTCATATTCTTATGTAGCCTTTGTAAGTGTACGAAGTTTATTTCAGTTCCCAGATGTCAGCAATCAAAATCTGCATAAATATATTCTGCGTAAATCTGTTGGCAGCTGCTCTCCAGTCAGGTTCCTCAAGATATTAGCCTGTCTTTGAGTTTATGACAAAGTTAAAAATTATTCATTAAACTGACCTGCAGTATATTCAGTAACTGTAAAATTGCCTTGCAGTTCTATTTGGTTTGTAGATGTGATCACGAGTAAATTTTTAACTTAATTAATTGGCCGTTTCTGTTGACAAGAAATTTATGTGGTAATAATTTGCTCGAAATAGATGCCGACTGTAGGAAATGAGATATCCATCATAGGCTTGTGTTCCACCAGCTGCACAGTGGCTATTATGAAAGTATTTCAGCCTGCGACGACCCCACTGTTTGTGCAGTCAGGATTATATATACCCACGATCCATTGCCTGCCTGAGAGGCGCTCATGGAGGTCTATGATAACAAAGACTTTGTGATTTATGGCTTGCTGTGAAAGCAGAGCTTGATGAGATTAAACAATTTCATAGCACAAGTGTTTCTTAAGACCTGATTTGTAGTTGCAAGCTGATGGTAAATCACATTTATATATCTGAAAGCATGCTCAGCAGAGGAGTGCAATTACAGTTTAAGACAGCTACTTTTTATTTAATTTTTATCCTGGTTTTGTCTCTTTTATATCCCCTTCGTCTGCAAACCATTCACCTTCACAAGTCCTTTCTTGGTTAGAAGGCCACAGACTGAAGTCACTGATGTTCTTCTTGTCTTATGTGCTTGCTTATTTAAAAAGGAAGGGAAACAAAAGATGCTCACCATTTAAAAACAATGGTTGTGGTACAGAAAAGTGATGGAAAACATTTAAATACCTTGCGGTCTTTATTTTTATAGCTAACAATTTTTAGATTTCTTGTAGGTAGTAAAACCAAGATTAATTCCAGTAATATCAACCTGCTTTGGGTTTGAATGCATACTGACAATATCATGGACATCTTTGCTTCATAGCAGCTCCTGCTAGAAATTKCAGCAAAGCTGTTTGCATCATATTAAACCATGATTTGTGGGGGTTGAGTGCCTCGAAAACAAAATCACAAATGCTTATGATACCCTTGGCTTAGATGGATAGGTTTATTGCTCTTTTTGACTCAAGATCATGCTGGAGTCCAATGCGAAATCCCCCAATAAAACTGACTGGTTTCAGCTGTTGTTACAAAGACACATTCATGTTGGTGCAGGCATTCAAAMGAGAAAAGTGGGATAATCTACGGAGTTATCATTCCAAAGCCTGTTTCCATTTGCTGTGCTGGTGGAAGGCCTAGTTTCTCAATATGCCAGACATCTCCTGCGGGGCTGCGAGCAGCTCCTCGTCTCACATCTGCTCTATCTGTTCTCCCCAAACTCTCTCATCACCTCTRGTCAGCGGGTCAATGTCCCTCTGGATTGAGGAAGCTGATAGAAGAAGGTTGTGGATATTTTTTGCTATTTTTATTTTTTTTTTAATAATGCAGGTCCTGCAATGAGGTTGAAATCTTTTGCATATGCATCATGTTCTTAGAAATAAGTTTCAATGCTGCAAATAAAAACAATAATTCCATGACAGGATCAAATATCAGGAATGGACTATATTTTACAAGGATGGTATTACTATTTTTTTCTATAAACAGTCARTGCTAAAACCATATAACAGTGAATGGTTAGTGCATGTGTCTACTAATGTTTAGACTTATAAATCTAAACCATCAAAAATATACTCAGTAGGCGTATTTTTGTCACTTCCTCATGCCCATTTCTCATCACAGACCGTCTGTTTGGAGATAGCTATTGTAATGATAGAAGTTGAGATGTCTTTATCACAATGTCTAGGAGTGCTCATATAAGCATAAAGTTCCTTTTTAAGTCATCTCTTTCTTGTCATTACTTTGCATCTTTTTCCAAACAATTTCAACTGAATTTCCAAGTTAAAATTTTTAGTCACACAGTAAATTACTCATAGAAACTGCACAAGTGTTGGATAGGTATATGTCAAAATTTAAGCCTCTATTCTATAAGAAATAAAACATATGAATTGTGAAATAATAGAATGGTAGACAATGCTAATGGAATACTTACTTTTTCATGTGTTAGTGATAATATTTTGAAAGAATGTGGGTTTTTATCCAAAATTCTTTCAGTTAAAAGATAATACCTTATGTGCATTTTTGGATAAACTACATGACGTTTTTTATCCAAAGACTTTAAACACAGCGTGAATGTTTTATTTTCTAAAGCATTATGGCATCCCAATTTAGATAGGTACTTGTTTTATATATGCACTGGTAGAGATACTAATCCATTGCAACCCAGATAATGTGTTACTTTTTTTTTTTTTTTTTTTTAACAAGGCAGGATAGTTGGCTAAATACTATTTATGATAAACTGTTTATTTAAGCTGTGGCTAAAAGCAGTTGCATAAGGAAAAAGATGGGCAAATTATCACTACTGCTATTTTTGGACCAGGTGCTATGTACGAGGTTCTGTCTTTTACTTGTGGTCTATGGGTGAAAGGTGGGAAAAGACATTTCCCTTGCTTTTAAAAGATAAGACTGTATATTACAAAGTGCCTTTTGCAAGTGAACTATCAACCCCCTTGCTAGTTGCCCCCTCCCAGTTCCCAGGGTTAATTTTGACTTGGGAGGCAAGTCTACCGGGATGTGCTGCTGGAGTCTGAGGAGCTATAGAAACAACACTCCTAGCTGGAGCTAGACAAAGGCAGAGAAAAGCTCCACTTCTGCTAGAGTTAGCCAGACACCTCAAATTCCTCCTGTACTTAAGACGCCTCCACAGTGGAGACTATTACCTGGTCTGACTCGCCAATTTTAATTAATGCCACACGGTGCAGCCAAGAGCTTATGATGATTTGCTTGCATACTTTTCTGGCGTTTGCTCTAATTGGTGTTTCTGAATTATTTGCTTKTGTAGTTTCTAAAGGGTTGCTCTAAAGCGTTGTTGTCGGTCAGCAGCCAGAGGTTGCCATGTTGCAGATAAAATGCTTCCTGCAGGTGCAATATCACAACGGACAAAAATGTGTTCTCCTGAAATTGTATTGATGAGCATTGCTTTAAATACAATTTGTAAAACAGTTTGTAATAATATGTCTTCACTATAACTCTGGGTTTTAAAATCTAGTACATTGGGCAAATTTTATCACTTGTGTCTCCTCCGTTTCTTCAGCTGTAAGGTAGGGCTAATAACTTACCCGTGGGAAAAAAAACTTTTTTTGAACTCCACAAATAATTCTTTCATTTTACATTTAATTATAAAATTTTCTCAATTATTTTACTTTTGTATGATTTAAAGAATAGTAATTTTTTCAGGTGGTCTTTAGACTGCCAACAAAGTAAAACTTGTCCATTCGGAAGTAAACAGCAGCCTCAGCCTGGTTGGTGCATTGCAGCAAGGAAAGCCATTAAAACCACATGACGAAGCTGCATAAGAAACAAGAACCCAGAAACACCTGAAGCCCAGATGGGAAAAGCTGGTGTTCAGCAAAAGCTGTGAAGATTTCCGGTCTTTTAAAGTCACCCTCATTCTAGCATTCCTTGGGAACAAGGTAATACATTTGACCAGGCGTGCTAGAATGGATCAGTTCCCAATCACCGGAGGAAGGAATGCTGCCTTTTATTTATTTATTTATTTTCAGGTGTATTCCTCAGTCTGATGCAAATAAAAAAGCCTTGTGTTGCTTAGCTGAAAAAAATGGGATGCTTTTATATCCTTCCCCCTCCCTGGAAAGAAAAAAAAAAAAAATTGTGGCTTGGTTAGATTTTGTATTTTTTAACCCATTGTTTACTAATTTTTTTGGGAAACAGAGCAGATATTTGCAGTATTCTGATGCCTTGGCTGTGACTGATTTATGACTATACAATTGTTCATGAATTATGACCCTTGGTGATAACCTTCAGCATAAATTGTATGAAACTAATCTTTGAAGAGCATTAAAAACACGATGATTGAAATCTGCCTSTGTTGGAGATGGTGGCAAAGCTTGCAGCAAAGTTTGCTGTGTCTGATTTTGTCTTTTTTTTTTTCCTTTAAGTTCTTAGAACAAATAACACAAGCACTTCATCTTTAACTTCAGATAATCAGAGTTGCAGACACCTGGGATATTGTCATGAGCAATGTAAATTTTATACACAYAGTCATAATAATTTAGACTGTCATCTTAATCTATTTATGATCGTCTAATGACTGAAATGTTTTACCATTGTGTGGGATATTTTATAACTGAAGTTTTAATGGGTGAATCAGTAACACCTGGCTGTCTGGAATGCTTTTCTTTTCCCCCGTTAGACATTTAAATACATCTCTGCAAGGCCCAAGGGGTGTGATGTGACATATAAGCTCTTAAAAGGAAGAAAATTAGTTCTTGATACTATAATGATCAGTGGGATGAACGTTTGCATACTTAGCATTAATGCTGTTAAATGTAAGAGTTTGATTAAGACTCTTAAGAAGGGTTTTTTTTTTTTTTAATGCCCTTTCTAGTTTCACTTTGTGAAATCACAAAAGGAGCTGATGTTTTCGCTTCTGCCTCTGGAGAAATCTCGAATCTTTTAATARTCTTTTCTGTCTTGCTGCCATTGTCTATGTTTTCCTCTCAAGTCGTTTGTAACACCAGCAGACCGTCTTAGCTCGTAAGTATATTAGACATCTAAGTGCCAACCAGGCAGGAATGCAAATTCAGTGACAAACTGCTCCTAACAGAATATCTACTATTATATCCTCCAATCCAAAATCTTTGCTCGAGTGGCAAGGTTCTTTCGGTTAGTGTATGAAAACAATGTATTGGTAACTTTTTATGCCTTTCACTTTTTCCTCATAGATTATTTTCATTTTCTATTTGCCTGCATTTTTACTTCTAATATCCTGTTGTTTGTCTCAACTTTGTGTATAAAACATATGAAGGATAAAAGAGCAAGAGCAKCAACTTCTTGTTATAAGTAAGTGTATGACCTTTCTTCTTCATTAGGAGCACGAGTGCATGTGTGCTGTTATCCTAAAATCCACTGCCCTTTGGGCCTTAATATGTGAAAAAGAGGAAGGGATGTTTAGGAGTCCAGCTCAAGTGGACCAGTGARACAAGTATTTATAGAGGCACATATAGAGATTGCACATTATTTACTAGAAATTTTAGTTGGTGAAACTTGACACAGTTAAGGGAGGGAGGAAAATTTACCTTCCATTAGTTGCTATCAGTTATTTTTATGAATCCAAATGGTTACCTCCATTTTTTTTTCTGGAAGAAAAGTGAATGATATGAATGATAGAAGTTGCTTAAATATATATTAAGTAATAAGGTATRTTGACACAAATGCAGTCTTACTGCCTGTTCTTGATTCAGCCTGCCTTTGGGTTGAATTTAGCTATTGCTTTTAGGAACTAATATATAATGGCTATTTAAAAATCTTTCTATATTAGCAATACCTCTCAAATCATAAATTTCTAAGAAGAAATTTTTTTTTCAAAAAAAAAAACATCGTACATAATAGTTCTTTTAATTAGTTAGCCTTCTGGGGCATTTTGATATTTGTGGAGTGAATCCTATTTAGTGGAGAATGAGAAAGAGTAGCATTCCTCTGAGAAGATGCTAGCTACTAAGGTAAATAGAAAGTTGACGGAGAAACCAGTGATGAATAACAAAGGGAGCTGTCATTAAAAATTGAGAATAAAGAAATACTTTGAGGAATAAGGAAAAGGAAATTGTCTTTGTTGTACTCCACACTGTTATCTTTCCAGAGGATACTCTGAATACCATTTGAGACATGTATTTTAGAGATCTGTAATGTCTCAAGGTGTCATATCATGTTGTCTGTCAGATGCCTCAAGGAAGAAAAAAGCTTTGAAATGGGTGGATTTTCTTGTTCATAGATATTTGGAAAGAGATCTGCTACCATTTGGACATTTTGTGAGATGTGAATGGATGACAAAGAATAGCTGGTTTCTAGAGCTGTGGGCATTTTTGGTCTCATTTGTATATTTTAGCAGTTTCATTTATATAGGTTGATAAATTTTATCAATTATGTTCAGGTAAAACATTGGACGTATGTCCCTTCAGTTTTGTCTGAATCACGCTTGTGTGATGTACTTGATCTGCTTATATATAAATGTCTTGTATCTTTGGAGACTTGGTTTAATCATAAGAAATGGATGTGTTCTATTTTTCTTTGATGCTAAGTGGAGGAATTTCATGGTAAACTTTCCATTCCCAGTATTAAGACCTTTCCTCCACAAAATGGCYCTGTAATTACAGTTACTTATAATGAAAGTTATATGAACAATATATAAAGTATATGAACAATATACTATGCAAAACAAGGGAAACTTATCAGCTCTTATGAGTGTAATATAAAAGCTGACCAGTATCACTGGTTTGCTTTTTCCTTGTTGACTATTTTGTTTGAACTGACAATTCAATAAGCTATTGAAATACTTACTTCTTGTATTATTTCAATAGCTTAGCCTTTTGTAGGCCTCCTTTTGGTGTCTTCCTGGCCCAGAAAACAAACCTGGAGATATGTAGAAGTCGTGTTTTGAAATTCCCAGTGTCTATGTGCTTTGATGTCGGAGCTGAGTTCTTCTKTTGCCGAATGTTAGGCAGTGGTAGGAACGGTGTGACCATGGTGATGTCTTTTCTTTATTCTTGTAGCATGGATTTGAATTTCTAGGTTAATTTATGGCTACTTTATGACACTTTAGAAGTCCTGGCATGCTAAGACAGACTGATAATTCTACTTTTCCTTATGATTTTTTCCTCTTGCTGGCTGTCATCTTAAGTGTATTTATATATAGACCACTTAAAATTAAGTGATGTGATTCTAGATTATTGATTTATAATCATCARTGAAGAAAGTAAGATTTCTAAGTCCTTCTAGAAAGTAATGAGAAGATCATTTTTTCATATTTGACTTACATTTCTGTGGAATTATTGCAAATAGGCAATGAGTTTTCATCTTTAGATAGAAACAACATGCTTTGTATGGGTCTGAAAGTTCTGTATAATGTTCAGTGTATCTGGTGTTTATTTGCTTTGGTCTTCTTTTTTTTTTTTTTAATGGATTTCAAGGCACTTTCTAGGGCTAATTATGCATATGAAAACAGCGAAGTCAGKTAAGCCTGAAATTTGCAAAAAAGGAAGAGGCAACCAGTGACTTAGTGGYAAGCTAGAGACAAAAAATAGACCTTCCCAGATATTAATGCTTCTGCTAATCAACAAACATTCTCTTTATAGAGATATTGAAACACTTGAGTTCCATTTTACACAGCAAACATGCCCACAAATATTGTGTGTTAGCCTGCAAGCTCCCATAATTGCATGTTTACTTTCAAAATTGGCCTCCAAACACTTTTAAGAGGATAATTTGATCCCGTTTCAGATCAAACTCAACATGCAGCATCTAATATTTGTAATAGTTTAATGTGCAAATAACTATGCAGATGTTGTTTTCTGTTTTTTTATTACTGAGCTAGACTTTGTTTCTGAGGCTTAGTTCAAATTGTAAACAAATTATTTTTGCATATGGATCAATGTAAATTTAATAAACTTTATTAAAAATTCATATTAGAATCAMGATGCTTTTTTCTGTATCATAGTATTTTCTCACTACATTAGAATGATAAATGTAATGTAAAACATAAAGGCAATTTATTTGCCATTAATAGTTTAAATTTTAAAAAAATGGATAGCATCATATAACAGCTAGCTAGTAATGTTTTTGGTTATTGAGTTATTTATACAGATGCTTTATAAGGAATAAATTTTAAAATGCCTTTCTGATCATGAAATGTTACTTGAATTTTTGTATTGGAATATTTTATAGACAAGTATTTGGTTGTTTTTTATATGGTATTTGTTATTTCCAAAACACATTCAAAAAGTTCCCAACTTATTTGAAAGTGAATAATAGAATGACTTAAAAAAAAAAAAAAAAAAAAAAAAAAAAAAAAAAAAAAAAAAAAAAAGCTCAAGGTACTCTTGATGATTGCTATCAGGTGGTAGCTTTTGCCTTGAGCCCAGGAGAGTATCTCAGGTGTTTTGCCTTGCAGAAGGCCTTTCTGACACTTATAAGGGAAACTCATTCTTAGCACTCGGCTCTTGGCAAACCAGCTGCTCATGGAGAATCTCTGCAGCTTTTGGAAGAGCGTTGAGAGTGTTCTCTCCACCCAAGTGTCTCTGCRTAAAGCCTGGAGGTTCCTGAGGGATGTCTCCAACATTGTTTTTCCTAACCGTCTTTCATCTGAATTTTCTTCTCCCCTGAAGGTATTACAAGTTTGACAGTTTTTTTGCGCTTAGCTTGACTAGTGTCTCATTTGTCACACAGTCTGGTCCTTCAGGACTGGTTGAGGCCTGCTACCATATTCCTGTTAATTAATACGCAAAATATCATTAAAGCCTTTGCTGTTGGCAAGTTTTTGGTGTCTATGAACAGATTCAAACACATGCTGGTGACATGTGGTAGTATGTTGTCTGGATATACTTGTGCAAGACGGTTTCCCTTTTTCCCTCTATTTCCTGGGCTTTCTGTTTCAGAAAGATTATCATCTTTCTGCACATGTGCAAAAAATTACCAAGAAAGAGTATCTGAACAGAGCATATTTACACTGGTATTTTAGTAGAACTTTTGTTTTCAAAAGTTGAGCAGKGCATTAAAGATGCCTTACCTTGTAACTGCTGTGTAATGAAAAGCTATTTAACTTTGGTCAAACTAATATTCAAAGGTAAAGTTGTGGACTGAATGTTGGAGCTCTTACCAAGAACCCCTTGGAGATGTTCAAAAGCCATCTGGACATGGTCCTGGGTAACATGCTCCAGGTGGCCCTTCTTGCAGAGGGATTTGGACTAAATGATCTCCAGAGGCCCCTGCCAACCTCAACCATTCTGTGAAGTAGTTTTAGATTATTGAGGACAAAATGTTAAAAGAATGATTGCGTTTTACTTTAAAATTCTTACTATAGCATTTAAATGAAATGTACTGTCCCTAATCTAAGTATCTCCTCACTTGTCTTAATATTGTTTACATTACTCTAAATACAGAGACTACAGTAGATTTACTTGTCTCATTTTGTTAGACACAGATGATATATTTTCCAGAATCAAATTATTCCCTTGCATTCTAAAAAGACAAGTCATGTGAGACAAAAGGACTGAAAAGGGGAGACTGTCTTCCTATGACTCAAGTTTAAACCTGTGAATGGCAGTTTTTGTGATGTTTATATGAATGGACAGCGGTTGTCTAGCATACCTTTTAAAAATAATGAAGTGAAATTGCCTGCTTGTTTTGGGTTAGAAAGAGAGGGTAAGTTACCAGTTGGCTTATGACAGAATGTAGAGGTGTCTCCTTGTTGCTCGCGTGAGTTCATAAACTAAGAAATATGTAAAGAAGAGCTTAAAATTCTGTCTTAATGCCTGTACTTAGGAGTGAAGAGTAAGTTTGCTCAGGAGTAATGTTGCCTTAAAAACTTCAACTCTATTTTTAGAATAGTATGATAGGAGAACATGTAGAAGTGAATGATGCTTGACTACGTGTTGTTCATATGTGAAGCAGAATTGTAAAGAAGATAGATGTGAAAATGTTGGAATTTTACTTATATTGCCTGCAAAGCAGATGAGATAAAGATTGCAAGGAAAAATAACTGAAATAATTAGGGATTCTAAAATTTTTCTAGTTACGCTGGTATGCTAAAATTCGGATGGGAGCAGTCTATAATGTTAGTATTAAGTCCTTAGCCCCGAAGTTGTTGCTAGCTTTGCTGCTTGTTTAACACAACAAAATGAACTGTGTCTGTAAGAGTTGAAAGAGAGAACCTAGCTTGCTTTTGGGTTATTATGGATCTGACAGGAATATTAACATAAGTTCTAACAGTTATGAAAAAGGCACACCTGAGATGGAAATTCGCTAGTTCTTCATTAATTTCTGTTATGCTGGGAAAAACATTAAATTAGCCTTATATCATCTTTTCCAAGTGCTTGCTTTACTTCATGCTTTATACAATATGAATATTGAATACATTTTTAGATCAACTCAAGATATGTGACTAGTACTTCCATGATCATTTATTCTTTTGATTTTTATCTCTGTGTAAGATAGGTCTTTCTGAACTGTTTTGGTTTATATTGCATTTGACAACATGACAGACTTGTGATTATCCTATTTCTGCCATTTTTAGAAGAATAATTCAGTAGTGTGTTCATGACTGGAGAACTCATTAGAAATGGAGGACAGGGCACTATTAAGTTTAAGATTAATGGAACTGCTTACCATAGGTTTACCTTTGTGTTACGTGAAGCAGAAAACACTTTTTTGGGAGGTATTTGTTTTTGTTTTGAGACCTTTTATCCACATAGAACGGCGATTAGCCTTTGGCAAAAATAGTACTTTCAGCATTCAGTAACTGTTTACTTATCCAGGCATAAATGGGCATAAACACAGTTAAGGCTCCCAGCTGCAAGGTCAGCCACCTTTTTAAAATTCAACCTCATGAGCTCCCTTCAGTTGAGGGCTTGCTGGTATGAGCCATTAACTGCCTGTCGTACGTAACCTCCYCTTGTCTTACACAGAGCTGCACACGAACTTCTGGTACCGTACAACAGGCCCTCGGCTCATGCCATGCGAGAGACAAAAGCCGTTTAACTTGTGATCAGCGATCATATGATCCATTTACAGGGTGCAAGCTCAGTCGAGTAGAACTGGTAAATGATTAAAAATTCACTCGAYGCTATTCCTGCTGAGTAAAACATTGGGATAATAACTTTTTCTCTAAGCAGACAGTCCGATGCTGTTAGCAGCCTTGCTTTTCAAATACTAGATTGCTAAGTATAAAATACATTGCAAAGCATGGGATATTAGCTAAACTCAAAAAAAACCCAAAAGCTCTTAAACTGTATATGAAAACTAAAAGATTGGGACATGAGCATCAGAAAACAGTAGTTGCTATGACTGTTTCATCAGATCTATTTCAAGAAAGCGCTTCAATTCATATCGGAATATTATTTAAGTCTATGTGCTGTGTAAGTATATAAGTGCTGGCTTAAAGGAGATAGAGGTCCCTAGCTCTGACAGAGTGGTTTTTATGTGCTTTATTTCTACCATTYATAATGGAGTTTATTGTGATTTTCTTTCTTTTTTTTTTTCTTCTTTTTAATTTTGCAATGAATTTCATCCAACATTTGGACTCAGCATTTTCCCTCACTTTTATTAGCTTGGTTAATTTTTCTATGAGTGTGGTTATTTCAGCAAGCAGCTGCTGTGCAAGAATAAATAGCACTTTTTCACAAGTATTTTAATGATTTTACTTATTTGGGGAAAAGTATTTTGGAGCSTATTAACTAGTGATAGATGGGCCATCCAGTTCAGAAGTGTATCTGGTGCTCCTTGTTTGGCCAAACTGTAACATTAAAGCCTTCCAATAAGATTCACTCCCAGTAAAAATGAAGAGATTTTTAGAAAAATGAAACAAAGCAAAAAAATCTCTGCCTTCCTCTGTAAATAGAAATGAGAGRAGAAGTGATGGGTAAAGTGGGCTAACAGTACAAGAAGTAGAAAAAAATGGATTTTTCTGTCTCTGAGTAGAGTCCTCTTATATGTTTATAGTTACCATTTTTTAACTGATTGTTTCTCTTCTCTCAGAATTCTGTCCATAGTTTATGAAATGGATTATGGAAATTATCTGTTAGTATTTCTCTTGCATAGAAGGTGATTTAGCTGTTCTCTTTCAGGGTTGTGCTTCTTTAGAAAAATAGATATGTATTCTTAATATATAGAATGCTGTATGCTGAAGAAAGTAAGAAACAGGAAATACTCATATCTAACACATTTTAGACAGTGAAAGAAAGAGGATGGGAGATTGTTAACCAAGTCAATCTCTTACCCAACTAACATAGAACATGCTGGGTTTTGGTGGGTTGTGTGTGGGTTTTTTTTTTTTTTTTTTTTTTTTTTGTATTGATCTACTTGCAGTTCCGCTAAATACAATTGCTTAAATCTCTAGATCTCTAGGTTGATGTGGGAATAATTTGCTAAATGACACAAGTGTTCAGGAATCATGCTAGTGGGAATAAACCTAGTTCCTTTGATATTTCAGTAGGAAATGAATGAAGTGATTAACCTAAAGGTGTCTGACTGAGAGTGAAAGGTGTGCTTCCAATCTGCTCTAGCTGAAATGCACAGGCAAGAGTGATAGAAAGAAATATTGACCATTGGTTGGTGCTTCTCTTACAGAAGTTGACTATGAAATAATATATTTAGGGTGAACGTATTGGTGAATATATTCACTCCATAAGTGGAAACTTCTCAGGTACTTACTGTGATTAGGGCAGCGCAAGAACCAAAAATAACATTAAATATAGAATTCAATATGGCCAGCTACGTAAAATACTGGGGACATTTTTGTCTTTGTGCTGTGTTGTATTGCCTTGCTCTATTAACATGTAATCTTCTGCATGTGGCATCAGCCAGAGTTTGACTTAAGCTTTTTGATTTAACGTTCACTATTAGGTGAGATAGTTCTTGAAGGCACAATTAAATAATATATGTTGTAGTGGAAAGTGCAGTTATATAGCATTAATAAAGTATTCCTAAGTAATAAACTCATATTGTATCTAAAGTGCCAGAATTAATGGCCAAAAAAAGGGCCCTTTAGCACGAAGGTGCCTCAGTGAGAGAAAATAAGTGAAAACCAGATGTAGTATATTTGTACTTTAAGGAGCTGAGAAGTTTAAGCTTTTCATATAATTCTGTTGGAGCAATTGTGTTGCAAGTCTGAAGCATTTAGTGCATCAGTCTGTTTATAATGTTTTAATCTAAAGGTATGAGTAACAGAAAATGAGTTCTGACATGAATAGTCAAAATATGTCATTTTCTTTTTAACTTTGATATTTTATGCAGCTTATAGGTATAGTAATAAGAAAAAAATGACATGCCAAGAGATACGTGCTGAGACCAAAGTCCAATGCTGGAGCAACACAATGTAATAAAGGCGCTTTTTAAGCATTTCTTACAAAAGTTGCAGAATAAATGTAGCTGGAAGTAAATCTATCAGTTAAATCTAAATGTCTAGAGATATTTGCCATGATATTTATTTCTGCTGTACGCATGAAGCAGGTTAACTGGAGCAGAGGACTCAGATATGAAAGCTGGCTCTGTTCATTTTGTTTCATTTTGTTTCACTGGGTTGTCTGAGAATTTATGGTTATAGAACAAATAATGCAATGTTCTACCAAGTAGGCCTAAATATTAGATTTCCTACCTTGAACACCAACTTTCACTTATATATTAACAGATTAAAAGAGATGGAGACAAATCAAATTCAAAACACTGAAACAAGACTTTGGAGAGAGTAATCTATGCAAATGTGTAAAGACTCAACTTGAACTGCTGAGTCACAAACTGGTTATGCCAGCAACGGTCTAAACTTCTGCTGTGCAGGATGCTTGCTTTGGATGTACCGCCTTGAAACACTTGTCAACATGGAAGAAAGTGGTCAGAATATGTCACACTCCTCCTGTGGGCAATGCAGAGCCAACTTCTTCCATCAGSATTGTCTCAGATACTGCTCTGGTTGTCTTCCCTCATCCAAAGCCATTCTGGCAGAGTCATTCTGCTTAGGATATCAATATTGCATCTACTCAATTTGGTACATTCAAGGTAGGGATTTTCTCTTTCACTCGGCCTCTCAGCTTTAGGGAGTGCTGCTTCCTTCCATAATTTTCAAGCTTCCTCCTTTTTGTGAGGCCATATGCAACTTGGAATTCATAAAGCATTCATTGTATGTGTGTAAGCTTTTTTTCCCAAAAGTGTCGTYGTCTTGACAGGTGTTTGATTCAACTGCTGGTTAAAAAACTAAGGATAGATGAGTACTGAAAGAATCTGAGTTTTCTTTAATCTATCCTCTTTTATCAATGCAGGTTTTAGTATTGGGAAAATGATTGTTTTTTGTTTTTGTAATATAATTAAGCAAATTATATTGATGTGTTTTCCTGGAGATCTGTTCTTTGCCCTGTGCTGTGTAACCTTTTTATTAATGATCTGAAAGAAAGCATAAAATTATTAGCAATAGAGTTAGCAGATTTTTTTGCATGTTTTTTTTTTAAATTAGAAAACTAGTGAATGATGAGAAAGAACAAGTCAGATTGGGTGCAAGAAAAYAGCATGCGGTTTTATAAAGCTAAATGAAAATCCTGTTTTTGCAAGCTAAGAATACAAGTCTATGCTTAGAAGAATAGGGCTTCTGTTCTAGAGATCAGTGACTCTGGAAAAGACTCATGGTCAGCTGAATATGCTTTCTTGGTAGGCACATCTAACACAGTCCTCTAAAGTATCAAGTATGATGAAGGATTTARTGTAAATCGCTTGTCAGTGATATGTACATTTGTTTTCTGTTTTCCAAGCAGGTGCTTCACAAATTAATGGTATATTGGCTAATGTCATGATTTGTATTCCCCAAATTCCTGTGTTTCTATTACATTATATCATATAAGTTGTAAGGCCTAAAAGCTCAGCTTTAAAATCAACTGTGACATTGTCTTCCTTTGGTTATCAACTGCAGAAACAAATCTGAGTGTAGACATTAAAATCACCAACTTTCAGGCAAGTCTTGCACATTGACAGGCAGTAGCCAAAAAGCCAAGCAGAAGGAGCAAAACGTGTCTTGGATGCATGCTGGGATAGATCCAAGTATCTATCTGGGCTAGGAAAAAAAAACAGCATCACAGAAAAGGGAAATCTCAGTTTATAAACACATGAACAGCTTATACTGCCAACTGTCAGGACATGACAAGGAGCTCCATTCTCCAAGGATCTCCAGGAGCTCCAAGGATCTGGTTATGAAACTCTTCAGAATATATATATATATATATATATTCTGATTTTATTTCTTTTTTGGGAGGGGAAGGGGAGGAGGAGCTGCCTCTTGCTGCCTCCCTTCACCCCCTAATACTTTACAAATCAGGCCATCAATTCTATAAAAGGAGAACAGAGGTAGGAACAGAGAACAGAAACCAGAAATTCTCCGTCAAGCCTTTCCACCTTTCTGTTGCTGATGAGTATCACTGGTGAGAAGGAAAAAAAAATTATATATATATAGCTTGATTGCTACCTACTTTATGGTTTCTGTGAGTGTATTCAATTAAGTACTAGTTCTCATGCATCTGAAAAAGACTATTTAAAGGTTGCCATAATCGGCTAGTGCTCTTACTCCTATTGCATTGCCGTACAGCTTTGGTGGAGTGGACCTGCACTCACATTATCGTGATGATGCAGCACAAACCTGTGAGGCAGTAGGTCTTTTTTCCCTGATCTATTACTTTTTTTTTTTTTTTAGTTTGCTCTCGACTAAAAGTAGTTTAAAATCCCATTGAACATTTGACAAATACAGCAAATTGCACATACAAGCTACTCTGGCAAAACTAGCCCCAGAAACACCAGTATGAATGTCATGTTTGAGTTACTGATATGACATTTTCTAACTGGATTTTTTTTTTAATATATATATATATCATTTTGTGCTCTGTGGTGTGTTCTGAAGGAAATCATACCTCCATAGTTTAGTCTACATAGCAAGCCATACCTTCACTGACTTTGAAATTTAAACCCATCACTAAGCTGCYTTTTCTACTGGTAGCTTTCCTTAAATTCTAAAATCCTTCAAAATGCACTGTAGGATATAGAAAATATGAGTTTGTTTGGCCAGTCTCTAGCTACTTATTGCAAATAAAATTTTGAGCCAGTCGGCCCAAAATATGTTGCAGCACTGTAAAAACGCGGCCTCCTAGTTAATTAGAAATGTTTTTGCATTGGTTGGGTGATGCACAGATTTCATGGAAATGGCTTTACTTCTACAGTAAGTAGTTTTACAGTATGGTCAACAGAATGTTGCACAATAGCAGTTACGGGAACAAGGAGAATGCCCAAGCTATTGGAGTGAGCCCTTTAATGCTGGTACATTTTTTCTGATAAAAGCAACTCTGATAAGAGGATATTCAAGTTATTGTAGCAATTAGTTTTTCTAAGATGTCTATCTAGAAGAAATGTTTCATGGTAGGGGAAAAAAAAAAAAAAAAACTCTGTGGTAAAATACAAAGTTTATTACATTTCTAGACTACATTATCCTTGTCAGCTAGATTAAAGCATTCTCCTAGYTTCTGTCCTATATTACCATAACAAGTGAGGAAATAATGTAGTGTTGTTACACAGAGCAGCTTATAAATTTTGACATAAGTGTGAGAGAAATCACTTGAAATGTGAAGCAACCAAGAGGAATAATTAGGAACAGCAGAATGATCTCAGTAATATGACAACAGTTTCTAAAGCACCCCACAGGATTGAAATCATCAGGTTTGCTTGACCTATATCTTTAATAATACAGCTCATTGCCCTTGTATTGAAGCTAGAGGGTAGGACAAAGTAAAAGCTTTATCATGTTTTAGGAGAAATTGCAAAAAGTTTATTTATTAACACAGCACAAAATGGCCCATTTCTATGATTACCAAACAGGAAAGCAAGTTGGGCCACAGTTCACCACACAGAACACTTCATAGTCAGGCTTGGCTGGCAAAAAATATTATGTAACACTCAAATAAGATAAATGACTGCATTGGCAGTGGAAATAACCTTCTGTTTAATTAGAAAATAAGAGCTATATGGGACAATAAAAATGGTTACTGCTGCCCTCAGTCACTGTTTAATAAATATGATAGCGCTGAAGATAATGCTAAGTGTTATTTATTCATGCAATATCACAGGCTCAGTAATTGTTCATGTTCTTGATAGTTACCCTGCATGTAGAATGAAGCCATTTCACATTTTCTTTGTTTAATTCATAAAACGGGAAGAGCATTTTTTTTAACCTTTACAATGTTTTTAAAAGACATAGATGTGTGATCAAAGTTCATTCACTTCTCAATGGTGCTGTAAACAACCTCCTGATTTTCCTAGCTCATCTTGGGTGTAATTAAGCTTTGCAGTAACACTCGTTATTTTTGTGAACGGAAGAATTAAAGATGAAATTGTTCCACTCTTTTCAGGCTGGCTAGTCCATATGCATTTAATATGTTTCTGCATCTATGAGGAAGAGACGGTTATTCAGATTATTGCTGTCCATTTTGTCACTGCTGTGTTTATAATATGGTTTTAAGGCTTTATTTTAGGATGCCTTTAGCTTTCTTTGGCTTCCTTTGGAGTTTTAAGCACTAAGCGTGTATAAGAATAAAATCCTGCAAGATRGAGTGTTGAGGACAGATGATTTCAATGAAAACTTCTCTCTAAAGGGTATAGTTTTTACCAGCAAATACTAGTAAATTTACTAGTAAAATATGTTGTGTGTATGTATCAAAATCTTCCTTTCCCTATACAGCATTCTGAGTGGACATTAGAGCTGGTACTGCATGTTTAGGCATGTGCACGTATTTTATCAGATGTTTGATTGAAAAGCAGGTTGTGGGATTCATTTTGCAATATGTTTTTAACAGGCTTTGTATCCCAGCCCTATTGCTTTTGGTCACAGTCTTTCTCCTTTGAATCTACTGTAAGTACAGGGATTTGAAAGAGGATATCAAAGACTTTGCCTGTTCTTATTCAGGGGGAAAATTCAGAAGATGATTCATCTATAAGTTTTACCCTCCGCTTTCCCTGCTACCCCTGTCCGCCTGCCCAGTGTAGACTGTATRTCAAGAGGCAAAACAAAACAAAACAAAACCCCTTTTCTTCACACAATTCACTTTAAGCTTCAAAATCCTCCAAAATCCCCAATCTGCCTTTGCAGTCTGGTTCCCACTCTCCAGCTTTCCTCATCTCCCTCTGAAAGAAGAAAGCTCTTCTTTAAGGGACTGATAGGTTGTAGAGCGATGCTTAGCAACAACATTCCTGTGCCTTAAGTAGCTGCAAGCCCCTAGCTGAACCCTTTGATGTGACTGTCAGGGCAGATTTATTTTGTTTTAGCACATTGTCTACTTGTCCAGATGTATCAGGAGATAAAAAGGAGTCATGTTTACACTCCTTTTTGGGGGGAGGGGGAGGAGGAGATGTAATTAAATCGCATTTTTGATGAATCTCTGAGAGATCAAGATGAAGAAAACAGGAGCTGGCTTGAATATAGAGGGGAAAGCCACTTGCCAACCTACCACCTGACACTGTAGGAAAATGAGGTGTAAAGTCCTAGCACAATGTGTTGATTTGGGTCTGCTGAAGCCTTTGACTTTGTTTTCCCGTGTGCTGATAGTTCAAAAGAATCCAGAAAGGCCTATTAAAAAGTACTGGTTGTGTTTCATATACCCTTTCCCGTGTGTCTTATTTAATCTATTTATTTGTCCAGGTTGAAAATAACTTTTTTTTTTTCTTTCTTTATAATGTTAATTTTATGGATCATACATAGAAGAACTTCTGGCTGGGATAAGTGGCTGTCAATCAAATACATTTAAAAAAAAGTAATCAAAAAAAAGCCCTCGGTGATTTTGGATAAACAAATGTGCAGTGTAAGGCGGGCCTTGCCGAATTCTCCCAGAGAACAAATACAGCAGATAAACCCATKTTTGTTTATTTGCTTTTTTAACTTGCACATTTAGCAACGCCATTCCGAGCTCTATTAATAACCTGCAGTGTGCAGTGACAAGCCTGATTCCAGCAGGCAGTATGCGCTCGCTATGCCGAGCGAAGAARATGCTAGTTTTAATCTGCTCCTACCAAAGTTACTCTATTTGCATTTTAAATAGGTTACACTGCAGCACCCCCTTCTGCTGACTAGGTAGTGTGACAAGAGCTGCAATTCAGCTCCATTCCTACATGGCAGAATGAAAATGCCTTAAAAGCATTTCTAATCTTCCAGTTTCRTAAGTCCTGTGTCTATTAAGTGAGAAGATTAAGTGAGAAATTCATTAAGCTACTATAATCCTAGAATTTTTTTTAGAGTCTAGATTTCGTATTTGAATTATTGTCCATTCTATAGGAAACTGAAGAATGTAGGGGACGGCAGAAAGAAAACTAAACCCTTTTAAGCCTTGCAAATAATGATACTTGGTCTATGAAACATATACAGAGTGTCATATTCTTCTAATTTTCGTGGATTTCATGTGTTGATGCTATGCAAATTCATGGAATGATTTCAGAGGTTTCTATAAGAAAAAGCAATTTGCYCTACTGTTTCTCTTGATTTTTTGAGGCATCTGTGGCRATCACCTTGACAAAATGAATAAGGAGGTTCTGAATCTTCTCTATTGCAAAGTGTAGGATATGCAGGCATGCTGTTCAAATGAATTTGTCCCCCCAAAACTCAGATCTAACTGAAGAAGAGTCCGTCCTAGTGCAGCTAGCGGTGAATCTTTGCAGTAACTTGCGTCAAAGTAAACGTTTCACCCTCTTTCATGTATTTGCGTTCTAGATCTATGCTTATATGTAGTCTGTATACTACCACAGAACTACTACATCCTAGCATAAATCTGTTTTATACTGTTTAAGAGACTATTGAAGGGTAAAGATATTTTTCATATCGTAAGTGAAAAGTCTGTCACTGTCTTATTTTTGATACTGTTTGTTGAGACCAATTGGATAATTGCTGTATGGTACAAAGGAATATACAGGATAATGTATTTTAAACTGACTTCATTCCTGTAAATTTATTGTTGAAATGCTTCACACCAAATTTATATGCTCAGAATAGCATAATGTAGAATACGTGATAATATTCTATGGAATATAAAATATTTCAGATTCAACTTTTGCTTGAGAGAATTTAAAAAAAAATCCTCATTCAGCAGGAATTAGATATGAGAATTTAAGGAAATAATGGTTTTTTTTTTTATAGTTGTAGTTTTGGTTGAATAATATTGGGAAGAATGACTTGGATTCTAAAATAATATTGATACATTTCACTTMCTAAAAATAACTTTCTTTGGCTTTGTGCCTTGTGTTGAAGTTATAATGTCAAAGATCTTAGTATTTTTCTTTCAAGGCARTTGTGCAATGAATAAAGGGCAACAAACAGTGTTATTTAGGCAAAGGTGAGCTGAGAATTTAGGCTCACCGCCTCAGTAAAAAGGTAGCGTCTGCTCACCCAGAGGTTCATTTGTGGTTCTTTTTATAAGACATCTCAAAAGAATGTTTGCCTGTGACRATGCAGGATTCTCTAGCAAGACTTGCAGATTTCAGTTTAAGGTATGGCAGGTTTTCCTTGCACTTTATTGCACTGGATATGCACCCATTCAATCCTTTTGGTGTATGTATAGGCATATGAAGAGAAAGTTACATGTGTTCCAGAAGCTGTACCAGGAGGGAAATGCAAGATAAAATGTGCATTTCTTGCTTGGACTTACTTTCCCAAACTTGGAAGAAAAGTGAAGGCCAGCAGTTTTTCCATTATTGTTTTATATTTTCAGGGGTAATTTTTCATTCAGTATCCTGATTTTCATTAGTACTACTCTGAAAAAAAAAAAATCAAAAATGGATTCCTGCAAAAATGTASAGGAACTATGACTTTGTTTTGTGTATTGATTTTAAATGGACAACTATCATTTTGAAACCTTAGCATTAAGTTTTAGAGTCAATAGACTGCTTGTTGGATTACTTTAATGGGCATTCTTTTCCTTTCCTGTTGTGTTACTGGAGTTTATACAAAGCCGTGCTCTTAGGGACAGATTCTGTGATTTAGCATAGTGAAAGATACTGACGCTCTTGAGGGATAACTTTGCAAAGTAAAATGTTAAAATCTGGTCTGTGATTGGGGAAGAGGCTGTAACTCTGAAGCTGCTTTCTGTCCACTCAAGAAACTGAACTGAGGAGCGTGGAGCTAAGACAGCATTTAAAAAAAAAAAAAAAAAAAAGTCATGAAAAGGCAAATACCATACATTAAGTAGTCTTGCTTCTTTTCTAATGTGCTCCATAAAAATAGCGTTAAAGAGAGGCTAAAACAATTGAAGTTGAGCAATATAGTCAAATGGTCTTGGAAGTCAAAGAAACTAGCGGGTGGTTTTGTGTGCTCTGTGTTACAGTAGAACAAATCAATTCGGGCTCCTTAGATGCAGTCATTGCCTTGTGATTATATTTGCGTAAAGTCTTGGAGCCTTTGATCATGGAAAGGCATTTGTGAGTAGGGCTAATCCAGGCTCTTTAAGGTGTTTAACGTGTGTGTTGGGGTGGGGGGAGCGACAACAGCTGGGATTTATATTTAGCTTTGCCCAACTTTTGTTTTGAAGGGATTTCTATTATACACGGCTTCCTTTTCCATACAGAAGATGGATCATTGAGTAAACCTAAAAGGGAAAGAGGATATGGGAGGAAATGGGTGGGGGCTTTGAATTAATCTTCTGAGGAGAAATGTTTGATCAGCGGGTAGGAGAGGATGGAAACCTCTGATGTTGACAGCAGGCAACTTTCTGGCTAGCGTGTGATTGACAACTTTGATGCTCTGGTGGGGAGCGAGTGTCCAGCCGTGCTCAAGCATCCTCTGTCTGTGGGTGGTAGTGTTAATAATGTGGCAACTGGGAAGATTAATTGTGGACAAGCAGCAGGATTACGAGGAGGGCTTCGCAGGTCTAAAAGGAACAGGGGTAGGAAGGCCTCTGATCTGTCAGCCCAAAAGGAAATTAGTTAGGGCAGGCTGGAGCAGGCTTAAAAAAGGAGGTGGAGGGAGATAGAGAAGTGGGAGCAGGGAAGCGTTTAGGATATTAAAGCAAAACGTGAAGAGGATATTGAAATAGGTCAGAAGGGGATGGGGCCAGGGTTCTTGAAAGACCTTAATATACTGCATCCTCTTATAGTACATTGAAAGTTGGGCTTGTTCTGCAGCGACCTGCAGAGTGACTCTCGTAGTGGTTAGAGCCGCCACAGTGGGTAAAACCGGTTACTCATTTTCAAAATGAGCCTGACAAAAAATCATTTATCTGCTGCCAGCTCTGAACTCAAATTAAGAATTTYCAAAGACTCCTAAATGCAAGATACGTAAAAGAGAGTTTACTTAAGCTGTATCTGCAAGTGACTATCGACTGTATATTTTACTTCCCACCCTTTTTGGTAGAAGTAGGGATTTTGCCAATAAATTCTGGGTTACCATTAAGGAGGCCATTCATCATGCTTACTAATGTTATTAATCAAGATACACCACAGTACCCTTAAAATGAGATCATTTTGATAAATCATGTATGACATGAAAAGACTTTATTCCTTTTAAGTGCAATTTAGACTGTAATTTTTTTCCTCATTTATGATTCATGGGAGAAACATGGATGAAATTCCCTTGCACATTTACACCTTATCACCAGTAATAATTCAAAACTGCTCTTAGATGAAATTCAAGGTCTGATTCACCAAAGCTGAATGCCAGCTCATTATTTTCTGGCATTCAGTAGTCCAAAAATAATGTCCGTACATTAGTTGCTTTTCACAATAGTTGAATTTGGCTGCACACCAGACATATCGATTACACTCAATTAAGCCTAAATGCATAAGAATTATCCTATGTTCATTTACATTTTTGATCCGGTTGCACCTTGCTTTCAACCTTGCAATTTAATTTTAAGTAAAACCCCAAAGTTATAGTAAATTCAAGTGATAGGAGATAATCTCTCATATATGAAAATGAAGGGAATATATTCAGAAAYGGTTTGAGTTTTGTTCAAACCCACTTCTGTTAAATAGCAAAATTCTCTTGCATTTTCTTGATAAAGGTCAACAGAATTGGGAGGCCAACCAAAACATAAGATCACTGTTCTCCTTGTCTTCCTAGTACTGCAATAATTTGGCTTACTGCAYTAATAAGAGCAGATATGAAAATAACCTATTAAAATGTCCAGAAGGAATCTTTGCTAAGCTAAAAGTCACAGTTTCTAGCTGAAACA